>NC_052950.1:32079144-32400095 GCF_013358895.1 Oreochromis aureus | reverse complement strand
TTGTTGAGGTCTGGTTACAGATACAAAGCAAAAAACTACGTGTAAAACTCTGCGCTCAGGTTCCCAGCTGTGTGGGAGTTTCTACTTGCAAGTACAAATTTTGACCCGATTTTTCTTCCTTTCAGCTGATTGGTCAATGTCATGTCAATCACAAATTTAACAATCCAATCAGAGAACAGACGGGTTTGGCTGTAGGAGGGGTGCTTTACTTCACAGCCAGGGAACTTGAGCACAGGATTTTATACGTAGTTTTTTGGTTTGTATCTGTAACCAGACCTTAACAAAAAAAAAAAAAAAAAAAATTGTAACTTGTATTGTAACACACAAATTCTCATCAGTACACAAATATACATTTGATTTACAAGTACAAAATATTTATGAGCACAATTTGAGCCCATATGTAACACCGATCATATCATGTATCATATTTGATAGATGAGATTTTATGAGTTTTCGAGAGTTCAGAGATTTTTTTCCTGATAAAACTGAATAAATTACACATAAAATCAAGATGTAGCCAATTTTATACAATTAATTAATTTCTCCTTTTTTTTTTATTCCAATTACAAACAATGTGAATTTATTATTCATCTATTTTGTGAATCATGGTTTGCAGAGTTAAAATTGATTTCAACACTTTGTGTGGAACATTATCTGATGTCATGTTGGGATTAAGGTGAATTTAACATCCAGTACATCATATTACAACATTATTGTCTTCACTGCTTACCTGGTTTAGGCAAAGAGGTGGAGGGCCAAGTTACACTCCTCGTGCTACGGCGAGTGCTGACGGTGCAGCTGAAGGTCAGATCAGTTTCGCTGTCTGAAGGTGTCACAGAGCTATTGATGTTGTAGAGGTGTTGCTCAGTCTCCTGCATCCTGGTGTTGCACTTGCTGTTCACATTGGATGGAGGACTGGTGGACCAGGTGAGCTCAGGCTCAGGGTAGATGCCCTCTGAGCAACAGGTCAGTGTGTTTCCTTCCCGCTGAATGTCGACTTCATGGACTGGAGCTGCAGAAAAAAGATAAGGAAGACAGAGTTTATGTTCACATATCTTTATGTGTTCTTTTTTAAGCATTTATAAAGCAAGTACAGTGAAAAAGCTGAAAAGGAGAAATATAGTCAAGTGTTACCGGCGCTCGATTTTTCTACACTAAATGATGTATTTTAACGGAACTTTTTGTGAGCAGGACATCTTTGTCATTATATCGAGTGTTTCATCAAATGATTTATTGTAGTGCTTTTCTTTATTCTCATACATTTTCTGGACTGCATCAGTAGCTGCATTTTCTGCACAGGTCTTTTACTTGCAGATAGATCTAGTTTTTACCAACTTGAATATATAACTGCATGACCTTAAACTTTATTTAGAGTTAATACATACATGCATGGTACATGATACTGTTTTTTTACATTTATATTTTAACTAGAGCTATTTCTGCAAAATAATATCTGAATATAAGTAGAAACATTTATACATACACTTGGAGAAAATGATAAAGATTTTAAAAACTCAGGTTATACCAACTGAAAACATTAATTTTTTTGAAAGAATGCATTGTGTGTCTCATACCATCCATTTTTAAATTGACAAATGATTCTTTGACCCCATTTTCAGTGCTGGTGTAGCACTTGTATCTCCCTTCATCCTGAACCTTCACCCCTGTCAGCAGGAGTGAGGCGTTTCCTGAGGAGACCTGGTCACTGAACAGTGACGTCCTGCCTCTGAAGCGCTGGTTCTGCACTGCGAGCTGGTCACTGCCATCATAGAATGAATGAACAAAAAGATTTCCTGCTGATAGCTGGTTCCAGTGGATGATGACATCACTGCCTCCCTCAGAGCTGCACGGCAGCATGCAGGTCTCCATGAAAATGCAGGACACATCGGTATCTGCAACAACAGGTAGAGACACATGATCATAAAAGTAAGATCTGCAACTCAAAACATTTTTAGATGCTTTAGAGTGAAAATTTGGGCAGTTAAGTAATGTTTTATTGAGAGTGGGATACACAAATGGATGTATAGAATTAAATGTCAAATCTAGTGGGTCCCCAGAAATAATATAATCCTTCCTGACAGGACTACAGTGTTTTCTCACTGACCCTGAAAACAATCTTAGCATGCCACGTCGACTGTTTTCAATTCCTTATTTGATCATTTCTGAATTATACAAGGCATTGATTGAAGACTCCTTTCTCCTCTCAGCTTGTGTCTTGTTTCCCATTAGCTCAGATTTACAGTGGGAGGGACAAAGATACAAAGATGGAGTCAAAGAGAAATGTGCAGTGAATGTGCATCACAGGTGAAGACGATCATGGACGAACGAAACCCAAAGCAAGGAGCAAAAGACAACTATCAAAGTAAAACAGGAAATAGGAAAAGAAAATACTTAAAGGAGACTCTGATGGATGAATGAGACAAAACATGGACAACATTCAAGGAAAACTCAGAAGGACATTAGAGAAGGACTTCAGACAAAACTGAGAGCAACAAAACTCAAGACAGAAACTGAAAACAGAAAAGTATCTAAAACTAAAAATCATCAGGAGCCCAATAAATTTAAACATGAAAATACAGTAAATTACAAAGCAAGAATTGTAAACTGCAGGCTGAAGACTTTCCCTGTACCACAGGCTAATGTCTCTGCTCTTTCCAGCTGAAAAACAGAAACTTGGTTTCAGTTAAACAGGTTCTCCAACAATCTTTTAGAGTTCTTAAGAACAGATTTAATTTATAGCCGTGATGCCAAAGTCAGCTCATCATTTTAAATGTGTATGTAGTTTGGTTTCTCTGTATAACCATTTTAGTTATTTTACCAAGTGACCTTTGACCTGATTTAGTAAAAATATGAGACGTGTGATAATGTTTTTAGAGCTAGGCATGTAAAGGCAGGGATGTTTTTGTTTGTTTCCTTGTTGGCAGAAGGGTTCATGTTGAGCCGACACATGGAAACATTGCTTTGTTGTGTTGTCCAAAACTGATCTTAGAGAGATTGTATCCCTGTGACTCCAGAGGAAAACATCTGTCATGACTGAGTGAGGAACAGGGATCAAGACCAGCAACCTTAAAATGGGGATCCCAAAGATCGAGCACCATAAATTCTGTCATTTCACAGTTCCCATAGGGAATAATTCACAATCATTAGTACTGGTTCAAATTCATTGTTTAAATATAAGGAGTATGAGAACATGTGTTCATTTCTAAACTTACTGATGTCTCTATTTGAAAAAAATAAAACTTTATTTTGTAATCACCATTTTCTACTGAAAACCCCATTGATAACTAATTTAATTTCTTTTTGTAACAATAACAGCAAAAATGTAAAGGATGCCCATTTTGAGCCAGAACTCTGAACTTCGATCTAATTAAGGAACTGTTATTAAAAGATGTTTCTGTAAGAGAGTGTAGTCCTCCCTCGACAGACCCAACACCACGGTTCGGATAATGTTTTTCGACTTCACTAGCGCCTTTAACACAATCCAGCTGAGAGAGAAGTTGGAGGCTATGCAGGTGAATGCTCCACTGGTCCACTGGATCAGCGACTACCTGACAGGCAGACCACAGTTTGTGAGGCTGCAGAGTTGTATGTCAGAGAGTCTGAACAGGAACATAGGAGCACCCCAGGGAACTATTCTGTCCCCTTTCATCTTTACTATCTATACATTCGACTTCAAGTACATCACATAAACTTGCCACCTCCAGAAATTCTCAGATGACATGGCCATTATTGGAAGTGTGGAGATGGGAAGGGAAGAGGAGTACAGATGACTGATTGGTCACTTCGTGAGGTGGTGTGACGTGAACCACCTGCAGCTGAATGTGGCCAAAACAAAGGAGCTGGTGGTGGACTTTGGCAGAAACAGATCCTGACCCTCCCCTGTCTGCATTGGTGGGACTAATGTTGAAATAGTCACATCCTGTAAACATCTGGGAGTTCAACTGGATCACAAGCTGGAGTGGTCTGCCAACAAAAAGGGTCTGAGCCGGCTTTGCTTTCTACTATGGTAAATGGTAAATGACCTGTATTTGTGTAGCGCTTTTACTAGTTCCCAAGGACCCCAAAGCACTTTACATATCCAGTCATCCACCCATTCACACACACATTCACATACTGGTGATGGCAAGCTACATTGTAGCCACAGCCACCCTGGGGCGCACTGACAGAGATGAGGCTGCCGGACACTGGCGCCACCGGGCCCTCTGACCACCACCAATGGTCAGAGGGCCCGGACCAGTTCTACAAAGGCTCAGATCCTTCAATGTACGCAGCAGGCTGCTCTGTATGTTTGATTAGTCTGTTGTTGTGAGCACCTTCTTCTGTGCTGTGGTGTGCTGAGGTGCAGGCATCAAAGCAAAGGATGCAAACAGACTGAACAAACTCATCAGGAAGGTCGAGTTTCTTCTTGGCATAAAGCTGGCCACCCTGGAGGAGGTGATCGGTGACAGAATGCTGGCAATCACAGACAATGACTCACATCCCCTCCATAACACACCAGGCAATCTGAAGCGCAGTTTGAGCAACAGGTTCCTTTAACCTCGCTGTCTGAGGGAACAATACAGGAGGTCGTTCCTTTCTGCTGCTATCAGAGTCTTTAAATGATTCACGTGGGTCAGATCCACACATGTGGACCAGAATAATCCCACCTCAATGCACCCTGTCACTTTTGTACCCCACGACATATTTCCACACGTACTTGTCCTTTTATATTAATATGTATATTTATACCTATATTTATCTATTTATCTTTATATTTATTTATCATTACTCTATGAGTGTTTGTTGTTTATTGTATATTTGCTGCTATGACAACTGATTTTCCCTCTGGGATTAATAAAGTTTCTCTGATTCTGAAGTGTGACAGCCAACCCTGATCTACCGTATATTCTCTATTTTCCCGTCACCAGCAGGTTTTAGATGTAGATACAAACTGATTGTTTAACATTCCCATTTCACTGAGAGTGATAATATTTAATGATAACGTTTTCAGGAAAATAAATCACAAACATTAGTTGTCATGATCCTGCTCTGTGACCCAACGTTTTGAGTTTATCATTGGCTGTTGTGTTGACAATTATATTTTCTGCTTAGTTTGTTCCTATTCTTGTTATTTAGATTGTCGAGGTTCAGCCTTTTTTCATGTTTGTTTCTATGATATTATTCTCGGGCTGTGTTCTCAGTTGCCTCCTGCCTTGTAGACTGCTGCCTCAGCACAAATAAAGATTCATTTTCTATTTCTAAGTTCTGTCTTGGAGACATTTGTTGGTTTCTGGTTATGACACTTCTGCCTCTCCTCACACATTGAGCCATTTTGGAGTATCTCTCGTTGCACTTCCTGGTATTTGTTTTCTCAGATTAAAACCAGGTAATTGCGACTTCTGTTTAGACTCGAGTAAGCTGGTGAGTGTAGTGAATGTTTAACTCACCTCCTCCGGTTAAAGTCCACTTAAATGTCAGGAGCACCAGAAACACTGCACACTGGATCCCAGCCATGATCCTGTTGTTTTATCCGTTTGCAGCCGCATTAATGTTGAAGGATCGAGTAAAAAGAAAACTCACCCAGCCGGTCTGTCTGTCAGGTAGTGCACATTAACGCACTGAGAATGAGGAAAACGCTAATCAAACTTCGCCTGAATGTTCAAGGTCAGCACCGTATAATAATTAATATTAACAGTTTGTAACTTCACCTGCACTAACGTGCAGAAGAGGCGTCTGCTGATCAACGACAAACCGAGTTTCCGAGTGACATACAAGAAGAAAACATTTAGAGACGAGTCCCTCTCTGTCGAGTACTGCACAGAGATTACTTTCGTTTTCGAGGGTTGTACTTTGTATCGCAAGCCGCACTATCACGTGACTGACTCAGGAAATGATTGCAGTAATCCGGAGTGGACCCACCCTCATTCTGCGGACTTATTATGAGTTTGTTTGCACTCTGGTCAAGCTTTTTTTGGAAGAAGCAAGAAATTTCACCCGTATGAAAACATTTTCAGCTGATCTCACCTAATAAAATATACACATAGTTATAAATGAGTATTAATAGTATTTATATAATTAATATTAAAAAACGTGACAACACATTTATCCCTTGTTCTAGTTTCTTTCTTCTAATTTCCGGTGTATTTAAAGGTGAAATGTTGTTTTGGCTCAACAGTAACACCTGATCTGACATTACAGAGCCCTGCGTGAAAACCAGACCAGCTCAGGTAACATTGTGTGGTATGTTTGTATTAAACAACATTAATTTATATTTTAAATGTGAGTAATTGATGAAATTTGTAACTGATATGGCATTATGTGTTTATTTGTTTGTTTGTTTTGTAGTCATCAGTGGCGAATAGTGCAGTGGATGAGGCCTTGGTTATTGAGGATCCCCAACTCATCACTACTGTGGAGGACAAAGTGTTCAGGAAGCTTGTTAAAGCTCTGAGCCCTGCTGATGTTCTCCCCACAGGACAGGTGTGCATGTGAGCATTTTACCTCATTTTCTCATATTTGCCATTCCAAGACTGGCAAATTATTTCCTTTAGGCTTTCAAAGCTGTAGTGAAGGACAGATAAGCTATAATGATTCAAACCCAAAGCCACTGTGTCAAAGACATCTGTAGTTAGTTTAACAGCAAATATGTGAACCTCTATCAGCACCACTGCAAGGATTATTTGCTTTTTGTCATTGCAATATTCTAACTGATGCCATTTTGTTTAAGTTGCTGCTGCAGTGACACTTGAATAAATCACTTTTTGTTCACTGATTTTATAGGAGACACTGACACATGTGTTGGAGCAAACAGGTCAGCCGGCTTAAGGATGATTAAAGAGATGAATACACATATTTGAACAGCACATACCATATGCTCCAACATCTTCATGATCCCAGGGAACCTGCAGGAGCACACTGACATTGTCACATGAGAACATCTCATCTGAACAGTAAAAAAATTATTTTAGAAAGTCTAAAAAGTGCTGTCCCCATTTAATGATGCCACAGTTGAGCCACCAAATGTCATTCCCCTTCATCATTGCTGTGCCATGCACGAGAGGAGGAAGGAAATGGCCACTGTCCATACTCCAGAGAGTCTGAGGAGACGGTTAAAGGAGAAGCTTACATTTTACAGTAAATGAGCATCATATCACTGGCAGCACTGCTCGATCCCTGGTTTAAAAACACAGTCTACATTAACTCTGGTAAAGCAGCAGATGATGAGGAGATGCTCACTTCTAAATGTGCTGTTGATATACGAAACAGCACTGCTTCCTCATCATCATCATCACAGCTGCACATATTAGAAGCTTCTCAGTCTGTGATTCAAGAAGAGATGGATACATTCTAATTATGTTATTGCCTTTAGTCACTTACAGCCTGTTTATGTTAGGTAGCAAACTGTGCTGCTGGTTGGACACCACAGTCCTGCAGACGAGGACCAACCAGCACTGTAGACTCTCTGTGGGCTCCTCCTGTTTGTCTTTTTACATTTTTATTCCTTTTATTATTCAAACTAAGATCAGAGTGGTTATTATGCCGGGTGCTGTGGTGAGCGATGGGTTGGTGAATGAGAGAAGAAGAGTGTCAAACTGCTGCATCTGTAACAAAACACACTCTAACAACAAACGACACTCAAAACAAATAAACAAACAAAAAAACAGGACAAGGTAAACAAACTTTTGCTGTTGTGTGTCAGAGAGAGAGACATGTGCGAACTTGTAAAAAACCTGCTGGATAACTTAACTTCCTGAACTGAAGAAGCCTCTTGGATAAGATGTAAAACGTAAACAAGTCCAGCCATGCTCGTAAAGAGCTCCTGAGACAAATCAATGCTTTTCTCAGCACTCCAGTGTTTTCTAAAGAAGGTGAAATCATCTGAAAAAGAAGAAACCGCCTGAAGCCCAGCACTGTGGAAAAGTTTTTTTAATGAAATAAAAGTCACAGAAACTCATTGCATCCTTTTTTCCTAATCTTCCCTTTTGATCCTGCTATTGCAGCATAAAGACACACACCATATTTAAAAGGTCAGAATTATTTAGAAGTTCACAAAAATCATTAAGTCATAAATTCACACCAAAGCCATGGTGTCACTGTAATCACTCTGCCTGTTTTACATTTATTGTCCACTTGATGGCACCTTAGAGCAAATGAAGCATCAGTGCATGAACGCAACAGGTGAATGGGAAGCTTCAGTGCTTCTTGAGGCTTTATATCAGCACCACTAAAAAACAAATAAAATTAAAAATACTAATAATTCTTCATTTTGTAATATTTAACCAATACTGTCTGAGGATTGGTGAGTGAGTGGCAGAACCTCTTGGATCAGGTGAGGGCGATTTTGGAAAAGAGAGTTAAATGTGAAGCACATTTATTCCTGGTCTTCTATGTCCCAGCACACTGCTGCGTATGAGGAAAACAAATTAGCAGACTTGCTGCAGGTGTATTACTCACTCACCTGACACTGCTCCCTGTAAGCTCCGCACCCTCAGCAGATAAGCTGCAATCCACACATTTTACTCAGAGTCTACTGGCTGTGGTCCTTTCAGAAAAGACTGACTTAGGTTCCCTTGATCACTGCTGAAAAGCTCAGTTACCAGAACGGCCTCCTGTCTGTGTCTGAGTGCAGAGCAGGTCCTCTCTTGCTCTCTTGCTTCATAGAAAAATAATCATGATTTGCTACAACTTGTTGCAGCTCTTCGCAAGCAGCTATGAGGAAATCACAAACTTTGCCTCTTTAGGATTGCAGCATCGATTACTGTGCATGTTGTAATGTTGATAAGTGGTGGTTTTATCCTCCCCAGTGGACTTCCCGCTCTGCCTGTTTAAATAGCTTAGATAGTAAATTATTATACCCGTTATGTTGTCAGCCATCACAGCTGTTGTAACTTAATATTTAAATGAGTAAGTAATAAATCTTATTATGGGTTGGGTTGACGACATTGGGTTTTGAATTCAATGCACGTCTTCAGCTCATTTGTGAATTATTTGTGTCAGTTCTCTGCTAGTTGGTATTTATATTAATGTCAGCTCTTCTCACAGCGGGTGGTGACTCCACCGTGTCTCCACCATCCAAATCTCCCAGTTTATTTCCCTACAGTGTTTTTGTGGATATCATTTTTGGTTGGTTTGTTTTTGCTGTTTTTTGTTATTTTGGACTTTTTTCAGCTTCAATAAAGGTTTACTTTTTGTTCATTGGACTTCTTTCTTCTGTCATTTAGGTCAATACCTGCACATTATGGGAATAATGGTTGTTTGTTGAAGTTTGACAGGAAGCACTATCTTATATCTCAAATGTTTTACTTAAATTGAACTTCGATCATTTCATAGCCTCCAAAACAAGATCATATTTACACTTGACTTAAAAAATGTTCCACAAAATGCAGAATCAGATGAAGTTTTGACAAGACTGTTTTTTTTTGTTATAAGAAAACTTTGTCTTTAATAGATGAAATTTGTCAGTCCCTAAAAACGTTAGCAGTAAGAAAAGCAAAAATAAGTTTTCAACAAATAATAAAACAGTAAAGCGCATTAAATCATAGTCAGGTCTTAAACATTTAATATTTTTGAATGTTTTTACAAAACACTGAAGACATGTGCTGCTTACAACCTCCAGATTTCAAAACTGTGTTTTTTTAATAAAACAAAAACAAACAACTAAAACTATTGTACAAGTAAACATTTTAATTTATGTGTTATGAAATATAATGAGTGACTTCTTCTTTCTGCTTGATTATTTTGTATCATTTTATCGAGTAGATGAGGTAGAGGAGGAACCATACGCTGTAATCTCAAACTCAAAATATCAAAGAACTTCACATCGATGTGCAAAGTGAGCATTAGTGTCACTGATGGAGAACAGAAAAGACATCAGAGTGTATCAGCATCATTTAATGATACTGACTCAGGTACATTTAACAGATACATTTAAAAATCATTTAATGAATGGAGAGGTCACGTTGTCTGAGGCCGTGTTTCTGCAGGATTCACATTTCTGTAGGTTCTTCCGCTGCCTTTAGTAATAAATCATCTTCCTCATTGTTGTGCCTGCAAAATGAAATTATAAAGAATTCTGTCCTGAAATACATTAAGTGTAGAGAGAGGGTGAGAGAGAGATTTACCCAGGAGTGATCAGTGTTTTCAGTTCCTCTGAAGTTTTTTCTGTCAGGACCAAATCGAGTCGACTTGATATTTCTGCAGCATCAGGAACCTGCTGAGCCTGATGGGACTGAAGAAGAGTTTGTCATCCAAGAGTTTATAGTAGCTCTATAGAAAGTAGTACAGCTATTAAATCATGTACTAAAAAGGGTTTTGTATAAGTATATCATTTTTAAAGGGTTGCATACAATCGTGTGAACATTTTCCTTTTCACATGACCTTAAACATTTTAAAATACATAGACTTCAACTGTGTTGTTACTCTTTTGTCTTTGAACTTGCACATGTTGGGCTAAAGCATAGAAATACATTATTTTATGGTTTTGTTTCGTTTTTAAAAGAAAAAAGATCAACGTTGGACATTTTAAAAAAAACAGAATATGGTTTAGAATTTAGACTACCACATACACTTCAAACATTATACAGAAACACAGTTGAAAAGGTAAAAAAAAAAAAGAAATGAAAGGGGTTTTTTTATTATTATTTTTTATTTATTTTAAAGAATTAAAATGGCTTGAATTTTGGACTTTCTAAGAAAAGTTTGGTCAGATTAAGGGGCTCATTGCAACATCTGTCCCTACCTGTAACTCCACTGATCCTGTTTCCACTGCAGGCAGCACACTCATTGGCACTGAGCAGCTCTGGTGCATCTAAAATGTTGCATTATTAATTCAACACATCAACACAACAGATCCCCAAATTCCAGAAGTAGATGCCCTTCCTGATATCTGTTTGTTTGTCTTTACCTTACTGTTAAATTTACTGCAGCATATCGGTATCAGGCCTAATATTACTGCAATCATGATGACGCCTGCCACCATGGCTTTAGCGATGCCTGTAGCAAACACGCACAGACACAAACACGCACAGACACAAACACGCACAGACACAAACACGCACAGACACAAATGAAAAGTGTTGATTTTACTTATTTAATAATCAATTTCAATAACTATAAATAACTATTATATGTATTTCGTTACTAACAAATTCTGAAGATTTTTGCAGAACACTTTTGTTTGGTTGGTAAGAGTCTGACTGACTGACCACAAACCTTAAAACACACTTACCTTCTTTCAGGTTGCGGTTTGACAAAATGGCTGTTTGGTTGTTGCTGCGAGTGCTGACAGTGCAGCTGTAGGTCATATCAGTAAAATCATGTTTGGTGTCAGGGAATATGACAGAACTCTTAATGTTATAAAGTTCTCTGTTCGGTCCACTCTGCTGGACTATGGTTGTGCTCCTGAAGACGGTTTGACGGCTGGTGGACCAGGTGAGCACAGGTTCGGGGTAGATCCCCTCAGAGCTGCAGATGATCCTGTTTTCTACCTTCTCAATGTTGACCTCACGGACTGGAGCTGTCATAAAAAATATACTTTATGAATTATTCACTCAATTTTCAATGGATGAATGTTTTTCACTCTGTAGAATTAGAAAATGTGTCATTAGAAAAAAATGTATTTTGTCTTTAAATGTTTTCTGTTTAAAGCTTGATATATATCTTACTATATAGTAAAAGAAAAAAAAGTGCCTTGTGTTTCCTGTATGTTTCTCGTACCGTCCACTTTTAGGCTGATAAATGAATCATTGTTTCCTCCTGTTGCACATTTGTATCTGCCTTCGTCTTGAAACTCCACTGATGTCAGCTGGAGTGAGGCGTTTCCGTTGGATAGCTGGTCTTTAAACAATGATGCCCGGCCTCTAAAATGCTCATCCTGTTGTGTAAGCTGGTCTTGGTTGGAGTTGTAGGAGAGGATGGAAACATGTCTTGCCTCCAGCAGACTCCAGCTGATGACTGCATCAGTGCTACCTTGGAAACTGCAGGGTAAGATGCAACTTTCCTGGAAAACACAGGACACCTCAGTATCTGCAACACAAAGAGACACCCAACATAGTTCAACTTCGAGGACATTTCTCTGAAATCCAACAATTAAATTAAAAATAGTTAGTTTTTCCACCAGTAAAAACCTGGTGTCTAAATTAAACACTATGCAAATACAAAACCAAGTTTGTTGCTTGAATGTAAACACAATGCTGTTTGAGTCTGATGTAGCTGAAAGATGTGTCATTCTGGTAGCAACATTACATACTTTACATTTTCCCACACAGAAAACAAAAGTATGTGACAGCTGGAATGCATGCCGGCACATAGGTCCAATTCAAAAACTACATTTCTTATGTGTTACCATTTTTAAAGTTTGCACTAACACAATAGGTGAATAGGAACTCAGACTTTGTAGCAAACCACTATTCAAAAAATGTTATCTTAAGTGTTTAGAATTTAGTTACACTTGTCTAAAATGATGCACAAGAGATCCAGGATTTTCCAAATTTATGGAGGATGAATAGATAATGATCCTTTCAGCTGCTCCCTTTGCTTCTGTCTCAGCATATCCCCAACAGCTTCCTTTGAATGTTCTCTCTCTGCATCTGTGAACCTTACGGTCTTCCTCTTTTCTTCCTGCCTGGCAGCTCCATATTCAACATCGCTTGTCCAATATACCCACTATCCCTCCGCTACACGTGTCCAAACCATCTCAGACTTGACTCTCTAACGTTGTGTTGACCTAAGCGTCTGATGTACCCTTTTCTTATCTTGTCCATCCAGGTCACTGCCAACAAAAGTCTTGAACTGTTCCAGCTCCAGCTTGGTCTTCTGTCTTTTTGTCAGTGTCACATCTCTGAACTATGCGTCACAGCAGGTCTCACCGGCATCTCTTATTGAATGATGCACGTACAAAAAAACACAATTGTGAAAAAAAGTTTTGGGGCACAAATATCTCTGAAATTTCTGCCATTAAAGTTTGTATAATGGAACATAACAGAAGACTGGATTTTTAGACAAAATACTAGTCAAGCAAAATAAAAACAACAACAAAAAAAACCCTCCTTCAGACATACCATCTATGTAAACTTTCCGAGGAGCACAAACAAAATATTAATACATTTCTTATTGTAATTCTAAATCCTTGTCATATTTCCTGGCATGTTCACCTTTTCTTTGAATAAAAACCATCATGACCCTAAACACACCTGTAATAATGAAGGTCACGACAGGTTCACTCACCTCCGTTTGTAAGAGTCCACAGAAAAGCCAGAACAACACACTTCATCCCGATTATCCTGCTCAGTTCCATATTCCTGCTGCTGAATCAGACTTCATAACAGAAGAAAAAAGAAGTCTCTCTTTGAACATGTAGTTTTGGTGTTTGAGATTTCTGCCTCCACGCCCTCAGAATGAACTGTTTCTCTTTAGCCCGCCATATTGTTTCCTGGTATGTATAGTTCCATTCATAATAACTACCATGATAATGGTTAGTTATAATGGTTAGAATAAGGTATTATGTATATGCACGCACAAGATAACACCTCACTCACCTCCTTTTATCCACCGACAGTTCAGGACGGTCAAAAGCACGACGGACTTGATCCCAGTCATTAGCTCGTTCAGTTCTAGTTGCCTCCCTGTTACTTCATCAGTGTTTGAAAAAAGAAGCAACATGTTACTGGCTCATAACAAAACTCATCGAGCTTGTTTGTTTGCTTGTGACGCTCTCAAGTGTCTTCAAACTATGACTCAGGGAAGTGTTTGAAATACCTAGGTGTGGTAAGAAGAAAAGAATGACTTGTCAATCATCAACTTTTCACAAGAAGAGTCATTCACTGAAATGCTACCAAACCTTTTACTGTCTTTCTTCATTTTAGCTGCTCTCAGGATCCAGGATTCAGGTGCAACTGTCCTCCCCTCACACATGCGCACACGCTAAACACTTAAAACATTGTTTTCATTTATACAAAAAAGGTAGGACTCCCGAGTGCCTCTGATTACTGATCCAGCATAGGTGACTTTGTAGGTCAACCTTTTCAGTGTATTCAAATCATGAGGGCAGATCACATTATGGTAATCAATAAATATCATTTTCATAAAACAGCATGAGCAACAGTGCAAGAGAATCATGTCATGCTTTTTGTAGTTATTCAGTAAATCGATTCATAACTGCACACCAAAATCACGTATAATATTCAATCACCAGCCACTTTGTTAGGTACACCTATTCAACTGCTCATGAACGCAAATATCTTATCAGCCAGTCATATGGCAGCAAATCAATGCATTTAGGCACATAGACATGGCCATCACAAGCTGCTCAAGTTCAAACTGAGAATCAGAATTGGGAGGAAAGAGGTGATTTAAGTGACTGAATGTGCAGAAAAAAAAATCACTTCTTGCTAAAATACAAAATTCATATATTTATTCTTTCATTTTATTACTCAAGTTTAAGAGTGCTTGAGGTTTGTATGTGTGCTAAACTGCTGGGTGTTGTAGCAAACTTTCAACCAGAAGATGTCACTAAAAATATACAACATCTATTAAAAGATACAGTTTAAAGTTTAGCTGCTCAGGATCAAACTCCATCAAGGAACCTTTCAAATTCACTGATGTAAAGGCAGAAGGACAGTGAGTAGTTATATCATCTGCCATCAACCCTGCAGTGTTGGGGAGCCCGGCTAGTTGGGAGTCGGGTTTTTGTTTTAAAATGTGAAAAAAAGGATAAAAAAAAAAACTTTTTAAAAATTTCTGCTGCTTTAGTTAAACTTAACTGTGACAAAGACATTATTTTATTTTATTTAATACACATTACAAATAATCAACATCTCTTGTTTTTCTTGTGCTGACTACTATTTTCTGTAAGAAAGACTCGGTCACATGATCCTTTTTAAACAGTGAGATGATGCTGCAGATTCAGTTAATTTCAGTTAATTGAATTACTGAGGTGAAGTAAATCTGCAGTTTTTTCCAGTTATACTGACAGACCAAACAGTTCATGACAAACTAAATTACACATATCTCTAAATCTATCTTCTTCATACTATTTTTTCATGAGCACTGTTTGTTCGTAACACAAGACTCCACAGAAAAATCAGAAAAATGCATTTGATCTCGGCCATTATGCTGCTGCTGCACCAGAGTTAAAAAAGGATCAAGTTAAATCTACTAATGTTTTTGATTTTTTTCTTTTACTTTTTAAAAATAATTTCTTTTGTCAGACTTCATAACTCCCCAAATTTTCCCCCTTAATTATATTATTTTTTGTAAAATTTGTACTACTAAATAAAACAAAACTAAAACTAAATCAATCAATCAAAGACTGTGCTATCTAGACAGCTAATTAAATGTAGCTTATATAATTATATAATTTAATTCCTCAAATGTTACCACAGACAAGTTATAATCTTGTTGTTATTTCATCACTTTTAACAGTCAGTAAATATGGATGAAATGAGGCCAAAACCTGACTACAGGCTCGCTTGTGGTCACTGGACAGTTGTAAACATATCCCTGTAGCTCAGTGGTTCCTCTCCAGTATCACAGTTTGTCTCATCTGCAGATGACATAAACTAATTCATGAAAACACAACATACTGATATTTACTGAAGTTTTTCACTAGAAAATGACAGAAAACAACAAAGAGTCTTCGTTTAAAGGAACATGTTTAAAAGAAATTATTTAGAACAGTCGAAGAATCTGAGAACTCGTTTCTGAGTGAATGAGACAGAAATCAGTTGGTGTTTCACTGACAGGGGGAGCTTCTTCATACTAAACAGGACACAGAGACACTGATGCATTAGGATTGAAACCAAATCCAGGATAAATAGGTTCAGTGAATGTGGTGTTAAAGGTGTGGAGGTGAATCAGAGTGTCAGAGGAGACTCTGTAGAAGGACAGAACACCAGCAGGACAGTCCACGTACACGGCTACTCTGTTAGAGGCAGAAGAGGTGGAGGAGGAGTAGGAGGAAGACATGCTTCTGTTATTGTGCCACACAGAACGAGGGCGACCATCACTGTAGCATTCCAGTCTCCAGGACTGATCGTTCCTTCCAAACACGCAGTCTTTACTGTCGCCTTTCCTTTCAATTCCTCTGTAACTCACTGATATATCAATCCCTCCACTCCACTCGACCTCCCAGTAACAGCGACCAGTCAGACCATCTGTACACAGCAGCTGATACCAGTAATCAAATCTGTCTGGATGATCAGGATATGACTGAACCTCCTTCACCTGTGTCACCTTCCTGTTGTTGTCGGACAGTTTGAGGTATTTGTTTATTGTGTTTGTGTCGATTGTGAGTTGACAGGAATCTGGTGGAGACAACAAACACAACAATGTTGTAGTTTTGATGACATCAGAGATGTGACTGAGTGATGCAACAGTTTGAAAATAGTTAAATCTGTGCTGCTTTGATTTTATGAATGTTAAAAACTTACACTTCCTCAGACCGTCTGGTCGCAACCATCGGACTCCAGCCGGCTCCACCCTGAGAGGAGGAGAGAGGTGAGACCACCGTCTTTCAGCATGCACACACAGTGCAACTTTTTCACAAAGACACTTTCATAGATTTTCAGTTCTTTGAGGTGGCAGTTGGATTGTTTTTCACAGCAGTAAATCCATAACATCAAACCTTGGTTCAACAATTTTGCTGAGCACTGTATTGATAATATGATAATAAGCGAAGAGAATATCATCAAGATCCTTTTGCTACCCTCATTCATTACTTTTATTGAGGTGCTGCTTAAGTCAGCACTGAATAACTCATATATGTCCTTTACTAGCATACTCATATGTTTATTGCAGATACTGTACTCAGTTATTTTATTTTATTATGCACTCAGTTATTTTATTCTGTCCTCTTCTTGTTTGCTTTAAAATGACAGAGAACATTAATCACTCTGTGACCTTTTATTGGTATTTACTGATTTTTTGCAGGCCTTTGGCCCTATAATATCAGTCCATTTTAAATGAGTTTTGCCTCAGAGAAGATGTCAGCATGTTCCTGAGATCATGCAATCATTTTCATGCCTGAGGGCCCAAAGATTACAGGCATCAAATGCTGATTTACAGCCTTCAGCATAAATACATCATTACTGGTAAACTTGACTAACGTTTCTGTCGGAGCACAAAAAAAAGCCCCGGCATTTCTGATTGCTCAGGTCATATCTGCATGAAACAAACAGGAACATAGTGAGGACACAGAAAATGTTTCCCGCACTGTTAAACAATTTCCTCATACCTTAGAGTTTCTAGCTTCCAGCATGGATCCTTCAGTCCACTTAACAACAGCTTCATTCCTGAGTCTCCTGGATGATTATAGCTCAGATCCAGCTCTTTCAGATGGGAGGGGTTGGCGCTTAGAGCTGAAGCCAGAGGAATACATCCTCGCTCTGTGATCAGACAGCCTGACAGACTGAAGACACAAAAAACAACAATCTATCTGTTAACATTTCACTGAAGCTTTTTTCTTTTTCTGATTCAATGCCATCTATTTATTCACTTCAGTTTAGCTATATTTATAAGTGATAATTAAGACAGATAACACCAGTTGTCTTAAATTGTGTAATGATGCACATCTACTTTTGGAAAATCTAGGAACTACATTGATCCAAGAATTACAGGGACAGCAAAAGACTCTGTTGGTTAAATATGATGCCATGAGGTCGATATATGATGGTGCCTGAACATTCAGGCATTGTACATAAGAATGACTCTGGAAAGATTATGTTTCTAAATTTACTGATATTTTGATCAGTATTGTTTGTTGTTGTTCTTTAATTATAAAAAACAATCCCTAATAATAATTATTCTGTGTTATTGCTAGTCCAGAGAACTTTGTATAACATAAAAATACATTTGAGCCCTGTAGAAGTTGAAGAAAGACGTTTACATGAACAAACTGGAATCAATCAGATAAACAGCATTCAAATCACAGTAGCCAATTTCCTTCAACAACATTGTATTCTAGCCTCTGTAGTATAACACACTATATCAAATGCTGCAGTGAGGTCTAGGAAGACAAGCACAGAGATGAGTCAAGAAGATCACCATTAACCTTCAATAGTGCTCTTTCTGTGTTATAATGAACTCTAGAGCCTAAAACTGAGCTACAAGAACTCTTGAAATGTTTTTAATAAAGGGAAGATTAGACATTAACCTACAATTAGCTTAGAAGCTAATAAAGATAAATTCCACCTTGAAATTGAACTGTCTATGCAATAATATAATTACAATTTTAAAGCATCACTAGAAAAGTCAGATTCCTGACCTCAGAGTTTCCAGTGTACAATGCAAACTCTCCAGTCCAACAGAGAGAAGTTTCACTCCCGAATCCTGCAGGTCGTTATTACTCATGTCCAGCTCTGTCAGACTAAAGGACCGGCAGCTGAGAACTGAAGTCAGAGCTTCACAGCTTCTCTCTGAGAGGTTACAACCACTCAGTCTGAAAAAAAAAAAAACCCAAATATGTAAAGCTTTTATTTTGAAACTCTATGAGGAAAAACGAATATTTCCTTAATAAAGTCAGGATTTGGGAATAAGTAAATAAATTTAAGTCTAGACCAAAACCAGAAACTTTAACATTTGCTTAATGATTCAAAATACTTATACAAAGCTAGCAAATATAGTTCAGTACTAACTTCACTGGTACAGTCATACATTACTGCTGGTCATTTTCCTGATTTTAAACTGTGATTATTGTTCCTATGTACAGCTCCTTATTTAATCATATAATCAGAATCAGAATACTTTATTAATCCCGAAGGAAATTAGGGTTACAGCAGGCAGCACGCTAATGGCGCATGTGCACTTACAAAGGAACCCTCTGACCAAACTTACACAAACATCCCATTGGGAGACATGTCAGAAAGGTAGGCTGATAGGAAAAAAACAACGAAAATACACAACATGAGGTGAGAGGAGGAGAAAAAAAACTCCACTCAGACTGAGCTCCTAATGGGAGAACAGTCTGATAACAAAAAAAAACACCTCAGCTTGAAAAGCACATGACTATCAATACACCATAGAAACACAAGACAAGCAACAGGGGCGGGTAAAGGGTAAGAGAGAGCCGGTGTAGACAGCGCATCCAGTCCTGTAGCATGTCTGCACTGGTCCAGTCGACTGCCATCTTCCCCGGGAGGGGGACAAGCATCGAAGGCGTTTGGAAAGGGGGGTGTATAAGTGTATGTGTGTATATGTGTGTGTGTGTGTGTGTGTGTGTGTGTGTGTGTGTGTGTGTGTGTGTGTCTCCAGAGTTCAGCTGAGACAGTGTCCTTCGCCCTGCCAGGCTAAGTAAACAGTCTTCCAGCCAACCCAGGTGGCCTGATAGGAAGAACAGTCTGAGCACAGTCCGTTATCAGGGTGTTTTTGTTCAGCTCCAGCCTTGAGACCGCAGCTGGCGCCGGAGTGATAGCCCCATGAAGTAATGGTGATTTTTACTTTAGTGCGAACAACTCATATGAATTTCAGAGCTGTTCTAATAGTCCGACACTGGTCTCTCAATCTCCCGTTGGAGAGGTGTGAGCTTCTCCATGATGTTATCAAACTTACGCTCGGAGATGTTGAGAACTCAAGCAGATTCTGAGAACTCACGACTGCAGTGAGCTTCTCCAAGATGTAACAAACCTTAATGCAGCCTTTTAGTTCACCCTCTTTCTAAAACAGGCAGTTTGGCCCTTTTCTCTTTTAAAACCACTCTTCCTAAAGGCTCACTTCTTTTTTGATTGGTCTGTTTCAGGAAGCAAGAAGGACAGCACTCAATGTTTGGGAGCCCCTCCTCCTCTGCCTTGTACTTTAGTTGCTCTGAAAATACCAGGATTTAGGAGTTAGTAATCTGAACACTGTCTATCAAAAACAGTGTCCCTATAAAAAGCTGTGGAGTCCATTTTGTCCTCCTAACTAGATACTATTATAGCAGACATAACAGAGATTTAAACAAGGAGGAAGGGAATATGCTGAAGGTTAGTCACACTGAGACTGAGCTATGTGTAGTAACATCAAAAGAAGATAAAGCTACAGTCTGCTGACTAAATTATATGAGTTAGAATTGAAAAACAAACCTCCTGACTTAAAAACAACACCTGATTCTGAGAGATCAGACCTGTGTTGCTGTCACTAGGTTCTCAGTCACCCAGGTCATGGTAGTCTTAGGAGTTTGAAAAAGAAAGCAACCGAATTTCTTAAAGACCTATTTTCTTATTTTCTTTTCTCTTAACCACAGGCCCAAACTGAGGGTAATTTATCTATAATGACATTTTTCATAAATGCTAATACTTTCTGTTGTTATGAAACATGAAAACTATCCAATAATTGATTGTGAGTGCAGATGATCATTTAATTTAAAAGTTACGCCTATGTCAGCAGTGTAAAGTGCCAGCACCCATTACACTGCTTAGGTTTCTTGCTTTCCTGCTTTTCAATATTTTCAAAACAAAAGGATGAGAACGTGTTTGCTTACAGAGCTTTGTTGGAGGCTTTGATCACTGGCAGCAGCCTCAGCAGAGCCTCCTCTGAAGCAGAGTATTTCTTCAGGTCAAACACATCCAGATCTTCCTCTGATGACAGTAAGATGAAGACCAGAGCTGACCACTGAGCAGGAGACAGTTTCTCTGTAGACAGTCTTCCTGAACTCAGGGATTGTTGGATCTCATCTACTAGAGAACGATCATTCAATTCATTCAGACAGTGGAACAGATTGATGCTTTTCTCTGCAGACAGATTCTCATTGATCTTCTCCTTGATGTACTTGACTGTTTGCTGACTGGTCTGTGAGCTACTTTCTGTCTGTGTAAGAAGGCCTTGTAGGAGACTCTGATTGGTTTGTAGTGAAAGTCCCAGGAGGAAGCGGAGAAACAGGTCCAGGTGTCCGTTTGTACTCTGTAAAGCTTTGTTCACAGCATTATGGTAGAAGGGAGTGAGATCTTTTGTTTTAGACTTCTGGGATGCTATCTTTTCCTCTTCCAGAAGATTAATTCCAGAGTTGATAAAAGTCAGATGGACATGAAGACCAGCCAGAAATTCCTGGAGGCTCAAATGGATGAAGCAGAAAACCTTGTCCTGGTACAGTCCTCTCTCCTCTTTAAAGATTTGTGTGAACACTCCCGAACACACTGATGCTGCTCTGATATCGATGCCACAGTCTGTCAGATCTGATTCATAAAAGATCAGGTTTCCTTTCTGCAGCTGTTCAAAAGCCAATTTTCCCAGAGACTCCATCATCTTCCTGCTCTCTGGACTCCAGTGTGGATCTGTTTCAGCTCCTCCATCATACTTGACCTTTTTTACTTTGGCCTGAACCACCAGGAAGTGGATGTACATCTCAGTCAGGGTCTTGGGCAGCTGTCCTCCCTCTCTGGTTTTCAGCACATCCTCCAGAACTGTAGCAGTGATCCAGCAGAAGACTGGGATGTGGCACATGATGTGGATGCTTCGTGTTCTCTTGATGTGGGAGATGATTCTACAGGCCTGCTTCTTATCTCTGAATCTCTTCCTAAAGTACTCCTCTTTCTGCGGGTCAGTGAACCCTCTAACCTCTGTCACCATGTCAACATATTGAGGAGGGATCTGACTGGCTGCTGCAGGGCGTGTGGTTACCCATAGGCGAGCAGAGGGAAATAGATTCCGTCTGATGAGGTTGGTCAGAAGCACATCCATTGAGGTGGACTCTGTAACATCAGTCAGCGTCTCAATGTTTTGGAAGTCTAGAGGAAGTCGACACTCATCCAGACCATCTAAGATGAACACAACCTGGAAGTCTTCAAAGCTGCAGATTCCTGATCCTTTGGTTTCAGGAAAGAAGTTTTGAATAAGGTCTACCAAGCTGAACTTTTTCTCTTTCAGCACATTCAGCTCTCTGAAAGTGAATGGAAACATGAACTGGATGTCCTGGTTCGCTTTGTCTTCAGCCCAGTCCAGCGTGAACTTCTGTGTTAAGACTGTTTTCCCAATCCCAGCCACTCCCTTTGTCAGCATGGTTCTGATTGGTTCATGTCTTTCAGGTGAGCCTTTAAAGATGTCTTCTTGTCTGATTGTTGTTTCTGAACTATCTGATTTCTTGGATACTGTTTCAATCTGTCTGACCTCGTGTTCATCATTGACCTCTGTGGTCCCTCCCTCTGTGATGTAGAGCTCGGTGTAGATCTGATTCAGCAGGGTTGGATTTCCTGCTTTAGCGATCCCCTCAAACACACACTGGAACTTCTTCTTCAGTTTTGATTTAAGCTCACTTTGACTCGATTGGAAGTTCCTAAAAGACATTTCTAAAGTAACAAACAGACAAAAAATATAAGTCAAGGACTTATCAAGTTCATATGTTGTGAGTAAATATTGGTCCAGTAATAAATGTCCCATTTATCAAACAGCATGAATCCTCTTACTGCTCTGCAGACGGTCAGCGAGCTCCTCCTGCTTCATTCTCCTAAGAAAGAGCAGTGTGATCTTCACCAATGCTTCTCGGCTGCTCCTCCTCTGCTCTTCATCCTCACTCTCTAACATCTTCTCATCCTCCCTCTGACTCTCTAAGAATTCTGGGTAATCTGGAGTCAGAACCTTCTGGATCGTCTTCAGTTCATTCTTCACAAAAGTGACAATGCTGTCCTCCAGCAGCTGCAACAGAATACTTTATAAATTACCTGGTCACTCCATAAACACAAGCAGCTGCAACACATAGGGAAATAAAAAAAAAAGAATTGAAAAGTATAAAGACCCAGGAACAGTAAAGAGAACAAAACGCAAACTACAAAAGAGAAAAGACAAAATGCAGTGATGATTTATAAATGCTTAAGCAGTAAAAGAGGGGAGTAAAGACATAATCAGTGCATCATGGGAAGTCCTCCAGGAGCCCAAGCCTTCAGCAGCATAACTAAGTGATGGTTCATGATCACCTCACCCAGTCCTCACTATAAGCTTCATCAAACAGCAAAGTTTTAAGGCTAATCTTAAAACTAGAGCAGGCATCTGTCTCCTGAACACAAACTGAGAGCTGTTTCCACAGGAGAGAGTCCTAACAGCTGAACGTTTTCTCTTCTATTTTACTTTCAGAAACTCTAAAGTGCACTTTTGGGATAATAAGGTACAGTAACAAAGTAGAAATACTTTGTACTTAAGTAAAAATTGTAGGTATCTTCAGTATTTATTTTTCTGACAACTTTTTCTTTTACTCCCTACAAATAAACACAAATATTTGTACTTACTACTCCTTAAATTTTCAAAACAGACTTGTTACTTTTGGTTCATCTACAGCATTTATACTCAGGGGTTTAAGTGGGCTGGAATGGTGCATGTGTCCATAAACTGTGGTCATGGTACTTAAACATTTAGTTAGTGCTACAGAAGAGGAGCGAGCATAAAGGAAGTAACATTGTTTTAACTGTCAGGTAATTTAATATTTGACATTTCTATCAGCTCCACAAACATCAGGAAACACAAACTGTTTGTGTGCAGTTTGTCAGTGTGTTGCAAGCTAAAGGTCCAGCTGCTGTTTTTCACAGGGAGAGAAAAGTGTGAGATAAGATGAAGAAAAGACAGGAGAGGAGGAAGAGAAGTTAGATTTAAAGGTAAGGCCTGCTCAGTGACACAGTTGTCATTTTTAACCACATATTGGATCTGTACATGATGTGTTTTGATAAATAATGTATTTTAATATTGTCAATCATCCTGCAAAACAAACTAAGCTATACTTATTTTGCGTTATTCAAATGTTGCATGAAAACACTGGTAGTTTGTAAAGAGGTTAGCTTTCTGTGACTTTATTGCAAATTCATTTTATTTTTATTTTTGCACAGCGGCCGGTCAGTGTTGGGTTACATCAAGCGTAGTAGACTAACATGCATTTAAGATAATAATAGCTAGATTCATTCAAATAGCTGGTTAAACTGCTGCCAGTTTGTTGAATTCAGATTAAATCAGCTGATCACAGCCTGTGCAAAGATTTACTGAAGCTCACAATAAAAAAAATTTGTGAGTTGTGATTCTTTTCCCCACACTGAGCCACTACACCACAAACTGTGCTCTCCTCACATGCCAGCTCCAACTTTAACCCCTGACTGTACTCATTTTCCTCTTTAGATGTGCAGGCAAAGTCCAGGCAACAGAAAACAGTTCTTTGTTTTTAAATTCTCTTTCACTGCATGTGACCTAAATAACAGAATGAAATTGAGTAAATTTATTAGAATTAAAATTATGATTTGAATAATATTTGTATTCTCATGTACTAATGTATAAGGTTCAGTTAGCTTTGTACACAAATGGTTAGTAGAAATGTCCTTCAAGGAGATACTTGCTACTTTCTTACTTTGAGTATATTGCAGAGCCAGTACTTGTTCACTTTTACCTAAGTAATGAAGTTTCTTCAGTACTTCTACTGGAGTATTTCAGATACCCAGGTATCTGTAATACTACTTAAGTACAGAATATCTGTACTTTTACCACATCTGGTTCTATATGAGAGCTGCACAGTACAAAACAGGATCATTGTCATCTCTCGTGATCAGACACGTTTTTTAACAAAATGGTTTCCAATTATCTATCTGCCCAACTAGTTTACTAGACACTAACCAGCAGCTGAAGAAAAACATGTATCTGTAGAAGTAAAATTAGTCACCAGTAAGGCTAAACCACAAAGTTTTATATTCTTCTGTAAAAATAAGTTTAGTATTAAACTGTGCTTAATTGTGCTTTCACTCCACCTTACCTCACCAATGCTAGAAGAAACTAGTGTTTGTCATATGTACCATGTACAGCATGCAGATTAGAGCAGGCTGAAATTTGACACAAGCGTTCTGTTTTTAAGGAGAACCAGCTCTACCTCCTGAATCACAACCCACACACTCAACTTCGAAATAACTAAGAAGAGAATAAATGTAAAAGTAGCTGTTGTGCATGTACAAACCACAAATATGGAGTCCAGGTGTGTTTGATGCTGCTGGTCAGACCGACCACTGGGGACCTCTGAGGTCTCCTGATCCACTCTGTGGAGGAATCATGAAGCGAAAGTATAATTCCACAAAACACCATAAACAGCAACCTAAGGTGCCACTGGTCTTCCACATTATACCAAAAAACACCCAAACTAACAAAACAGTGCCTTCCTGCTAATGCCTGGAGCTCTGAGGGCACCCTGTGTTATCTGACACAGACAGTGAAAACAATAAATGCCCTTGTTAGATTTGTATTGTTCATTGTCATTTATGCTTAGAAATATTTACTCATATATGCTTAGAAGTATATAATCATTTGTAGATTGAAAGAATGTCTCATCCTAGGAGGCCTGTAACAACTCTGTGTAGCATGAAGAGGGGGGGTGCGTTCACTCCTCTTCAGAGTGTTCTGGCATAGATCACACACCTCCTACGAGAGGTCGTATCTTCTCTTGCTGATATATGGTATAGCAAACACACGTATATCTGTTTGAGTGTAAGGGCCTTTTGTTCAGATGTACTGCTAGACTCCTGGCACCAGCTTTGGGGAGTCTTCACGGGGTCACATCTTGTCTTTCAAGGATCCTGATAGTTGATATGTGTTGGGGGTGCATGGACCATTACAATGTTTATTAACCTCAGAACTCCGTCATCAACCACAGTGTTGCTATGAGATGGGGTGGCTAAGAGGAAGCTCATGAGAGAAAGGGAAACAGTCAGTTAGGCTCATTATAGACAAGAAAGGCTCAAATTAAGACTGTTGTGTTTGTGGAAAAACTCCAGCACACACAAAATCACATATAAACACAGAAGCATGTATGAAAAGAGCCGGTCTGACGGGAAACATTTGGAGAAGTTATTCAGAAATAACAGAATCAGTTAGAGATTTAGATGCAGATTACCTCTCCACAACAGAAGCTTCTTCTTTAAATGTAATATCATACTGCTTTGAATGGCTGCTCTGTAATGACACAGGGCTGGGGTCAGGCTTCTGATGGATACTGAAAGAAAAATAATATCTGGTAAAATCCTCTCACACAGAAAATGCTAAAAGAAAAAGAAATGTGAATACATGTTCATGTAAATAATGAGAATGAAAGAAAATATGAAATTACAAATGTAGACGAGTTTACAATAGAATTAAATATTTAAAAAATATCTAAATCTTAAACAACTAAAACATTTTGAAATATTATTTAAACCTAATTAAATAGTGAGAACTACTCACTATGTGTCAGATGAATGTGCAATGAAATTAACTGAGCTGCCATGACATGAAACATTTCTCAAATTTATTTAGAAAAACGGATTCAGTTCGAACATTTGGACACAGTTTACCTCTCCATAGCAGAAGCTTCTTCTTTAAATGTAATATCATACTGCTTTGAATGGCTGTTTCTTAAGGACACACAGCTGGGTTCAGCTCGCTGCTGGAAACTGAAAGAAAAAAATATTCAGTGAAATCATCTTGGACAGAAAATCCTAAAAGAAAAAATGTGATTATACATGTTTGAATAATGAGTGAGAATGAATGATGAGTAAAACTATGAAATTACATTTGTAGACCACGTTATATTAGAAATGGCTAACAAACAATCAAAATCTTATAAAACTCAAACAATTTATCTTGTGAAATATTTTTCTGATTAAATCCTGAGAATGACTTACTCTGTGTTACACGAATGTCTTTGACATATTAAATAATTTTCTGCTCAGTTCGTTCTTTAACTTTAGGTCCAGGTCAACATTTAGTTTTTCTGTAAATAATGATGATGCAGTGATGTGAATGCTCAGCTGCGATATTTAGAGATGTCATCTCACCTCTGAGCTTTGGGCTGGATCTCATGTTCCTCACACAGATTGGTTTTACAGGGCGGGTCTCCCTCCTCTCTGTCCTCACGCTCATCCATGCTGTGGAATACCACATCAGCTCACACACACTTTCTACTTTCATCTGCAGAGGAAACACAAATTATTCATATGAACATCAACTGAAATCCTTCTTTCCTATACTGAACATTACAAAGTAACACACTACTGTAATCACATGCCAATTATGCGGTCACTTACATTACAAATGTTTGATGATTTATCAATCAGGTGAGACAGAAAGTAAAATAAAAACACTTTTGCTGCAGCAGCTTTTCAGGAGTGAGTTTATGACATTGTTTTTATTTCCCAAAAGGACACGAGCACGATGGCTAAATGCAAACAGTGTCCAGAACAGAAACAACCACATTATGCTGAAATTATGCAGACAACATGCAAAGACACAGCTACCCAAAAACACACAGTGATGATAATACTGACTGAATGCTGACTACAGCCCTGCAACAAGACCCTGAACTGTTTCTACCTGTTTAGGCTGAACAGTTTAATCACTCTGGTGATCCCACTTAAGTCTCTTTAGCTGTTTTTTAACGTTTATTTGCATTTTTCACTTTCCGTTCACACTGCAGGTAAACACTAAAAAAAAGACTGCAAGTGTTTCCTCATTGTTTGTGTTAGTGTGTGAGACTGTAGCTTGCTCATTTTTAGACCGTGTGTTTCAGGTTATTTTCTGGAATAACAAGAAAGGAATGTAATGAAAGTAACAAGAAAGTAGGTAATGTAATGGAGAATGTAATGACCTACTTTGATTACTTTCTCCAGCAAGTATTTAAGCAATGCACAGCATGACTTTTTAGAAAAGTAATGAGTAATGTGTAATACATTACTTGTTTTCAGTAAGGACTCCAACACTGGTGCTGAACGGGGAGTCATCTTGTCGCACACGTGATGACTGCCCGACACACCTGTTTACTGTGAATGGAAGCTTCAATCCACTGATACTCAGTCAGTGAAACACGTCTGAACATTTTCTATCTTTTAAGCTGATCCATGATTCAGAGCACCAGCGGTGTTAAAGCTACACAATAATTAATCCTGGTTACTTTTCAGAAAACTGTGCACACACTGATTTGCTGTTAATAAGAAGCATTTTCCATCTAATAACAATCTATCTCTGTAAATTCCAGGATTAATGTGGACAGCCATCCAGAGCTGCAACTAAACATTATATTCACCATTAACCATCGTTTAGATTTGTTGTTGTTTCATAAAATGTCAAAAGCTGGTGAATGCAGCATCACTAGTCTAAAATATTTAGTTTAGTATCATGAAGAACAAAGATATACATCAAGCCCTCCCAGCAGATTTTGCTTCAAAACACAAATGATTAACAACGATCTGGATGTTTAGGATTCCTTTACTGTCAGTTAATCATGTGATGGCTGCAGCTCTACAGTCAATACTTATTTTCGTATGTTTTAGCAGAGTGGAAAGCTGCTGAAACTTAGAATCATGTCAGCGAAACACTGAACATTTGTAAAAACCTGAACTTGACAATCTGACTAAATCGCTAAAATCGAGCTTTAATGTAGTTTTATTTTCAAAGACGTGAAAGGAAAAAGTGGCACTCTGCTCTTACAAGACATAAAAACTCATTATAGTTTGTTTTCCGAAGACGTCCACCACACATCAGCTGCTTATCATGTTTGATTTCAACTGTGTGGATTTCTGTTCAAACACAGCGATCCAGCGTTTGTCCTGATGTACGAGACGGATAAGATGACCGCATCTTGCGCAAAAATCACAGCCAGAAAGCAAGACGAACTGTTAGAGAAAGAATCAAAGCAAACTCACAGGTTCTTCAAACATTGCATAAGAGAAAGAATCTCCGCTCCATACCGGAAACTAAACACTGACGCACAGGTGAGCTGCTTCCTGAGAGGAGGCTGGACTCCACCTGAAACAGGTGACTTTAATGACTTTGTTTAAATCTTTAAACTGATCGGATTTGTTTCTAAATTTTGGGAAACAGTAGCTACGTTATTGCACATGATGTGACGCTAACCGGCTCCGAAGCAGGTTAAGACCGAGGTTAGAGATCATCAGGTATGAAATCACCGCCTACTGCTCCTCCAGAAAATAGCGTCACCTTTTCCGGTGTTGGTATCTGTCGGACGTCTGTGTGCGAACATCAGGAGCGTGTCACAGAAATGTCCATGTATTCATTTGGGGATTTTAATCTGCTGCTGAGTCTCTTGTGAGGAGACAGAGTTGGGACCATATCTAAAGAGACAGAGAAAAACATTTCAGGAAGTTGATTTACCTGGATCAGCTTAGGAGTGACCATATTTTGATTTCATGAAGAACTTGCTTAAAGAAACATATTTAACATATTTAAATGATGCCTTCTCTGTGCGGTTTATGAATTCTGAAATAAAATGTGTCATATACGCTTTTACAAGTCAACAAGTGCAAAAAAAATAACTTAAAAACCTATGGAGCCTACAGAAATAATGCCTCATCTGCATAAGAAAAATTACCAGTACTGGGCCGGTACGAAGGATTTTTTTTTTTTTTTTTTGCAGTTCGTCTGAAAAGATGCACTTGCGCGTTGGGATCTATTAAACATGATTGGGCGCGTTGCTGCGCGCTGTCTGTCCCGTCTGTGTGCGCAGAACAAGCGCTCACAAAGCAGCAGTTCGGGGATGACTTCACACACATGGGACCTCTGTCGGAATATATGATCAATCTCAACCCCCCAGACGCCCCGGACGGAACGTGAACAATGAACCTGTCCGGGAAAAGGGGACGGTGGGTCACCCTGAGGTTATTTATATATAATTTTACTCTTTTTTTTTTTTTTTTTTTTTTTTTTTTTTTTTTAATTTTACTATTTATTTATATCACCGGTGCAAGTTTTTGAGCACACTTGTTGCCAACGCAGTTATCTGAGTGGTCGAATCTGTTTATGCACAAGACTAAAATAAAATTTAAAAAATAAAATAAAGGGGACACAACACAATGTAACTCCAAGTCAATCAAACATCTGTGAAATCAAACTGCCCACTTAGCAACACTGATTGAAAATCAGTAGTACATCAGGAGATGTGGAGGAGGCCGTAGGAGGGCAACAATCCAGCAGCAGGACCTACCTCCACCTTTGTGCAAGGTGGAACAGGAGGAGCACTGTCAGAGCCTGCAAAATGACCGCCAGCAGGCCACAAATGTGCATGTGTCTGCTCAAACGGTCAGAAAGAGACTCCATGAGGGTGGCATGAGGACCTGATGTCCACATGTGGGGGTTGGTACACTGTAAAATATAACTTGTTGTTTCAGCTTAAAAATTTGATGTAAAGGGCTGCCTTAAAATTTTAAGTTAAGTCAAGAAATAGAGTTTGTTCTTGTAACACAACCAAATGCTATGTTGATGAAAAATCCCGTTGTCTAAACTTTCGTCTTAGTTTAGTTGACTGAGATTTGTTAGTCAGTTCAACTCCTTTAATTGTCATTTTTACTTAGGAAAACTCTTTCAGCTAAATTAAAATAATCTATTGTTTACACTCTTGTCCTACTTCAGTTGACTTGGGTTTTTTAGTTAATTCAAATACTTTAGTAGTTCTTTTAACTTAGGAATCTATTTTAGCTTAACTAACATAATCTGTTAGCTAAGTTGATTTAAGTTTATTAATTAACTGAGCTCCTTAAGGTAGCTGAGTGAACTCGTATATCAGTTTCATTTTAATTATCAGAGTTGATTGACTGGATGTAAAGAAAAATGTGTATTGAACATCTTAAGTATTTTCTTTTTAGCTTTTCAACATCCATTTCAGCAAAACTACCTGTTAGGTTTATCTTAGATCTCAGGTTTAAATATCTACATTCCTTTAAATTAATTTTCTGTTGTTTACAGAACCCCCCCCCCACAGATTCCATTAAAGTGTATCTGATCATTTCATGCAGAAAGTTTGTCTTAAGAACATGACAAGACAATTACTCATGAGCACCCAACATTCACCATTTATTGTGCCATCTTAGTCATCTGAGAAACAGAAAAATCAGTGACGTAGCTCATCAGGCTCACAATCCATCAAAACTCAAAGGTTGCTCCCTGTGAAACAATAAATTTGAACTTGGTCTTGAGCCCCGTTTGGGTGAAGATTAAATTCTGACCAATACTCTAGGAGCAGTAGTGATTCTTGTGAATTGTGGACAGCTGGTCAACAGAACCCTCACCATGGCATGAGCTTATCAGACTTTCAACAGGATGAGATAAAAACTGCTGTGTTAAAAGTAACAACATAAAGTCTGCATTAATGTAATGTATCAACGGGACACTTGCTATTTTAGAAAAGTTATTCTTTACATTTGCAAAATTTTTCAACTTCATTGTGCTCAGTCACACCTGTTAGCATAAAACTTGAAATATTAAAATAGTACAAAACCTTTGATAAGTGACAGTAAAGATCAGTTTATAACAACTAAGACTTTAAACTCTTGTATTTGTCTTCATTTATAATTGCAACAAATTCCACAGAACCAATTTCTCTGAAATGCTTCTGAAACATTTGATAATATGGATATTTCGGAAACATTAGTTTGAGTCTGCTCAATTGCAAAACAAAGGAAAAACTACAGCCCAACAATGTGCAGGATGATTGGCATTTTCCAGAGAACACCAATATTGGCAGCTTCAGCACTGGTGCCCTGTGCTCTTCTCAGATGAAAGCAGGTTCATACTGAGCACATGTCACAGATTCTGGAGGCGCTGTGGTGCCTGCAACATCCTCCAGCATGACCGGTTTGGCAGTGGGTCAGTAATGGTGTGGGGTGGCACTTCTTTGGGGGGACCCACAGCCCTCCCAAAGAAATGCCAGCGGTAGCCTGACTGCCATTAGGTACCGAGATGAGATCCTCAGACTCCTTGTGAGACCATATGCTGGTGTGGTTGGCCTTGGCTTCCTCCTAATGTAAAACAATGCTAGGCCTCATGTGGCTCCTGTGTGTCAGCAGTTCCTGCGAGATGATGGCATTCATGCTGTTTACTGGCCCACCTGTTCCCTGAACCTAATTGAGCATATGTGGGATATCATGTCTTGCTCCATCCACCAACGGCACATTGCACAACAGACTGTCCAGGAGTTGGTGGATGCTTTAGTCCAGGTATGGGAGGAGATCCCACAGGAGACCATCTGCCACCTCATCAGGAGCATGCCCAGGCATTGTGGGGAGGTCATACAGGCAGGTGGAGGCCACACACACTACTGTGCCTCATTTTGACTTGTTTGAAAGACATTACATCAGTTGGATCCAGACCTCCATGGGTAGCTACATTTGATTTCCATTGATAATTTTTGTGTGATTTTGTTCGGAGCACATTTAACTATATAAAGAATAAAGTATTTAATGAGAATATTTCATTCATTCAGATCTGGGATGTCTTATTTTTGTGTTCTTTTTATTTTTTGAGCAGTGTTTATATATCAGGAAAAATCAAGCTTCATTCAAAAAACAAATGTCACAAATATGTCCTGTGAAATTACGGAGTCATTGTGAATAGCCACATTAACAATAGGTGAGACTGAAGAATATTTTTAAACACAAAATATTTACAGAAATTTTACTTGTCCAATGTGCAAAGGCATTAATACTTATACTAAGTTCCCTTACTCCTGCCTGTGGCATATACCCTACATACTTGAATTATTAAGAAGACTAAAGCAGCATATGAAACATAATTCACCTATTATGTTTCATCATAATACCATAATAGATCAAGCAGTTTCTGCAGATCAATTAAAACAAGGACAAACAGTCTGAAAATCTGTTTTTATCCCAGAGCTGCACAATTAAATGCTGAAATATCCTGAATGATTGTTAATGAATCCATGCTGTAATTCTTCTTTGTTCAAAAAACATGCAGGCTGTTGTCATACTGTCTCTACTGTTGTTTGACTTCTTTGTAAAACCCAAGTACAAACTGGTTGTGTTCACCTCACTTTATTTCAGATTTTCACAACAGTTGACTGATAAAATCTTTCGTGGAACATTTTCTTGACCTTAAATGTATAATGGAATATCCATGTTTGTTTGCTTTTTAAATGATTTGATACTATTGTATATAACTTCAAGAAAGGTGTTTGTTTTAAATGTCTTGTCAGCATTTGTGAGTCCACATGCAAACATTTCTTACTGATCTGAAGATAAGCGCTACAGTATGAAGCTCTCTGACTCTGGATCATCCTTCACACATTGCCCCCATTCATCTGACACTGTGTAAGCTCCCTTAGCTTTGTGTCATAATAATCTGGTTGTAGCTGAATCTCAAGATGAGATAAGTGAATTTACCCTAATTTTAATATTTGGGTCAGAATGAGCTCTCAGAATCCAGTAATCCAGTGTTTTTGCAAAAGACTGAAAACAATTTGTCTTGGTTACCCTCTCTGAGTACGTTTAAACACTTTATAATTAAACCTTAAGTGCACGTATAGAAACAAATAAAAAAAACAAGGGTTTCCAAAAATATTTTAATAATTATCACATATTTAAGATCAGAGAGAATTTTTTTGCAAAATGTAATGAATAATTCTCTCTGAAGTTGTTAAAATTTAAAAACACAAAAATCAAAGCTAATACTATTTACATTTAAACAGTAGTTGTGCTTGTAATTCATTGTTTAATTAGTAATCTAATTAAATAAGTAATTTAATTAGTCATCTTAAGGGTGCAGCAAGAGAAGGAAGAGAAAATGAGAAAATCTTTACTTTTACAGTCATAAATAATAAGATATTTTCAAAAAACTTGTCCAATGTGTAAAAGTTCTTGTTGTGTTTCAGGCATATTTGTAAAAAGAGAAGAAGAATGAAGATCTGAAAGGATTTGCATTTAGTGTTTGGTTTTGTTTTGTATTCAATCATGTGACAGCTATTGTTGTTTTGTTTGTTTTTTATTTATTATGCTGTTTTCAGAGTGAACTTTTCAGCATAGACTGTATATCTGAAACATGGATGCTTCCATGATATTGAGCTGTTGCAATCTTAGTGTTTTGAATCCAAACATAACAAGCAAAGAATGGAAGTGACCATGAAACTGACTGATCAACTTGTCATTATTCATTTTAAATATATAATATAAAGTATTTCTCCCAGAGGAGGGTTTTGTTTTTCCGGCTTCATTATTCATCTGTTCACCGAACTTCTAGATCTGCAAGCCAAACTAGCTGATTGCAGTAGTAGTTTTTGCATACTCATAGCTGTAGCTCCACAAGGAGGAGCTTTCACTGCAACATTATGTCTCTGTAATATGTACAACATTAATCGGACTGCAGTCAGATTATGTCTCACACAAAGACTGAACTTCATTTAACTCCTAAAATCTCCATTTACATCCATATATCAAATACATGTAAACAGTAATCAGCAAATACAAATAAAGAGTAACAGCAGGTGCGGCAAAGTGTGTTTCCCACATTGCTTTCTCACAAAGTCAAATGAGTAATTCTGCAATCTTAAAATTGGTTTTCATCTCCAATTTTACAGCATAAAATTTTGTTCTATTCACTCCAAGAGAGGACAGCATGGTTGTGCAATGGTTAGCAGTGTTGCCTCAACTGAATAAGATGTGAAAGGGTTGTTTGCATGTTCTCCCTGTGTTATAAAGGGTTCTCTCTGGGTACGCCAGCTTCCTCCAACAGTCCAAAGGCATGCAGTTAGTCGGGTTAGGTTAATTGCTAATTCTAAATTGTGTATAGGTATGAATCCCAGTGTGAATGGTGGTTTGTCTCTCTGTGTTAGCCCTACATTAGATTAGTGATCTGTCCCTGCTTCTTGCCCAGTAGTTGCTGGAATAAGTAGCTATGGATGGAAGTAGGATGGATACTCCAGGAGAAAACTGTAATTTCTGTTCACCCCAGACGGCTTAGCATCAAGAGTTTAATAAGAGGACGTAGTTGATTCTTTTTTTTGTTCTATATTATTTTCATCTTGTCGACGTGCCTATATGTGCACAAAAAAAATCCATTAACAAGAATTAGTAAAAAGAATGAGAAAGTACCCCAAATGTTGAGTTTTCAAGAATCTGTGATTACTCAGTCACTATAATCCTGTCTGTCAAGTCTCTCCCATCAAGGAAATGTAGTAGAGCATTTTGCACTGTAGAATTATGTCTTGTACCCATTTTGTGCAAAGTACAATGTGTCTTTCTCCTTCATAAAACAGTGTAGATACAGCAACCTTTGGTTAAGTCTTTAAAACTGTGACTGAAAGCATTCAGTCTGAATACTTTTTATTTTTACGAAAAAAAACTTCACTTCAGCTGTCCGACCTCTGTCCATCATCATCTTTGGTTTCTCATTAGTGGCTCCATTAGAGATTTGCGGGCATTAAATCACAGATTCACTTCTCACTCAGCTTTTCAAACTCTTCTTTTCAGCAGGTGTGCTTTCTTTTTCATTTTTCTTGTTATCCTTATTTTTGTTTTTCTTGGCTGTAAGCAAAATTGTAAAAGACATTATTGTCAATAAATCAATAAATAAAGAATAAACCGTAAATTTGATGCATGAGCCAGAACAGTGTTTTACCTGTTTTGTTTTTGCAGACAAGCAGCAGCACCACGGCAGCAATAACTGCAACTACTCCAACCACCACCACGCCTATGATGATGTCATTACTATTTGATTTCTCTGAAAAAGAACATTTTGCAGTTGATGCAGCTTTCAAAAACAAGGTCAGATTTATGTCTCTGCTTACATTAAATGTATTACTTTTATCTTTTTCATGAGTTGTGACGACTTTTCAGCCTCAGATTTGTTTTAATCTATAATTAGGCCTCATTTTAACGATGTCTGCAGTGAATAATTTTTAAAATGTACTTAATCAGTCATAAGCAACAACTCCATGTTAAACTAAAAAGGAACTTTTGTTTTACCAAATAAACTACTTACATTTTTAAGTTAATGTCAGTGTAATTGGTTCAGTGTCTGTATTGATAACTCACTAACTTTTTCTTCAGGGTCTCCATGATGTAGATAGAAAAAAAAATCAAGCCACATGAATTTACCCCAAAACAAACACTCTAAAAGCATCCTTTGCTTGTTATACTAGTTGAAGAACACAGAAATAATAATAATAATAATAATAATAATAATAATAATAATAATAATAATAATAATAATAATAGGAGTTGTAGCAATAGTAGTGAAACAACAAGCAACAAGTGATATTTCAAAATCAATAAAGAAAATAGGGGGAAAAACGTAGAACATTTTCAGACCATACACAAATATGAAACAGTTTCTACTCAAAGAGGCTTTCCTTATTCCCTGACTTGAACTTACCTTCTGTAATCTGAAGAAAGGTGTTTTTTATTAGTGTCTCATCAACATTAATGAGTTCACACGTGTATATTCCTTTCTTATCTGTAGATAAGTTTTGTAGTGTGAGGCTTCCTGTCTCTGAAACACTCTTCACATACGGCCTCCACTCCTCTGAAGCTGTGTAAGATCCCCCAGCTTCACTCTGTGTCGCGATGATCTGACTGTGGTTGAATCTCCAGATGAAACGAGTTACAGGGGTTTTTGAGTCAGAGCACTGGATTGTTCTTTCAGACTCAGAACCAGTGACAGTAGCTGAAATGATATGAAAGAAAAGCACATGTGACATAAAAAAATTGATTCCAGTTTCTAAAAATATCTGATCATTAACTGTGATTATAATAAATGAGTCCAAAAAAATAGGAGCAAATACACAAACAAGTTTGTATAGTTACTGCGACTTTTCCTTAGTTACTCACTCAGTTTAAATAAAGTTGCTGTTCTTCTGCTTTTTTTTGTGCTGACAGTGCAGATATAATTTAAACCAGCATCAATTTCTGAGCGTGTCAGAGAACTGCTGATGCTGTAAAGTTGTCCGTTCTGCTGGACACTGGGTTTTGACTCAATGGAGGAAGAAGATTCAGGATCTGTAGACCAGGTGAGTGTAGGTTCAGGGTAGATCCCCTCTGACCTGCAGATGATGCTTTCTCCTGACTGCTCAATGTAAACTTTTTGGACTGGAACTGGAAAAAAAAAAGATAAAAGTTTTAGCTCATTGGGTTTGCAGGTGACCACATGCTGTATGGCCAGAGAGCAGTGGCCCGGGTTGGGCCGACTGCGGCCCTTTGCTGCATGTTTTCCCTTCTCTCTTCCTGCTTTCCTATCCATCCTCATCCTCACTGTCACTATCTAACAACAGCAAAATGTAAAAAAACAAACCAAAAACATAATAATATTTTTTTTTAAAACAGAGAACCTCAGTGAATACAACGAGCATGAGGACACACTGTGTTGACCAAATGAGTTCAGAGTGGATCTATTACACTGTCACATGGGTGAATATTTAAGTTGGCCAAAGTTACAGTTAAATTGGGTTGGTACATGGACAGGTATTCCATCCATCCATCCATCCATCCATCCATCTTCATCCGCTTTATCCGAGGCCGGGTCGCGGGGGCAGCAGCCTAAGCAGAGAAGCCCAGACCTCCCTCTCCCCAGCCACCTCCTCCAGCTTATCCGGGGAATACCAAAGCGTTCCCAGGCCAGCCGAGATATAATCTCTCCAGCGTGTCCTGGGTCTGCCCTGGGCCTCCTCCCGGTGGGACATGCCCGAACACCTCACCCAGGAGGCGCCCAGGAGGCATCCTTGTCAGATGCCCGAACCACCTCAACTGGCTCCTTTTGATGTGGAGGAGCAGCGGCTCTACTCTGAGCCCCTCCCGGATGGCCGAACTTCTCACCCTATCTCTAAGGGAGAGGCCAGCCACCCTTCGGAGGAAGCTCATTTCTGCCGCTTGTATCCGCGATCTCGTTCTTTCGGTCACTACCCACAGCTCGTGGCCATAGGTGAGGGTAGGGACGTAGATCGACCGGTAAATTGAGAGCTTCGCTTTTACACTCAGCTCCCTCTTCACCACGACGGACCGGTGCAGCGTCCGCATCACTGCAGCCGCAGCACCAATCCGCCTGTCGATCTCCGGCCCCTTCTCCCATCACTCGCGAACAAGACCCCGAGATACTTGAACTCCTCCACTTGGGGCAGGAACTCATCCCGACCCGGAGTGGGCACTCCACCCTTTTCCGGCTGAGAACCATGGCCTCAGATTTGGAGGTGCTGATCCTCATTCCCGCTGCTTCACACTCGGCTGCGAACCGCTCCAGTGCGAGCTGGAGGCCTTCACCTGATGAAGTCAACAGAACCACATCATCCGCAAAAAAGCAGAGATGAGATTCTGAGGCCACCAAGTGAAAGCCCTCCGCCACTTGGCTGCGCCTAGAAATCCTGTCCATAAAATTAGGAACAGAACCGGTGACAAGGGCAGCCCTGGCGGAGCCCATCACCCACCGGGAACGAGTCCGACTTATTGCCGGCGATGCGAACCAAACTCTTGCAACGGTTGTATAGGGATCGAATGGCCCGTAGCAATGGGCCAGACACCCCATACTCCCGCAACACCTCCCACAGGACACCCCAAGGGACACGGTCGAATGCCTTCTCCAAGTCCACAAAACACATGTAGACTGGTTGGGCAAACTCCCATGCACCCTCAAGTATCCTTGAGAGGATAAAGAGCTGGTCCAGTGTTCCGCGACCAGGACGAAAACCGCATTGTTCCTCCTGTATCCGAGGTTCGACTAACGGACGAACTCTCCTTTCCAGCACCCTGGCATAGACTTTCCCAGGGAGGCTGAGGAGTGTGATCCCCCTGTAGTTGGAACACACCCTCCGGTCTCCCTTCTTAAAGATGGGGACCACCACCCCGGTCTGCCAGTCCAGGGGTACTGCCCCTGATCTCCACGCAACATTGTAGAGGCGTGTCAACCAGGACAGCCCTACAACATCCAGAGCCTTCCGAACTCGGGCGGACCTCATCAACACCAGGGCTCTCTGCCACCGAGGAGTTGTTTAACTGCCTCAGTGACCTCGCCCCGAAATTGGCGGGTCATTCCCTCATCCCCAGACTCTGCTTCCTCCTCGGAAGACGTGTCAGTGGGATTAAGGAGGTCCTCAGTATTCCTTCCACCGCCTGACAATTTTCTCAGTCGACGCCAGTAGCGCTCCGCCAGCACTATATACACAGTGCAGGTAGAGCACCGCTTTCCCCTCCTGAGACGCCTGACGGTTTGCCAGAATCTCTTGAGGCAGTCCGAAAGTCTTTTCCATGGCCTCTCGAACTCCTCCCACACCCGAGTTTTTGCTTCAGCCACTGCCCGAGCCGCATTCCGCTTGGCCTGTCGATACCTGTCGGCTGCCTCCGAGTCCCACAGGCTAACCAAGCCCGATAGGACTCCTTCTTCAGCTTGGTGGCTCCCTTCACCTCTGGTGTCCACCATTTGGTTCGGGGATTACCACCACGGCAGGCACCAACCACCTTGCGGCCGCAGCTCAATGCAGCAGCTTCGGCGATGGAGACGCTGAACATGGTCCATTCGGACTCAATGTCCCCAGTCTCCCTCGGAATGCTGTTGAAGCTCTGCCGGAGGTGTGAGTTGAAGATCTCGCAGACTGGGGCCTCTGCTAGACGTTCCCAGCACACCCTCACTACGCGTTTAGGTGCACCGGGTCTGTCCAGCGTCCGCCCCCTGTAAGCCAAAGGCTTACAGGTGGGCAAACTGAGGGACTACAACAAAGCCCAGCATGAATAAGTATGGTTTATTTAACATCATGTGAAGGACACTAGTACAGTCCAAGAATCAAATAACTAGATCTTTATTAGATACACACTGTACATTTAAATCTCAAACAAGGCGTGGTGTTCAAGTATTTGCACTTTAGCCTTTCAGTCTTACAGGTAAATGATAAAATTGTTTTTATGACTTTTGTTTAGGCATGATTATAGTTTCCATACTATAAAGTAATTAAAAAAGGGCGGATAGGTGTCTCTGTCTCTTTAAACTGAAAGTTTCGGCTCAGTAGAAATGCAACATGTTTTTCTCTTTGTTGTGATTTGTTTTAGCCAAAGTTGAAGATGGGGAGCAAACATGACATTAGAGTGGGCTAAAACTTTTAAGATCTCAGATATTTGCAGGTGTCCCTTTGCTGTGTCTTTTGCTTCGGTTTCTCATACACTAAAACTATCTGAGGTGTCTGTATCTATATTTGCAGCAGTGTAGGAATGCTGTATCAACTATGGTCTGGAAATGTAATCTTATCAGCTAAATGTTTCTGTCCACTGGCAGACAGAGCAACACAATATTCCAAAAACTAAATCCAGTAAAGAAAACAATCAACATGCCCTGAAAGTATTTTTCTAGTTAGCTGCAGTTTTTGTTTTGTTTTTGTTTTTTTTTTGTTTTTTTAAGGTCTATTAGTTTTTGTAAAAATCACGTTCGCTGAGGTTCACAGATTTTCTTTTCTAGTAAAAGATTAACAACAGCTTGGACGGGAAAGCAGCTTAAAAGCATGTGAAGAATGAAGCACTTCCAGTTTGAGTAGCAGGTGGCGTTAGCCGTGTAGCTTCTGTGAAATGCCTAAAATGTCTGCCTAACAAAAGAACCAGCCATGAACATTTTGGGGGATTTTCCATGTAGACAGCAGATATTTGGGTCAAAGATTTAAATTACTGTATGACAACAGATATATGAAAAAAGCTTCATGACAGTTGTCATGACAGTTGGTTGTTATCCTGCGTATTCCAGCTCACACTATCCTTCTTTTGCGTTTACCTGTGTGCAACCATAGACTGTCCAAACACAACTGGTAAATACAAACAGGAAAGCTATGAATACCTCCAAATATGTAATACATGCTCGTATGCAGAATCACATTTAAGACATCACTAAAAGTTTAAATTAAGTCAGGTTTCTGTAATAACTGCATGAATAAATCATTGCTGACTTAATAAGTTCTTTAATTTCTCTAAATATAAACATGATTATTTGTAGTAAAGTCATGTTAGCTTTATTTCCTTTAGTTTCTGTGTGTTTTTCATACCGTCCACAGTCAGGTGGATGAACAACTCTTTGTTTCCTCTGGTGGTGCTGGTGTAGCACCTGTATCTGCCCTCATCCTGAAAATTCACATCTCTCAGCAGTAATGAAGCATTTCCTTTGGAGATCTGGTCCTTAAAGATTGACGTCCTGCCTTTGAAGCGCTGGTCCTGGTTTCCAAGCTGATCTTTGTTGTAGTAAAATGAGTGGACAGGAATGTTTTCTTTCATCCAGTGGATGACCTCTTCAGGACCAGGCTCAAACTGACATGGTAAGATGCAGTTTTCCTTCAAATCACAGGAGACAGCTACATCTGTAAAACATCAGGTTCAAAGAAATCAATAAGGCCTCATTTAAGCAAAAGCAGTGAGTGATATATTATTGTTTAGGCCTCTTGTGAAATATTTAACTGTTTGGGGGGGGGGGTAAAATTTATAGAATTTTAGTAAAACCAACCAACAAGCTTTCTCTTTACCACAAAAGATCAATATGTTATCTGCATCACTACAGACATCATACCAGATAAAGAGAGTAGAACTGAATACAAAAGCAAGGAATCACCAAAATAAAACAGGAAATAACTAACACTGAAACCATGACTAAGAGAGACAAGCTTGACACAGACTGGACGAAGCATGAATACAAAAGAAGCTTACCACACCTAAAGCAAGCAGGAAACAAAAGGCACAGAAAACAATATCATAGTAAGCAACAGGAATGTAAACATAAAACTGTAACCATAGGCTGAATAACAATACAGAATGAAAATATAAAGATCATCAAACATACATAATTAGAAACATCCCCAACTCAAAACCCTGGATCCAATGGTCAAATGCCTCACCACATCTACAAACCACATTTAGACTGGTTGGGCAAACTCTGTGCATCCTTCAATATCGTGAAGCATCCTGAATCTGAGGTTTCAGTAATGGACAGACTCCACTGTAGTGCAAGTATTTATAGACATATGACTAGATTAATTTTAATTGCTAAAATGAAATAGATGCTTTGACCTATGTATGAGCCTGGAAATGAAAGGGTACCTTTTTAGGAATACATAGATAAATAAATGTTATGATAAGTTTTAAATTTATATAATTTCAAAACAGGTCACAATCATGTGTTCTGTGTCAACCAAGTTACTCAGTGAGAGGTCAATATTAGTATGAAACACTGAGAAAAAAAAATGTTGTGCAAACCTCTGTGTGTGTTATGCTTTAAGAGATTAAAAAGAATGAAATAGGATAAGGAAAAGTACAAACACTGTTTAGACTTAAACTCAAATCGTCCACCGATCAATCAGGAGGCTAGAGTTCAACTTTCATTTCAGACCACTTATTACATTTTGACACCATGCTGGACAGCTTTTTTTGCTGTCCAGCTCTTATTACTTCAGCTTAAACTTGTTCTCAACGCAGACAAAACAAAGCTCATGCTGTTTTCTAAATCAATGAATTTGGCCCAAATAATCCCATCAGTAACCACTCTTGAAGGTAATAAAATAGAGTTGCTTCACACCTATAAATATCTGGGAATCTTAATTGATGACTCGCTCACCTTCAAACCACATGTAGAGAACCTTGTGAAAAATCTGAAGTTAAAAGTGAGAGATTATTTTTATAAGTTGTGTTTCTCTTTTAATACAAAGAAGCGGCTTGTTGCTGCAACATTCTTGCCTGTGCTGGATTATGGTGATATTCTATATATGAATGCTTCTGCTCAATGTCTTTGAATGGTTGATATTGTGTATAATGCTTCTCTGAGGTTCATCACTAACCATGAATTTCAGACTCACCACTGTGAGTTATACTCTCAGGTAGGATGGCCTGCTTTGGCAAGTCGGAGGAACTCTCATTTATACAGTCTTATTTATGAGGCGATACTTGGGTTGCTGCCTTCTGATATATGTTCCCTGCTTGCAGTGAAACATGCTGGTCGGTATTCTCTTTGTCATCATGGTTACTTGTTGCTTTCTATGACATTTGCCCGAACTAAACTTGGCAAAAGAGCTTTTGTCCATTTAGCACCCTCGGCTTAGAACAAACTGCAGAAGGACTGGAAAATGACTGAATTCATTTCATTAAGTGCTTTTAAATCTAAACTACGAATCCTTGAGGCCAAGTCCATAACATGCAACTGTTTCAATTAGATTGATTGTCATTTTAACTGACTTTTTATTTTTATTTGAACTTTGTTGAATTTTATTTTATTTGTATTCTTTTACTTATTGTTTCATGTGTGTTGTTGCAGCCTGTGTTTGAGTAATTTCTGTAACTGTGGGACACCTGCTGCTGCCTATCTTGGCCAGGTCTCCCTTGAAAAAGAGGTTTTTAACCTCAATGGGATCTTCCTGGTTAAATAAAGGTTAATAAATAAATAAATAATGATTTTCCTTTTCAACTCACTGCTTGGTTATGATTAGTCATAAAAAGTATAAGCCACCGGTTTTCAGATAATAAGTTTTAATCTGTCCAAGCAAGTCGCACCAGTTAGCAGCCATCTTAGTAAATGGCAGAGATTCAGGATTTTGAAATGTTCAGCTAAAGAATGGCGAAGAGCTTAAGTTCATTGGGTGTTTCACGTGTAAACAGTACTTTTCTAATCTCACTGACAACTGACAGTGTTTTTGATCACAAGCCACATCTGAACATTAATTAATATGCCGTGTGTGTGTGTGTGTGTGTGTGATTGTTTGTGTGTATATATAGTTTGAGAAACTGAAAGCATTAAACAATGTTAAGAAAATGTTAAGAATGTCTCCGTGCAGGTTTGGTTACTTTCGGAGGAGATGCTACATACAAAATGAAAAACCAAGTCGTTCATGTGAAACTGTTTTTAAACCTTACAAAATAATAATTTAAAGTTTTCTAACTGCTCAATAAACACTGTGTGTGATTTGAACTTGACCAAAGTTCACTGAGACCAATGTAACTAATGATTAACTATCACCGTTTTGGATTATTTTTAATTGTTACTAAACATTCTTTTCCAAGCAAACTAGTTGTTATGTATTAAAGGATACCTGACCCAGTTTTACTGTGGAAAGTATTATTTTTGTGTCAAGTTGTGTCAAGTTATCTTATTTCACAGTGTAAGTGGAATTTATTTCTCTGATCTTAAAGTGAATTTCATTTTACTTGATTTCCTTTAATCATTAACACAGAACCACATTTACAAAAATTCTCATCTTTAAAGCTGAAAGTACCACAGACTATAATGAGGTCACATCCACTGTAATGAGGCGTTACACTAATAACTGAAAGCTTTGGTACATAACAGACAGTACATGTTATTGAGGTTAGTGGTCATCGGTGTTTCGAGTAGAACAAGGTCAGACAAACTATAAATATAGTGTCACTTACCACAATTGACAAAAGTCCAGAGGAAGTTTAGAAAAAAGACCACCGCAACCACTCGAAACTTGACCACAATCATTATCTTAAGGTTGTGTTCACCTCTCCAGCCTGACAAACAACTGAAAGAAAAACAGCTGTCATGTGTTACTCATTTCAGAGGCTGGGCTATTTAGAGGCAGTGCAGTACTATGAGGCAAGACTTCATCTTATCAGCCCTCAGGGACAAAAGTTCACAATATTCAATTCTTGTTGTGCTGTAAACCTAACTTGCTGCTGTCTGAAAAAGGGCAAAGAAGCATGGAAACAAGAACAGGTGTTTCCTGACATTCAGATAAAATATACCAGTTTGTTGAAAAACCTAGTTATAAACACAATTGTGAATCTGAACTTGCAATTTTTTCAATTAATTTGTAATTTGAGGGATTTTTTTCATCCTCTGTATTTTGATCCTCTCACAAATACATTGTGGATTTATGATCTCTATGATCTCAGATGAGTTCTGGTATTATTAGAGGTTCAGAAAGGGTTTTAGAGGTTTAGGATCTCAGCTCTGATGGGAGGGTTTGTGTGGCTGTATTACTCTGTACAGGGAGTATAAAGGTCAAGTTGCATAATATAGGCTGAAGGATAAAAAGTTACAAAGCTTTGTAAAACATTCACTGGTTTAAGGTTCAGTGCAAGTGAAAATATGCCTTTCAGCTGCATGCTAGGAAAGAGAATGATACCAAAGTCAGGACTTGAGAAAAATAAAACAATTTTCCAGCCCAAACTTATGAGAAACATGATTTTCACCTGAGAGCTTGAAAAAAGGCAACTGAGAAAAACCCAACAATCATATGACCTCCTATGAGCAAGCACTTTGGTGACAGTGGGAAGGAAAAACTCCCTTTTAACAGGAAGAAACTTCTGAAGAACCAGGCTCAGGGAGGGGCGGGGCCATCTGCTGCGACCGGTTGGGGTGGGGGAGGAAGACAGGACAAAAGGCATGCTTTGGAAGAGAGACAGAGATTACTAACAAGTATGATTCAGTGCAGCGAGGTCTATTAACACATCGTGAGTAAGAAAGGTGACTAAAGAAGAAATAATCAATGCATCATGGGAATCCCCGGCAGCCTGCATGGTGACCTGATCCAGCCCTAACTATATGCGTTAGGAAAAATTTTAAGCCTAATCTTAAAAGTAGAGATAGAGCCTGTCTCCTCAATCCAAACTGGAAGCTGGTTCCATAGAAGAGGAGGAACAACAACCTTTTGAATGTCTTAGTTCCAAAGGTGAACACTTGCATGCTAAAATAATAACAGGGACTGATATTATACTGACATGATGGAAAGAAGGAAGATATTTATTTTGTGGGAGGGTGACCAGGTAGAAGGAAGCATGACCAGGAGCATTGGCAGCAGATTCAAACAGCTCTACCATGGTGGCGATAGGAAGAGAAATGGAGTAGGGGATATCTTGAAGGAATAATAAGTGAAGAGTGTTGTGAAGGTGAAATGATTTGCAGTACAGACAGCACACCGACACCTCTGGCCCTCCTTTGCTCCCATGTAAAATTTGCTAGGTCTGCCACTGGTATATCTGATAAATGTGTAATGATTGATTAAAGCACTGCACCTTTAAGGAACCACAGACAGAATGCGATACCAGGTGTGTCCTTCCTGATATCTCTGACTCAGACTGAACATTCATGATAAAATCCTAATCCTATCAAAGGTTAACTCTTTGCTATTGTGTCACTGTGATACTCTTACCCTTTTAAAGTTTAACTTTATACAGAAAGGTAGATTAGTGTTTGTGACATATTTAACATGAGATGTCACAACTGACAAGGGCCATTACACACTCATACATTAGTCTGGCACTGACAAGGTAGCCAATTCAGAAAGTATTCCCTGTTTTATTGTGCTGGTAACTCTTAATAAAATCATAATTTAGTGGAGAAACATTCTGTTGTTTTTTTCCATTCTCCTCAATAAAGCTCACAGATGGAACAGACCCAGTCTTCAGTCTGGGTCAGTTCCATCTGACTCCAAACATGCTGTGGTGAAACCTATTCTTAAAAAGCAGACTAACAGTTTTATCAAATTACAGACCAATCTCTAAATTGCTTATTTTGGTCTAAAGTAGTACAGTCTGGTTTTAAAAGATGTTAAGGCATGGATGGCTTTAAACTTTCTCAATTTAAATGAACAGGAAACTGAGGTCATTGTCTTTGGTCCTTGTGACCATTATGACCTTGGTCCCTTAGAAAACTATAAAAAATCATTTGCAAGAAATTTAGGAGTGATCTTTGACTGTATCATACTAAAGTACTGGTACAGAACTTTTTCTTCTGACGTAAAAGGCACATCTACTTTAGCTGGCACTACTGCTGTGGAAACATCGTCTGAAACTTCAGACTCATCTACTCCCTCCTCAAACATAACTTTACTGAGGCACCACAGGCTTCTACATGTGTTCATCTTCATTTATTTATGAATAGTGTGAGTGATTTAATGTTTGTGCTGGATGTTTTTTGGGGGCTATATGTAAAATCTCATTTAGGGCCACCAAAATCCTAGGTCCAGCCCTGTATTCATCACTCGCTTGCTTTGAGAATAATGGCCTGGTCACTTCAGCATTTGCAAATTCAGTTATTTTTAGTTGGCTTGATTGTGAAGGTTAAGTAATTTGTTGGACTGTTTCAGGCTTAAGTTGAGATGAAACTGCTTAGTTTGATTTTAGTAGCTCTTGTGAGGATGAAGGAACCTGTTTTAACGTATTTGCTCTATTGCCCCAGTTACATTTCTTCCCTCTGTTGGAGTATAAAATGTTCTACTACAAAAAACAATAGTTAATACAGTATCTCTTTAATTAATTTTCTTTCTCATTAACTTTTATATCCAGGAGAAAGTGTCCAGAGCTGTGAAGAGACAGGCCAGGAGCTATTTTTTACTTGCTGATAGCTTGTCTACCAAAGGGAACGTGGCTAGGTCGCAAGCTACTATTAATACATGCGTAAGATGAGACCAGGCTTTAGAGGTGGATACAGCAGTCACTTGTTTTTGTGAGGAGTGTTCAGCCCTGCAAACTTTGACCCAATAATTCCTGACTGTCCCCCAGGGCTAGGCTTCATTTTGGAAGAGGACTAAGATGTTTCAATATAATTCAGTCTGACTTTTTCTAGAGAAAAAATAGGTTTCTGAGTTCCTCAATATACAATTTCCTGTGGATTTTGTTTGTTTATTTATTTGTTCTTAGGGTTGAGAAGAAGGCATTTTTGGGCATCTTCACAAACAAATGTTTCTGTAAGAACACGTTGAGTTACTGCAGATGCATAACTGCAAGAACTAAATGTACCAGCTCCCCAGGAAGATGCTACAACATAGCTGTTTATAACAGATGAAGCATGCAGACTATTATTATCCACTCTTTCTTAGAAGTTCTCTTCAGTGTGTAGCAGTGTGTGTGTTTGTTGTGTTAGTATTTCATTAGTGACTGGTCTCTGGTTAGCTTGTAGCTGGTCTGAGGGTCTGATTGTCCATTGGTGCTGCCAGTCAGACGGCTGTTCTCATTCAGGTTACTGTCACCTGCAGCTCCATGTGAAACAAGAGAAATGCATTCTGGGTTTGGTCTGCAATTTAATTGGTTCACCTGGTCACACATGAGTTACCTAAATAAGCATATTTTCTTTCATAAGGAGAACTGGATGAGAAGCTGGGCAGTGTTTAAATCTGTAAGTACTTAAGCCATGTAAGCAGCTATTGGATTTCTTAACACTTAAAACTGAAAATGCCAATTAAGCAACAATGTGTCATCATGTGACAATTAGATTATACTGCTGTTGAACTTGCTGTAACCTTGTTTGGTGGTTGATTATTCAACTTTGCCTAATATTGCAGTTTTTGAAATATATCACACTCCCTGTTAGTATAAATAACATTTCACTGTCACCTTTGAGTTGTAACCAGTTATGCAGTTTGTGGGCAACAATAAAGAGCTTGGTATTTGAAGTTATTCTCTGGCTCCACCTTGTGTCTGGTTTTGTAAGTATATATGAGATTTTCTTAATGATCTTTGATTGCATGCAGCTCAGGAACTGTTTCATACTGCATACAAGAGAGAGAGGGAGAGAGAGGTGTGTGTCTGAAACAATAAATAAATCAGCAATGACTTCAGAAGCTGAAATTGTCTGTCATTTTTTCTGACATCCTGCCTTGTGAGTGAACCTTGTGGAAAAAAAAACAGCCATAACTCAAAACCACTTAGTACAACAAAAGACTTGACTTGATCTTGTTAGGGTTCAATGTTGAGAGAGGAATCCATAAAAAACCACAGATCCAGGCGTGTACAATTAGACGACATTTTAATGAATTACACATGTGTGAGTTCAACAGCCCAATCAGTATTGAACTGCTTTACCATATTCAGACAACGGTTTTATAGGGTTAAGATAGTACAGCCCCTTTTCTGTTGCTAGGCAGATTTAAACAAAGCATACGTCACTCCAAAACCACAATGACTCTTAACATAGTCTAAAACAGAACATCTTCTTCGGGTCAACGCCAGGCGCTTCCTGTCAGCTGTCTTCGCTGTCGCTTATCTCCCGGGACATCTGGTCCATGTTCTGCACAAAATGTCACTCATGCACAACTTTGCAGTCATAAACTCTTACCTACTAAATGAGTCTATCTGTGTGTGCGTACACGTGCGAGGGCGCGTGCATGTTATGTACTGCGTACGTGTCATGACCTCTCTAACTATATGTACAGTGGCTTCCAAAAGTATTCGGCCCCCTTGAACTTTTCCACATTTTGTCACATTACAGCCACAAACATGAATCAATTTTATTGGAATTCCACGTGAAAGACCAATACAAAGTGGTGTACACGTGAGAAGTGGAATGGAAATCATACATGATTCCAAACATTTTTTACAAATAAATAGCTGAAAAGTGGGGTGTGCGTAATTATTCAGCCCCCTGAGTCAATACTTTGTAGAACCACCTTTTGCTGCAATAACAGCTGCCAGTCTTTTAGGGTATGTCTCTACCAGCTTTGCACATCTAGAGACTGAAATCCTTGCCCGTTCTTCTTTGCAAAACAGCTCCAGCTCAGTCAGATTAGATGGACAGCGTTTGTGAAACAGCAGTTTTCAGATCTTGCCACAGATTCTCGATTGGATGTAGACACCAGACAGGTCAGGGATAAAGTTATTGAGAAATTTAAAGTAGGCTTAGGCTACAAAAAGATTTCCCAAGCCTTGAACATCCCACGGAGCACTGTTCAAGCAATCATTCAGAAATGGAAGGAGTATGGCACAACTGTAAACCTACCAAGACAAGGCCGTCCACCTAAACTCACAGGCCGAACAAAGAGAGCGCTGATCAGAAATGCAGCCAAGAGGCCCATGGTGACTCTGGACGAGCTGCAGAGATCTACAGCTCAGGTGGGGGAATCTGTCCATAGGATAACTATTAGTCGTGCACTGCACAAAGTTGGCCTTTAAGGAAGAGTGGCAAAAAGAAAGCCATTGTTAACAGAAAACCATAAGAAGTCCCGTTTGCAGTTTGCCACAAGCCATGTGGGGACACAGCAAACATGTGGAAGAAGGTGCTCTGGTCAGATGAGACCAAAATGGAACTTTTGGCCAAAATGCAAAACACTATGTGTGGCGGAAAACTAACACTGCACATCACTCTGAACACACCATCCCCACTGTCAAATATGGTGGTGGCAGCATCATGCTCTGGAGGTGCTTCTCTTCAGCAGGGACAGGGAAGCTGGTCAGAGTTGATGGGAAGATGGATGGAGCCAAATACAGGGCAATCTTGGAAGAAAACCTCTTGGAGTCTGCAAAAGACTTGAGACTGGGGCGGAGGTTCACCTTCCAGCAGGACAACGACCCTAAACATAAAGCCAGGGCAACAATGGAATGGTTTAAAACAAAACATATCCATGTGTTAGAATGGCCCAGTCAAAGTTCAGATCTAAATCCAATCGAGAATCTGTGGCAAGATCTGAAAACTGCTGTTTCACAAACGCTGTCCATCTAATCTGACTGAGCTGGAGCTGTTTTGCAAAGAAGAATGGGCAAAGATTTCAGTCTCTAGATGTGCAAAGCTGGTAGAGACATACCCTAAAAGACTGTAGAACCACCTTTTGCTGCAATTACAGCTGCCAAAGTATTGACTCAGGGGGCTGAATAATTACGCACACCCCACTTTTCAGTTATTTATTTGTAAAAAATGTTTGGAATCATGTATGATTTTCGTTCCACTTCTCACGTGTACACCACTTTGTATTGGTCTTTCACCTGGAATTCCAATCAAATTGATTCATGTTTGTGGCTGTAATGTGACAAAATGTGGAAAAGTTCAAGGGGGCGAATACTTTTGCAAGCCACTGTATCTGTATGTGTATGTCACGTCTGTCTGTGCGTGCAGAGTTTGCATCTGCTCTCTGCACCTTAGTTGACCTCAACTTAGGCAACCAAGCTAAAGCCATCCTGTGTGTACTGATCTTGACTTATATGTAAAATATATAAACAACTGTTTCAATCTACCACAACTACTTAAGGCTTAATCCGCAATAAATGCATAATAAACACCCTGCTCTTTGGCTTGCACTCACTCTGCTTTCAGTTTCACTTCTGCAAAAGCATGTAACTTCAAAAACATATAACTTCCTGTCTTCTTTTAGCACAGAGTTACTCTTTCACCCTGCAGTCTGCATAAACATTAAAATTATAGATTCAACTCCACAGTTTAAAGTGGTTCTTTCTGGACCTGTAATAAAGACTAATATAATACCCATATATTTGAACATCTGAATGCCTCTGAATGCAACATCACTATTAACATGAAATGGTAATGATGATTATAAAAATAGCAGCAAATAATAGCAGTAAAATATTTCTATTCTCAATAATCTGTATATTTATTGTGGTTTGATGGTATTTGAATTTCTTTTCCTTGTCCAGGTCTGGTATAGGGAGCAGAGTAGTCCAGGATGTCTTCTCTTCTAGCTCATTTAGGGAGACATCAATTCTAATCAAGCTGACTGAGAGAGATAATCCTTTCAGCGTGTCTTCAGTCTGCCTCCTCCCATTAGAACATGTGTGGAACACATCAGCCAAGAGGTGTCCAGGAGGCATTCTATAGATACCTGAATCACCTCAACTGAGTCTCGCTGAAGGAGTAGCAACTCTACTGCAGTTCCCTCCTTAATCACTAATCTCCTCACCCTATCTCTAAGGGAGCCACCTTTCAGAAGACACTCATTTCATTGCTAATATATATTATCTCAGTCTTTTGAGATACCAGATCTTAAGACCGTAGGATAATGTAACTTATGTAGTTTGACTGGCAATTCAACAGCTTCAGTTCTGTGCTCAGCTCTGTTCTCCATAACAGATCAGTACATTGTCTATGTTGCTGGTAATCTGATGCAGTCTGCCAATATTGCACTCTACTCTCCTACCACTTGGGAACAATACCTTGAGATATTTAAACTCCTCCATTTGTGGTAGCAACTCATCCTCAACTCCACTTGGCCTGCTGGTGGAGTTGGTGGAGCCCTATTTAGCTTCCTTAACCTGTGTATACCATCTGGTTCTGGGAATACCACCATGACATCCACAGCTCCATGCATGCATCCTCACTATGTAACATGGCACACCAGGCCCGTTCAGCATCTTCCTGTGACACCCGATCCAGTTAACTACCAGTTGGTGATCGATTTAAAGTTCAGCCTCTCTCTTTACCCACATGCTCAGAACATACAGGCACAGGCAATTGTTGATAAAACTGATCAGTGACCTGATTGTTTTTAGCCCCAGTTAAGGTGCCTCTCTCCTGGAGCTGGACTCTCTTCCCCTCCAGTCCAATGTGTGTTGAGCCAAGACCTAATCTAATAATCTGATTAGTATTGCTCAACCTTACATACCAGTTCAGGTTCCTTCCCCACCACAGAAGTGGCACTCTGTTTACCATCAGCCTGTTTTGCAAGCTGGGCACCAAACTGCCAGGGGCTCCAGCCAGTACACAAGATAGTGAACCCTGCTCTGGGTGGTGGACCAACAGGAGCCATGTAGGGCAGGGTAAACTGATCCCCAGATCTTCTTGCCAGCTTGTGACTAACACTTCATTAGCAGGAGAGTGTGTAGGTTCATTGCATTGTCAGTGAGCTCCAGCCTACCCATAACACCTGGTAATGATAGCCTGTTACAGTCTGTGCTTGTAATGATGTAGTTTTTTTGCTTTCTTTTTGTAAAAGCAAATTGCCTGCAATTAGAAGTGAAACAGAAATCAGTCTCGACACACTAAAAAGAACAAACGACTGAAAATTGATGGATAAGGAGATACTCTTCCAAAGTAATCTCTTAAAAGCATTTTATTTTCCAGACTTTCAGGTTATATTGCTATGCAATTGTTTTATTATGCAAACAGAATCCAATCCACTCCCGATTCTACACAAGAGTCAGCACTCCGTGTTGGGAAATCTGAGCAAACCTGGGGCCCGTTCTTCGTACCTCGCTTACTACATCCAAGATCAAATGACACATCCAAGATCAAATCATCGCGCTAACTTTGAGCTCGCTAATCCGGTTCTCCGAACACACCTGTTGTTGACGATTAGTATAGCTGGATGAAGTAATCTGAGATCACTGGGTGGCCTAAAAGGGGCTACGCATCGATAGTAGAAACATTGATCGGCAACCCTGTGATTGGTCGGCGAAGATGTCGAAGGAGCGCGCTCAGTATTTCACGGCAGCAGACCAAGAACTCTTGATTGAGGGATTTCAGGAGTTTCAGAGTTTAATTAAAACGCAGGGGAACACTGCAAAGGCTGCAAAAGCAAGGAGAGAGGGCTGGCAGAAAGTTGCTGACAAATTAAACTCATAAGTGATCCATGATATTACATTATATCATGTGATATTATATTATACCACATTATATTATATTACATCATATCCTCTTTCACATTAGAGCCACAACAGGACCCACTAGAACATGGGAACAAGTAAAGTGAAATATAAGAATATTCCACAGAATGGTAATATTTATCACTTATATTGCTTTTTAGTCTATGACAAGAGACCCTGGAATAATCTGTTTGTTTGTTTATAACAGCAACCAAGAAAAGGGCAGAGCAAATAAAGACAGGTGGTGGTCCTGCACCCCTCGTCACACCCCTTTTTGTACTGTGACATTTATTGACATTGTGGGTTTTTGTGTGTAGTTTGACATAACACTCCATCACTTTTACCTGTTCCCATGCAAGAGGTGACTGAAGCATGCACAGTAAGTCGGGAGTAAGTATATACAGTACAGTAAGTATATATATATATATATGAGAGAGAGAGAGAGAGAGAGAGAGAGAGAGAGGAAGAAAGTAAATAATACCCTCACGGGAGAATCGATATCTCACTATGAGCACACTGTCGCGCTGAGCTAAAGGATCCTGTCTATCCCGCAATATACGCTAAATTCTGTAAACTCTCCTTATCAATCTTGCACCTTCCTTGCTCGCGTACAAACGGACAGGACATGGCTGCGACAGACTTCCCAAATCCACCTTCGCTTTTATAGCCGTGGTCTCTCATCTTGATTGCACGTAGTAATTTACTATTACTACTCTAAAATATGAATTACATCTGACATGATCTACTACATGTAATAGAATGGTTAATAGTACATTTCCCTTTTTTTCGGAAATGACCTGTATGTATCTGTATGAAATCAATAAAAGAATCAAATGCTGCATTATCTTTAGTTACATTGATAATATTTATTTATGGTAAAACAGTGGCGAAATATCGCTCTTACTTTCATATAACTGCAGCGGACATACCTGAGTGGCCGCGATCTAATCCTGTTTACATAAAGTAAACCTGCTCCCGACCAGGTTTACTCTTACGGATCTGTTGCTATGACAGCAAGTCCCAGATGAGCTTCGGAGAACCGAACGATCCAAGATCACGCGAAATCGTCAACACTCAAATCCGGCTAACTTACTTAGCGAGGTACGAAGAACAGGCCCCTGGTCAGAAAGACAGGAAACAATCAGTTTTGCACACAAGTAAATGCAACAACAAGGTCAAGAGCCAGGTAGCATGAACTGTTTCAACATGTCATCAACAGCTGATGTGTGATTAATGGCAGGTGTGTGGGGGCAACAAGGTGGGAAATCTGTCCTGACAATGCAGACAATGCAAACTGACACACACACACACACACACACACACACACACACACACACACATACACACAGCTTCACTCAGGCTCACATTTGAAAAATCCTGGAAAAAGATTGTAGTGAACTCCTCTGTTTGTTCTCCTGTGGGACTTTTTGCTGACATGGTCTGTTACTGTTTGAAATAAGCAGCATTGATAATGATTAATATTCTGGTTGCAAAAATATTATTTACTGTATCCAGCACAAAGCAGAAGAGGTGAGCTTCCTTTTCATTTTTGGCGTTTTCCTCCTTATTCTCCCCAAAGTAGGTTAAACACTTACCCCAATAAAATCCTTCCTGTAAAAATGAATTTATACATAAAGCTTCTTCGAGCTCCGGGGATCGACATACCAAGATTTAAGTCCTTTTGATGATTTTCTGTTCTTTTCCTGTCTTTCAAAGTCATTTAATGTCTCTTTGTTCAAAGTGTTTTCAGATCTGAATCCTCACAGTTCAAATCATGCCCGATAAAAATTAATTTCTTCTCACCATAACATATAAACACACACATAATTTATACATATTTCGACAGTGAAGAGAAAGGGAGTTCAAATAGGAATAGGAAAATCAACCAGTTAAAATAATGAAACTTAAGCTTTGAGTTGCCATGCCAGCCATGAAAACTAAAGGATTTAGAGAGTTTCTGGAGAGATGAGTGAGATAAAATTCATCCTAAGATGGGCGCATACCTTCAAGAAGTGACTTCCTGCTGTGCTTGCCAACGGGGGTTTCTCTTTAAAATAGTAAGTCATGTTTTGCTCGAGGGGTCAAATACTTATTTAACGATATGCAATTTAATTTATATAATGTTTTTCTCTTCATTTGGTTTATATTAATTCTATTTTCATTAAATGAAGTTATTATAAAAATGAGACACTTTTCATCTACTTGTGAGCAAACTGACACATTCAGCAGGGGATCAGATAATTATTTCCCTGGTATGTAACGAGATGTAAAATATTGAAAGCAACTTTCCTATTAATATGACTGTAACTGTGAAAACTTCCTCATGTCAAAATCATCAAACTTTATGCAGTTAAGATGGATGAAATCATCACCTGTCAGTTTGTAAAGTGTGATTTTGAAGCCTGAACTCCAGCTTGGCTTATTGGAGCAAGATGCCATAAATGAGGAGGGACACTACACAGTCATACATTAAATGCACAAGAAGACTCACCCTAAAGAATACACTGCATTATCTTATTTAAATCAGCCCATAATAAACACACTCTATTAAACAAAACTCAAAGTGGAGGGAGAAACTCAACAGGAAAGTGCTTTCCTTGAAGCTTTTCCCCTGAACTCCTCCAGCCTAAAGTAAACCAGAATAGCAGACTTAATGAGTTCAGTAATTAGTCTTTTTTTTAACACATTAATTTATTATGACATGTTTAAAAAGAGGTCCGGTATAATTCCTGAAACATGACTCTTAGTGTGGAACCATGAGGATCACAGACAGATTAACATTAATCTCTCTACGTTAAAACACGAGCGTGTCGTTTCAGTCACATCAGTGAATTATGTTTACATTCATTTTTATAACTCATCTTGTAAAAAGTCCTTTAAAGTTCAGTGATGTTAAGACAGCAGGTTAGTGTAGGACAGGTTTCTTTTCACCTCTGCTGGGGTGTAAAATCTTCCACTAAAAATTACACAATGGTACAAATGTGGCGTTAATCTTTTTTCTCCATTATAAACTTTATACAGCAGAAAGTGGCCAAAACGTTCAGGAGCTATTTTGAACGGACTACTGACAGTCAGTTAAAAATAGCTTTGACTTGCTAGCTGCTATTACTACACTGCAAAAGCATGTGAAACTATATATGTGCAAACATCATCCAGATAACTGGTGTGTGAGATGACACCAGGTTTCATAGCTGCACACAGCAGGCACTTGGTTTGTTTCTGTGGTTAAATAATAATTAACACGAACAATTCCTGAGTATCCTCCAGAGCAGGGCCTCATTTGGTGAAGGATTGTGATCTTCAATATAGTTCAGAGCCGGTTTTTAAGATGAAAGTAGGCATCTCGATCACTCAAAGAGTTTACTGTGATTTTTTTAGTTGAGAAGAAGACATTTTTAGGCATCTCCACAAATAAACATTTCTGTAAGAACACATCGAGTTCCTCGCCGTCTGGATGCAACTTTGGCTTCTGAAGAAGAAAGTATCCGTTCATCCAAGAAGAAGCACACAGACTTGCCAAACAAAAATATCCTGTACTCTTAAAAATAGAAAAATAAAGTGAATCTCTCTAAGAAGCTCCTCTTCAGTGTGTAACAGTGTGAGTGCTGGTTGTGTTAGTATTTCGTGAGAGTCTGGTCTCAGGTTTGTTTTGTGGCACTCCGAAGCTCTGATTCTCACTTTGTGTCTCCATCTGAAACAGGAGAAACACAGGAGAAGGGTAAGAGGATGGATCCTTGGTCTACAATTTAATCAGTGTACCTGGCTACAGCAGTTTATTACCCAAATAAGTTCATCTCTAATTATCAAGATACTATATATTTATCAGGCTGTTAGTTTAAGATAGAAGAGCCTGTTTTTTCTAGACATGAAGATAGATCAGATTTGGCCTTTAAAAAAAGAAGAAAAAAACACGTTCCAGTGCAGTTCTGTTCTGACATTTGTTTAGGCAACAAAAGTCACCTTTGTACCAACCTTTGGCTGAACGCAGCTCAGTGGCCTCTTCTGGATCTTTGCTGGCCTCCGTGTTTCTTCCTGCAGACAGAAGAGAGGGAGAGAATATCAGCAACACTGAATAAATAAATCAGCAATGGCTTCGGCTTACAACATTTCTGTACACAAGGACACTGTCTGCTTCTGCACTTGTCACTTTACTTAGACAGGAAATAGTCAAATATTCCAAAACAGCACTTCCTTTCTCTTTGCCTGCTTAACTTAAGCTTGACCACAACGAAGAGCAAGAAAAGATCTGAACTAGAGTCAAAACAGACAAACAAACAAAAAAACTGGGTTAAAAGAAAAATGATGCACAAAGAACACAGAGCACTCACACAAAACTACTTAACACCAGATATCTGCAGTGGTGAATTTACAAAGTTCAAAAGATGGAATAAAATATTCAAATTTTACTTCACAAAAAGATAAAAAGGGTGAAAATACTGCAGTAGACATAAATACATAATAATTGCTGCTAATCCCAAAGGCTGAAAATCCACTGGTCAGTTTTTAGTTACACCTGAACAGCTGCTCCTTCAAGCTGAGCATCAAAATGAAAAAGAAAGTGATTTAAGTGACTTTGAACGTGACCCAGTTGTTGGTGACAGATGGGTTGGTCTGAATATTTCAGAAACATTTGATCTACAGGGATTTTCCCACACATCCAGCTCCATTAAGAGAAAAATATCCAGTGAGGCACATTTCTCTGGTGAAAATGCTTTGCTGATGCCAGAGGTCAGAGCAAATAAGCACTCATTATAACCAAGCTATGCAGAACAGCATCTGTGAACGCACAACCGAGGCCGATGGACTATCGCAGGAGAAGACCACTCAATCCCTGTCAGTAAAGAAGAAGAAACTGAGGCTACAGTTCACACAGGCTCTCCAACACTGAATGACAGAACAAAGGAAAAACATTGCCCGGTTTGAGGAGTCTCCATTTAAGCTGCAACGTTTAGATAGGAGGGTCAGAATTTGGCATTAACACCATGAAAGAGCTCACAGCTGACAAACTTGCTGCAACTGTCTAAAGCTATCATGGCAATAATGACCAAAATCTCTGAGGAATGTCTCCAGCACTTTGCTGACTCTACGTCACAAAGAATTAAGGCAGGTCTGAAATCAGGTCAGGGCTAAACGTATTACTAGCAATGTACACTAACGAGAAACAGTTCGATGAATCTCACTTTTCTTTGTATTTAAATAATTCAACTATCTCCTATTATTGCTGTAATTTAGATAATTCCCTCAGTTAGGAGCTTTACTAAAAGCAAAATTGACAGTTACCCAAATAGAAAATGGCTGTTGCAGCTTCTCCAACCAACGGCCGCGGCGGGCTAAACACGAGGATACAGATGACGTGCAACGCACAAAATATTGCACCAATTACAATGACAAACTACATCATCTGAGTATGATATTAATTAGTGCATTAAACTATACATCAAGTTGCAGTCAAAATGCGGTCAGTGGAAAGTTTTCCCTCATGCTCACCCTACTCAACATCAGGTGAGTACAACCACATTTATCATCTAACACACACGCATGAGTCATGCCCCACAACTGTGCACCAATACAGTGTGTGCATTTAAACCAACCCTCTTAATCCAAAAAGGGAAAAACTCATATGGCTCCAACGGCTGTGGCTCAGATTTCTTACCCAGATATCTTAAATTGGTCAATATAATAAGTGTGTTGTGGTTTGATTAGCTGACGCGGTAAATTTCCAATTTAAATAAAACAAACAGTCCAGCTTGTCTTAATCTATTTATGTATATTTATTTGTGTTTCTTTTAAGTCTTATGTAAAGGCCACAATTTCTTCAAACTAACTTCCACTTAAAACATCAGTATGAGAATTAGTTATCAGTAAAATGTTTCAAGTTCTGAGTGCAGTAAAGTTGTTGTTTCACAGCTTTTCTATCTTTACCTTTTAGCTTCCGGTAGACCAGAATTCCTCCCAGAGACAGAAGCAGTAGTCCAACCACCAGGCCCAGAATCCACCAATATGATGGACGGTCTTTTGTAGAGTTCTTATCTGCACAATTTAACAAAAATTAAAATAGAAACAGTTTAATTTCAACAATACTGATCGTTATACAAAACACTCAGCCGCTGTAGTGGAGTCTAAGATTTTAAACTATGGAGCTGGAAATGGTCATAATGGGGTTTCTTTTTAAAAATACAGTAATCGGCTGTTTGTAGAGAAAGAAAACAAAATTATATACAGTTAAGCCCATAATTATTCATACCCCTGGCAAATTTTGACTTAAAGTTACTTTTATTCAACTAGCAAGTTATTTTTTGACTGGAAATGACACAGGCGTCTCACAAAAGATAATAAGATGATGTACAAGACGCATCATTGTGGAAAAAAATATTTCTCAGCTTTTATTTACATTTGAGCAAAAAGTATCATGTCCAGAATTATTCATACCCTTTACAAACTGTCACAGTCTCTGGGAAAATCCAAAGTTCCATACCATTCCAAATAGTCAAAGCTGTTCTAAAGCATCGTAATTACCCTGATTAATTGGAAATAGCTGTTTTAATCAACTCAACAGGTGAAAAACAGCAGCTCTCTGCAGGTGGTCTGTGGACATTCATGGCTAAGACAAAGGAACTCAGTGAGGACCTGCAGCTGTGCATTGTGGCTGCTCACAAGTGAGGAATGGGCTACAAGGCCATATCCAAATGTTTTCAAGTTCCAGTGGCTACAGTGCAAAGTATTATTAAAAATACAAGATGTTCCGCACTGTGGAAAATCTCAGAGGACGTTGTCGGAAGCCAAAAGTGAAACCTGTGCTGGCCAGGAGAATAGTGAGAGAGGTGAAAAAGAATCCAAGGATCACCACCAAGGCCATTCTGGTGAATCTGGGCTCTGCTGGTGGCAATGTCTCAAGGCAGACAGTCCAACGGACACTGTTGGGTTCCACGGATGCAGACCAAGGAAAACGCCACTTCTCCAGGCACTTCTAAGGCATGCAAAAGCTCATTTGGCCTTTGCAAATGCTCATCTGGACAAAGAAGAAGGTTTCTGGTCTTCAGTGTTATGGTCAGATGAAACAAAAATTGAATTATTTGGTCACGATGATGTTGCCTTCATTTGGCATAAAAATGGAGAAGCCTTCAACCCAAAGAACACCATCCCCACTGTCAAACATGGTGGTGGGAACCTAATGCTTTGGGGTGTTTTTAGCCAATGGACCAGGGAACCTAATCACAGTAAACAGCACCATGAAAAAGAGCAATACATGAAGATTCTCAACAACAACATCAGGCAGTCTGCAGAAAAACTTGGCCTTGGGAACCAGTGGACATTTTAGCACAACAATGACCCAAAACATACAGCAAACGTGGTGAAGAAATGGTTAGCAGATAACAACATTAACGTTTTGCAGTGGCCTAGCCAGAGTCCTGACTTGAATCAATTGAGAATCTGTGGAGGAGCTAAAGATCAGGGTGATGGCAAGAAGACCCTCCAACCTGAAAGATTTGGAGCTCATTGCTAAAGATGAATGGGCAAAAATGCCTGTGGAGACATGCAAAAAGCTGGTCTGCAATTATAGGAAGCGTTTGATTGCTGTAATAGCCAATAAAGGCTTTTCTATTGATTATTGAGAAGGGTATGAATAATTCTGGACATGATACTTTTGCTAAAATATAAATAAAACCTGAGAAATATTTTTTTTCCACAATGATGCCTCTTGTACATCGTCTTATTATCTTTGGGGAGACACCTGTGTCATTTCTGCTCAAAAAAGAACTTGCTTGTTGAACAAAAGTAACTTTAAGTCAAAATTTGGCAGGGGTATGAATAATTATGGGCTTACCTGTATTACATGTATCTGTATTTAAAGACAAATAATGTAGCGTGTGGATGCACAGACAAGATCATTTAAAAAAGACAATTAAAAATTATTTTAAAAAATTAATTTAAAAAGCACAGTGCTTAACCTTCGACATATCCCAGTGCTAGATGTTTACTGTAGTGAACAATAGTTCACTACAGCAAATTGTTGAAATAATTTTTGAAATAATTTCCTGTGTCTGTAACCTTACCGACAGGACTGCCAATGATGATGTCACTGCGTTCAGTGTGTGTGCCGTACAGCATGGATAACACACACGTGTATCTGCCCGTGTGCTCGGACTCCTTGGGGTCCATCAGTCTTATTGAGCTATCTCCAAATGAGATCTTGAAGGGGTCCAGCTCCGCGTGGCTCTTCCAGGGCGGTGAGGAGATGATGTTTTCTGACCAGCTGTCATAGGTTAAGATGGTTGAAAGGTCCTCGCCATTAGAGAAAGTCCACTTGAGGGAGGGTTTGTTCATGTAACTGGGGACGGCGCAGGGAACTGTCAGGTCTGTCCCTGGAGATTCTCTTATTTCTACAGGAGAGACACAAATAGGATTAATGCTAAAAACGGTACACGTTCCATTTAAAAAGATATAAAAAGTATTTTGCTGTTGCTTTGTTCACTTTTTTACTCTATTGGAGTCTATTGGAGTACTGGGGCATGTAATTCTACTTTAAAATGTTCTCCTTTGTTTAAAAAAAAATCTCATACTGAGTCTTGGTGTAAACCCCTCAGTTCATCCATGTTGTTTTAGCTCCTCCCCTTTAACCCAGCCTTTTTATGATTGGCTCCCACTTACAAACAGAAGGTTTGAAGCAGGTGGGTAGGCCCAGTATGTAGTATTTATTAACTGAAGGGGGAGAAAAACTACAAATACCTGGAGAGAAAACAGGAAGTTCTTTTGTTGTTCTCAGTGAGGCCTTGGAAGAGCGTCACTTCTGAACTTTTGGACAATCCTTTTAGGGAAAGTAATATAAAATGTGCTTTTATGTAGCTCAGAGGTTAACATGTATTTGTAAATATTTCAAGTAGATGAGGTGTGCATTGGCAAGGAGTAAAGTCCTTGTGCAATTTCCTCAGACTGACTGGTGTAGCTGAAGGCTGAATCACCTTGCAGGCCGAAGGGAATGAAGTCTGTTGGTTTTTCTTGCCATTTATGTATTTGTACTGTATTTTATTGTGTATTTAATGTTTTAATGTTCTATGAATAAAAATGTTTGTTACTTCTATTATGCAGTTGTCAGTGGGCAATGGACTAGAAGCTGGTATTGTGTGTATTTTCTTACTAATATGTATGACTCTTATGAGTTTCTTCCAGTTAATGTGAATTTTGTATTCTGATTTAAAGACGAGGACAAGGCACCGTAGTATTTGATGCATCCAGTTAGAGAAATGTTTTAATCCAAAGGTTGTTTTTTTAAGAATTCAATGTGTTGTTTGGACATTTAAATATATTTTGTGATTTGTCCTGAGCATACTTGGCCAGACACCACATCAAAATAGCCAGAAAATAGGGAAGAAAAAACCGCTACAATTTTTCCCTTCTAGAGAGTCAGGCACTATGATAAATGGAAATCTTGAAAGAAAGAAAATATGGCCCCCTATAAAATTATTTCAGCTTTATCAAATTGTCCCTCTCGTACAGTCTTAGAGACTGCAGGTTTACAGTTTAGCAACTGAGTGCAATATGTAATCCTTCCACTAGATGCTATCATAACTCCACATGCAGAGTCTTCAAAAGGCCTGAGTGCATGTCATAAATAACCGCAGGAAATCTGGAATTTTTTTAACTTAAATCAATAAAACACAAAACAAAATTACATGAACTGAAAAACTGAGTGAAAGGACTGATTGTGACATGTTTTCCTCCATCCACAATGGAAACTGCACCCATCATGACAGAGAGGTGGAGTAGTGGAATCTCTTTTAACACACAGTGGCATCATTCAACTCTTACAACTATAAAGAATGTATCACCTCTCTGTCTTATCGAAGCAGTCCAGGTCTGTCCACTGTAGAGGCTGGTGACTTTGCAAATGTAGATGATGTCCGGCAGTCCTTTCAGCTTCTTGAGACGGCTGTCCACACTGTACAGACCCATCTTGTTAGGTATTATGCGTGTGACTGGTCTGAGGGCTTCAAATGTTGGGGGTTCAGTCTCCCAGGTTACTCGAGGAGCTGGGAAGACATTGTTAACGGCGCACTTCATCTCCTCATAGCCACTCATCCTAGACTGCTCCAGGAACAGGCCTCGGATTGGGGCTACACACACACACACACACACACACACACACACAGGGGAGGACATAAAAACACAACATGGTAAATGCTCCCTAAGAAACTGCTTTAGCTGATATCATTCTTATATAGACAACGTTGCAGCTTTGTGACCACAGGGAGAAGACTTGTTTGTTTATTATAGAATTAAAAATCAATACATGATAAACTATAACAAAAGAGAATAAGCAAACCTAAAAAGACTGGATTTAAATGTAGGGAGAATGTGATAGGTTGTGAATGTGGGGTGAAGACGAGCAGATGTCCTAATGAGAAAAAGGAGCTCAGAGTGCAGGAAGCACTGGCGATGTGCTGAAGAACAGAGAGGTAGGGAGGTGTGGACTTGTGGACAGACTTGAAAGTGAGAAGCAGAATATTAAAATTCATGTGATATTTCAGTGAAGCTGTTGAAGGATCTGAGTAATATGTTCTATGACATGGTCAGCTGCATTTTGGACCTGCTGAATCTGTGGAGGCGTTTGTGTGGTAAGCCAGAGAGGATAGAATTACAATAATCAATATGGGTTATTTTGCTTGTTTTATTATTTTATTAGCAAAACGAGAATGCATTGATTCATTGTAATATCTGCAAAGACAAATGGAAAGTGTAACACTGAGAGCCGTGAGAGCACAGTAATTTCAAATTCCTGTTTATGATCTGTACATATGGTTGTTGACAATAAAGCTGACCTTGACTTTGACTTTGAAAGACAGTATATAATAAAAACATTTATTTTACAATTCTTAGAAGCCTTTAAAAGTCAATATTTGGTATTAGCAAACACCACCGGAACTCTCTTGGGCAAGCTTTCTTATAATTTCTTTAAGTAGTCTTCAGGAATAGTTCTCCAGGCTCCTTAAACGACCAAATCATAGCAACAGTTGCCTCAAGGTGCTTTCATTCCTGTCAAACTGCTTTAAAACAGAAAGAAAAACCAAAACATTGCTCCGAAAACGGTCAGGTACAAGGTACTGAAAACAAATGACAAAGCAGCTGATGTGCAGCCTGGGGGACTATTGCTCGAGACCACTCTAAAAAAAAGTCTCACTCCTTTAAAGCAAACCAGAAAAACATAAGGAGTGACTCTGTTGCACAAGACTGCCTCTGGAATCTTCATTAATATCTAATTGTGACATCGAATCGAAACTCACCTTCTATCTTCAAGATGACTTTTGCGTTGTGTTCACCCGCTGAGCTGTTTACGTGACACCTGTACATGCCTCTGTCCTTGAGAACGCTGCGCCTGAGCATCAGGGTGGCATTGCCGCGAGATAGCAGAGGTTGAAAAATGTTGGCCCGTCCACTGAGATGATCATGATTGAAATACTCCTGATGATTGAAATACTTGTAGACCACCACGTCTTGCCTGAACCATTCAATGGTCTCGTTGCTGCCGGGCTGGAAGCTGCAGGGGAGCAGACAATCCTCCGAAAAAACGCACATCACATTCACATCTGGAGAGGAAGAGTGAAGATGAGAACATGGTGATTTTCATTGAAAAGTTTGGGAATGAGCCAACATGTTAATTATATGTCATCAGACTAGAAATCCTCTGCAACTGAAGTAACTGAAGTTGAGCTACAGCTTGAATTTTTCCTTGTTTTTCCCCAGAAACATGGAATATTTCAGTATGTTCTCATCCTGCGGTGTCACATACCTCTGTTTTGTCTGATTGCACTCTGTTTTAACCACTACAGAAACACTTTCTTTTGGCATCTGTGCCTTTATCCAATATTGACCACCAAGAGTTCTTCTTTCAGCTGCTCCCCATTGATAATTGGTGGTGACATAAGTTGTACGTTTGTAAGGAGAGTGAGGTGTGGGTGTATTTTGCGCTCGGCGTCGCTTTTATCCCAGCGTTTAATCTTCACTCACTTTTAATTTAGTTTTCAATTGCTGTTTAGGTTTAAGCATAAGAAACAACTTGGTTGGACCTTGGAAAAGATCAGTTTGAGAAAAACACAAACTGTCACTACAGTAATCTTTTTCTTAAAGAAATGACAAGTTGAGAGACACACCTGTCTCACTAAAGCCATGACATAAAAATAAATAAGCACAAAAGAATAGCACAAGGCTACTAGCACAAAAGAATTGTGCTTGTAGCCTTGAGAAAAATGCGTTATTTTACACGAAACAGGCTGGAAATCTTGCATTAAGTTTAGCACTTTTTCATTTCTGTGTCCAAACCAACCAACCAACTCTTGGTACTTAAAGACCTCTGAAGAGAAACATTGGGAGAAATGTGTAATACTAATGATGTGGTTGCCCTTTCATTATTAAGCTGCTCAGGACATGATGGCACATTAGTTCTTCAAGTATGACGCAGGTGTTGCCAAAACAACAGTCCGACACAACCATGTCAAATCACTGCACGTAGTTTTTAGAAACAGAAACTGTTTTCAGACAGAATATGTTTTTTTTAGTTCCCATTCAGACAAAATATAAAGAAAATTTATATATCGCCTCCCTTTTGCCCCCTCTTCTTGGGGCGTGGATGCTTAACTAGTTAAACACTAGCAAAACATGGTACAATAGTCAGTATTATTCCCACTGCATGGCTGCTGCAGTATCCTTTTTAACAGAACTGTATGTTATGTGTATTCTTAATTTTATATTTGCTATTTTATTCTGGGAAATGAGTGATGAGTGCAGGCATGTAAGAATGATTGCATGCTCTGCTGAAACGTAAGCTCTGCTCCAGTTTCCTTGAACAATGCCCAAGTGCAACAACAATAGAGGAGTCCTTATCTTTATGTTCATCTTTTATTTTATTCTTGATATTCATCTTTATCTTTATTATTTCACACCCCTCCACAGGCCTGCTTTAGGCTTCTCAACTTAGACTAGAAGTACTTCAGGTTTCAGGGAGTGGTGCTTAATTGTGACGGTTAAACGCTACGGTTGAATAACTGTTGAGCTCAGTGCATTTGGGTAAGTAGTTTGCAAGAAATTTGCAACGTAAATCCTACTTGTTTTGTACGCAGTGACACACAAACACACACTAAGTGATCATATTCTCGTGTCTTTTTAAAATAGTGATACTGATACAAAAAAAACTGGGTTACACTCGCAGCTCTGCACTAGTTCACAAGTTCCAAGAATAAGGTGCTGCTTATCAGATATCGGTATCATTCTGTTGATGTTTAGTTGGTTCAGATTCAACGTACATGATAAGCTGGCGCTCTGTATCCTCACCTGATCAAACAAGCCAAACTACAATAGACACACTCACAAAAACACTCTCTGTGTTCCATCATCTTTCATTCACTCGTTCATCTCGTTGTCAGAGTCTGGCACATTGAGACTTTACTCTGTTTTGCATTAACGTCCTGCATACAGAGGACAATAAAGTGTTTCACAAAGCCAAAAACCCACATTCATACACATACTACTGCAGAGAAGAGACGTATGAAAGGCTTAAGGATGAGAGGAAGAAACTTAACTGAAAAATGTTTAACCCCAAAATGTGAAAAGTGTACACTCACTGTGTGATGATGAATTTGCCTCTGATATCATTGTACACAGGAGTTGATGTGCATGTTTAAACAAACTAGTCAGTGAGAGAGAAAAACAGCCTTTGGAAATAAAACCCCAAAGAGGAGCATGGAGCCCTACTGGATCATCACCGGATAAGAAACATTTTATTATCAAATATTCGCGACAGCGGCAGAGCGAGAAAGCTGCTGTTCACCAGTGAGACACGATCTTAACACCAATCTTTAAACTGTTTTCATGACCTCAAATGAAACCGAAATCTCATTTTTACTCTCGTTCAAAACACAAAGTGGGAGTAACAGGAATGTCTTCATTTTCACTCTACAGCCAGTGCAGGCAGGTGGGTTATTCCTCTGGACAGCGATGAATAGACTGCAGTAATGTTTACCACATGAGGCGACTCAAACAGGAAATCAAACTGCATTCGTGAGAAATACAAGTTTAAAAAAATAGCCTTGTTGTTTCTTGTTCCTACATGCCCCCCTGTCGTATACAGACAGGAAGTTTGAAGACATTCCTGAGATAAGATTTTTTTTTTTTTTTTTGATACACAAACAGCATTAACAATAAGAACAATGTTAGTGCAGCCAGTGCTAGTGACTCGTCACAACTTAAATGTCTCAGGTTTGCTCATTTTTTATGAGCGCTGAGCCGTCTTTGGAAGCACAAACAGTTTAACAGGTTAACATTAATGGCACTGAGTGGATTCACAGGGTCATCAGTGAATTCCACAAAAAGCTCGAGAACACGAGCACGTTGTCCGTTCTCGTTTGGACACCTACAGTTGCAATACACTTAAGTTTTAAAAACCTGCTCAGTGATCTCCTAAAACAGACCAAAGGCTGCTGTTTTTAATAATATGTCCAGAAACTGGAGGATTTAGTGCATTTGTCCCAGACTGTTTTCTACAGCGGATTAATGCATATGCATTTAATACTGCTCAAACATGCTGCGTTTATTCACAGAGAAACCACTAAGGATTTCATCACCATCAGAAGACCCTGACTATTTGAAAAGAGCATAACTTTTAGTCATGTTACATAGCCAAACCACTGATGCAGTGATATTTATGAATCCTTTTTTTCCACAGAGTATTATCATGTAAACATTGTTATCAGCTAATATCTGCCATTTTATTTGTCATTAGCCTGCTGGGAAATAACAGTGGGCGGTGTTTATCTCAGATTCAGATAAACTTTATCAATGCCCAAATAAGGGCACTTTGTTTGCAGCTTACCTACACAACCTACACTCACACAGCCACCAATCACAAACACTGTTCCATGTCAAGACAAACAACTATAAGGTCAATAAATAAACCAATAAATAAATACATTAAAAGAAAGAGTAAACCATAAAATTAAACATCCACAGAAAGATTGATCTAAATGTGTCCTGTCAGTGTTAAGTGATCTAACAGCTGAGGGAATGAAGGATTTTAAGCATCTGTTTGTTCTGCAAAGGTAGAACAAACAAAGGTAACGGCAACCTGAGAGCAACTTCCTGAACTCAGATGACGAAACATGTTGCCTGACGATGTGATTTTGGAGGAGGCATTAATAATACTGCAGAGGGGGTTTCTGTCTTTTAATAAATGAATAATAGAAGTTACATAAAATGTTCTTATAACATTAACAGAGTCCAGCCTCCTTAACAAATATGTTCTCTGTTGACCCCGTTTTACGATGGACTTTGTGTTCACATCGAACTTTAGTTGATGGTCAAAGACTGAGCCTGAGATATTTATAAGGCTGCGCTATCTGGACGTCCATGTCGTGAATTACATTGGCTTTAAACTCAATGTTACAGAGTCAGAAGTCAATAATCATTTCCTTCAGATTTAAGTTCAGATAGCTGTCATTACACCGCTTCACAAATTCAGGTAAAACAGGACCAGAACCTTGAAGCAAATGCAAGAAACAAGAAGGACAGCGTCAGAAAACTGTTCTCATAAGACGTCAGCTGTTGGTGTGCATAATAAATAGAGGGCATGACAGAACATAGCTGTGAGGCAAACTGGAGCTTGACGCAATCCTACTGGACATTTGCTGGGACCTGTTGGACCGTTTCAGTGAGAAAGTTTAAAATCAGCATCAGGTGCTGATCTGAAAGTTAAAAGGGAATGTTCTCCATCAGATGATGAGGCTGAATCTTATTGAAAGCAGAAGAGAAATCAACAAACAGAAGCCCTGAGTGAGAACTGTGTTTTTTGAGCTGCTCATAGACTCTGTTTAATATAAAGAGGTTAGCATCGTCCACACTTTTACTTGGCTGATAAACAAATTGCAATGAACTGGTCTGATCTGAGATCAGCCTTCATTTGAGTTGTTTTGTTTTCCGAGTAGCTATGTTAAATGGCCTGTATTTGTATAGCGCTGTTAGTGGATGTCTTCCAGATTGTGGGGAATTGTCCACTATCAAAATACCACTGAAAAACTGAGATGATCAGCAGAGTTCAGAGTGTGCCCACAAACGGCATCAGGACCTGCAGCCTTTCTTAACCCTCTAAGACCCAAACTATTAAAAAATAGCCAGAAAATTCAGATTTTTTGGAACTGAGATGTTTATTAACCCTCATAACAAAATCCACCAAATATTTTCTGCTATATCATGTTTTGTTTCTTATAGATTTATTATATATTTTTGTATCACATTTGTTACATTGGGAGTTTTTTGCAACTTTTTGATAACAACAATGTTAATTTTAGACAAAAAAAAGTTTTGTCCATAACATTTTGAAATTATGGCAAACATGAATCGAGGTCTCAGAAACTCATGTATCAAATATGACTCCAAGGCCATTATAGGATTAACTTAACCCTCCTAAATAAGGCCGTGACTCTTTCCTGAGATACTGTATCACAATCTCTTTAAGAAGATCAAGAGGTTCTTTAAATACAATTGTATTTCCTTACACATCAGACCTTTCAAGGGAGAAAAGAATGAGATAACAGTTTATCTGTGTTTGAACTATGTCGTGGGCCTTATCTGACAATTACAATTTATGAAGATATCTTTGCTTTTATTACACAAAGAAGAAAAACAAATGAGTGTATCCACAGATTACCATCAACTCTCCCTTAAGTCTCCAGGAATGAGGACTTCTACAGTTGTATAACTGACATATGACAAATGCCAACTACCTGCACCCTTTGTACAACCAAAACAACCTCTGAATTTATTTCCTCCTCTGGAAACACCAACGGTTTGTAAAGCTTTGATCAGAACTCCACCTTCCTAATTTCTGAGAAAAGCACCTCCAGTCTACTTTCATTTTTAGTACTCCATTGCTGTACGCAAGAGTGCGCTCAAAGCATGATTGCTGTCTGTTTACTTGGATGATATGAAGATCATGCCACTGCTCCACATCTGCATTCATGTCCAGATAGAGAAAACAAGGGTTTGAAAACTAGGTGTACCAAACTCAGAAAGTACTGCGGCACACACAGGCAGAGAGAGATCAGATCCTAAACCTCTTAAAACCATATCTTTTAAACAGAGTGTGGTCATGCAAAGCCAATAAGGTGAATAATTCACAAAAATATCAATGTCCAAAAAACACACTAAAGGTCCTCCAAGAATAAGTATCTATAAACACAAGGAAACACAAATATAGAAGAGAAACACCTTACTATAAAAGCTAACAACTTGATCTGGGCAGTAAAAGTGTTTCAAATACTTAGAGGAAAACAGAGGCTGTGTCCACACGTACATGTGCATGTCATTTTGACAGAAACTGTCTGGTACAAACAATAGTTTCTGAATTCAAGTTGGTATTTTAGTCAACCTTTTATTTTTTTAAGTGTCTGGGGGATCAATGCTAACACAGCTCATTTGTATGAATTTTAATAAGACTTAAGGTAAGGGGTGTGGCCACTTTGACTGCCTGCTAGGCTTCATTTCAACTTTCTGGAGCCGGTGAGCTGGACCTGTATAGTTAGCAGCTTGCTAAACAAGTTTGCTAGCATTAGCCTACACCCTTTCACTCAGCTCTGTGGTCTAAATCTGACAGATTGCACTATTTAAAATGTGTAGACCACAAACCGATGGATGCCTCTGTCCATCTTTTATATGCAGTTTGTGGAGTGTAACTAAAAACTTCATTGGAAAACTTGTGTGGAAGAACTGCATCAGTAGGATTCAGTACACACTTGTAAAAAATGCCGTGTGGATGATGGGATTGAAGTTGGGGAAGTTGAAAGAGGGTGGGTGCTCGGGCGTAGTACAGATTGCCTAATTATCCTGCTCAGAGACGGCTTTACTCTCCCTGACAGGTGGGACAGGTGTGAGCCAAACCTGGAATCAGATCACTGGATTGTGCCTGGAGATCATTATTAATATTTGTTTGTTTGTTTGTTTGTTTGGGGGATTTTTCCTCAAATTCAAATCTGTGTGTTTGCAAAATTGTGTGACAGTTACTGCCACTGCAGCATATGAATAACTGGAGGGATTAATGGTTGCTTTATCACTTGAGTGTTTCTTTTGTCACCCTCTCCACCTCGGGCAGTACTATGATGGAATCTGCTGGCTCATGCTGCCGCTCTTTTGCCTCCTTCTTCCTTTTCTTGTAATTTTCCACTTTGGGAGCAGCAGCGCACTGATTCAGACTGCTGACTCACACCTGTGTAATGTAGCAGGCAGCTTACCTGCGTGAATGCTCAGTGATATCAAAGCCGGCTCCTGTCACACAGTGAAATGACATTTTGTGCCCTTGCTGAAATGTTTGCAGTGAAGCAAATATGTTATCTTCAAAGGGTGAAAATGGACTTCATACATGCATTTACTGAATGAAATAAACACTCAGCCCAATATAATTACGCACATTAACTGATAGGTGAGCAGATTAAAACATTAAATGGGATTACAAATATTAGCAGTACAGTTAGCCCGACTTCCCCTCCACCTTGAACTTCCTTATTAAATCTGATGAGTCAAGCCTTAAAAGTCTATTTCACAGTTCACATTATTTATATTCTTAGTTTGTAGATAGAAGAGCTCATCTAATGTGTTGTCTGTATTTTTTTTTAATAACAAAATCATCATACCTCAGTTAAGGCCAATACCTTTTGGCATCAGTTACATGTGGCTCTCTAAAGCCTCGCTGCCTGCTTACCCAGTCAACATGGCAGTTCAGTGAGGGAGGCAGGAAACGCCCTGCCTGTTCCACAAAAGGACCACACGTTTAATTGGAATTAAACAATCCAGAATTGAAAACTAGAACCTAAAGCTGTCGGATCAATGAAACGCAGTAAAAACGTAGCACAAGAAAAAATAGTGTTTTCTCTTTACTGTTGTCGATGTAAGTATCAGTAAAAAAAACACACTGAAAGTCACGTAAACTACAAGTACAGACAAAGTTGGGACATTTGGTGAGGGGTGTGCCACAGGCCCCAACCTCTCCCTCTGAAATGTTTGTGGTGATACGATTCTGCAGAAGTATGTTTTTTTTCTTTTGGATGCTTAACATAGATAAGGGCTCCAAATATTACTTTAAGCACAACTGTTTTCAAAACAGTTTTTCCAATTTTTGAAGCCTTATATAGTGGAACCTTCCTCTTGTGTCCCCTGTATGAAGGCACAGGAGGGCTGTAGATTCATTGTCGTCTACATCAACTTTCCACAATTAATTTCTGATCAGATATTCTGATTTTCAGCTGGGTGTAAAAATAGAATTGAAAAGCTCTGTATAAGAACCAGTTTCATGGCCATCGCACTTTGAGCTCTGAGGCAATACATGATATTTTTAAATCAAGGGAAAAGCATCCACATCCTCAGCACTGATATAGACAGCTCGGTCGATGTTTACGAGGTCCTTCAGCGAGTAACAGCCAATCACAGCAGACCACTGATAGCACCAACCAGCTAACAAACCAAATTTTGCTGACTGTCAGTTAAACTTCCTACTTTCCACCAAAGAGGAAGACAAATCAGCTTGACCTTTGTGTAAAGTTCAGTTTAGCACACGCTGAGTTTTGGGAAGAGAACACACTTCTCTTAGAAATGCAGCTAGTTGTTAAAATCTCAGCTGCGTCATTTTCTGTTTCCTTTCCAAGTTAGTCTCTTCAGACCAGATTAAAACCTCGCAGATGTCAGCAGCGAAGTCACAGAGTCAAAAGTGATCTCAGAAGTTAGCAATGTTGCTGTGAGCTGTTCAAACTGTTTCCCCTGTAAGTTCAGCTGCTCTTTCACTTGCTGTGGCCGGACAATTTTTTCCATTCTCTGATGTCACAATTTAACTCGGAGGAAAAATCTTGAATCTGCTGCCTGACTAATCCAAGAGTTTCATTTTCCAGGAAGAAAAATTTTGCAACATGCAGCTTTAAGATGCATTTATTCTTTCTTGTTTTTTTCTTAACAAACTGGATCTGTGTGTCAGGTTCTGCAAAGAAACCCTTCAGTCCTGTAATCCCTGTGAGTGGATCAGATGAAATGAAACAGACAAAGAGGCGTTTGTGTCTTACCTGGGGTTTTGTCCTGTGTGGTGAAGCTGATCCAGAGGAGGAAACAAGCCCAGGTGTATATCGCTGACATGATTTCCTTTCAGCTACGCGCATTTAAAACGCAAGCAGACACACACACATGCAGTCTGATGACACAGAGAAAAGTATTCAGACAGGCCTTCAGTCCAAAACCTTCCACTGAGTGATTTCAGCCAAATTTTGCCACTCTTCTTTTTTTTTTCCCTTCCAGCAGGTTTTTCCTTGAATCTCTTTGGGTGGTTTGGTGTAACACAAATACTAGGCAAAGGAGGAGAAAAAGCATAATTAGAGAAGCATTCATGATAACATGGAAACAAAAAGATATACAGTGGAAAACATGACAGAACATGTTTTTAGGGAAGAAATTCAGGTTTGATGTTTTGATGAACGGCGTGTGCCGCTGTTGGAGAGTTAGCACTGAAGACAATCACCCCTTTAAGTGTTTAAACGCCACAGAGGACGGATATTTTCTCATATTTATTGCTTCTTTACTGCTCATTGGCTGAAGACGAAGGACAGCGTTTGGAGTTTTTCCAAAAAGTCCAACACCAGGTGTGAAAGCATGCTTTGGGCTTTGCTTGTAGAGGCTTGCAAAGAATAGCGCGTGTGTTCTGACATTTGTCATTTGGTAAGAATGTATTTTTCTGCACAAGCTGGATGAGAGGTCTACTTACAGCCGTGTGCATGATTTGACAAGATTTAGCACAATTCTGCACTTTTCTTCAACAAATTAATATTTGTTGTTTAAGAGAAGACAGGTCATGACCAAATATGTGCCAGAAAAGCTCACATAACTTTGGATAGATAAGAAAAGATAAGGACAATTTATTTATTCAGCACATTTCTTCACAAATTAATTCCACACAGTAGCTTATCTACAAGAAATTGGGCATAAACAAGCTGTGAAATGTGCTGCTTCAAAAAAGTTCACAGCTTATTCCACATTAATAATCCTCTAGTAAACTAAATGGGCTGTGACTATACCTTAAGTTAAACTTAGCCTTGTGAAAGCTGGTGGAGACGAGGAAGATCGGCAAAGGAATAACCAGTTGTGTTTTGGTGGGGATCTAATGGGGCATTGGCATTTAAACAGCAGGTTTGTACTAGTGCCACTGTGGTTTTTATTATTCTTTGAACTCTAAATTTGTTTTGTTTGGGCATTCTCATATTACAAAAACGAATCCTACCAGACAAATAAAGAGAGGATTCCAAAAGCTCACATAAAATAAAATGGTAAGGCCCAAATTAAAAGGTAAAGGCCAATTTAAAGCCCCCGACCTCCCACTACCCATTTACTTCACTGTGAACCAGATGAGGAGATGATTCATTGCATTTGTAGACACGGAGTCACTGCAGAAGCAGTGAAGTAGCTCGGTAACGAGAGAGTTAATTTCTAAACAGTTGGAGCCCATCAAAGGGTGCAGATTGCACTCCCTCCAAAACGATGCCATGCATGTTGTGAGCACATGTATCCAGCGAGGCACTTGGATCCAGGCTTGCTTCTTTAGGTCAACAAGCCATCTCTCCCAGCTTTTCTTTTTGCAGTTTGATATGTATTTGATATTTGTTTGACATAAGAAGCAAAGTTTAACTTTTCCTTATCTTTTAATGGTAAAGAAAACTGCATATCCCTTCACAGGCTGAGCAGAGCTGAGACCTTTGGTCAGAATTTGTGTGGAAATCTGGCCACAACTGTTTTTAGTAATCCTACAAACAAACCGACAAACTAAATCAATCAAGAGGTAAAGTACCATCAGTTACCTGACCTTTTAAAATAGAAGTTTTTACCCTTTTACCAATATAAGCACAGAATGCATAGACATAGACATCATTTCAAATTAAGTGTGCACAGGCGAGACATTTAAAAAAATCCAAAATTTAACTATATTTCACCTGTCATCGTTACCCAGCTTCAAAGTGTCTCATATCTTATCTCACATCTAGGATGCTATGGTGTAAGTTTGCACTGGCTGATTAGTTTTATGAATGAAGATAATGGAAATATTTTTATAGTCTTGTTTCAAAGCTGCTCTTAAATTATATAAATCGTCTTTTTGTTTTTTAAACACAGACACTGAAAGCTCCAGAGTTTAGCTTCTTTTAGTCTTCAGAGTTGTCACACAGTCCTTAATGTGTGAAAATAACTTAGCAGATGTTGTTCTAGTGTCTGTATAGGTGCAATAAATTGTAGAAAAATAAAGCAACAAGTACTTACAGGAATTTCCAGGCATCAATAGTAAACCTTATCTTAGCATTAGTCCAAAAAGTCAACTTTGTAAAGAGGTGAAGCCTGTCAGGGAAGTGGTGATAAATCAGTGTGAAAGCAGGGAAACCTCCAAACGCCAACCCCGGTGACTTACAGTGACTCAGCTCCAGCTCAGATGAAATCCAGCAGAAAGAAGAAGAGGTGGAGGGAAGGAAGAACCGAGCTGAGCTGAACCTCCTCCTGAGACTGAACGTTAGCTTGACTGGCTCAACAGGTTATTTAGAGAATAGGCTGTACACAGACACACTCACACACTGAGGCACACTTTTCACCCTTCACACAGCACCGTCAGACACACACCCTCTGAATGGGTGGAGTTTGGTTGTAATTGGCAAACACACACAAACACACACAAAGACACACATCACACATGCACACAGGCGCGCGCGCACACACACACACAGGCACACACAGGCACAGGCGCGTGCACGCACACACACACACACACACACACAGGCACAGGCACGTGCACACACACACACACACACGCACACACACACACACAGGCACACACAGGCACAGGCGCGTGCACACACACACACACACACAGGCACACACAGGCACAGGCGCGTGCACACACACACACACACACACACACACACACACAGGCACACAAGACCCTCACAGCATTTTCTCTGCTTCTGCTGGCACGAAATGTCAGAGGGGTTTGTTTTCAAAGTCCAGAGCTGTTTTAGTGGGTGTGCTGTACCATGTGCTATGTGATGTATGCCAAAATGTCCAACCGTTTGACACCTGCTGAGGCAAACACACACAGAGAAGCTACAGTGCAGCCCTGGCTGACTGTTTGCTTCTAATTCTGGGCTTCAGTCTCAAAACAGAGCATCAGGGAGACACAGGATTTACATTTATTACTCATGTTAAATGAAAGTTTCATATAATGATCTCAGTGTATGAACAGGGGATCCCTGTGATCCAAAATCTGATTCTTCGGGCTGCTGTAAATGCTCCATTTGGAATGATTTTTCTGCTTGTGGCTCTGTATGACATCATAGGGAGGGGATCTCCCTAATATGGCCAATTCAGGCACACACACACACACACACACACACACACACACACACACACACACACATACGTGTTTTCGTGAAATATCAGGACCTATGACAAAAATGTGACAAATGGGAACGTGCCTTTCTGAAGGTCCTAGAGGCATGGGAATCACACAAAGTTTGACCCATGCTTCCAGGAACACGCCCATCTGTTGAGATTTTGGCTAGGGTGAAATTTTGGTCAAACCTGAATTTAATGCTACTTGTGAGGACACTGTCAGGTTTATGTGACTTATGAGTACCATAAGGTCACACACTGATATTTCATGTTTAGGTGAATTGTGAAGCCCATGGAAACACATAATTTTCAAGTATATATGACTTATAAGGACCAGGTAAGGGTAGGTTCTGTATTTTTAAGCTTGGCTCCTTTTGAGATTACAATATAATAGGCATGGATGCACAATAGTAATGCTCACCAGTCGGGTAACTTCTGACAGAAATATCAGACATTTATGTGTTAATAAAACAGTAAATATGAGCTGTGTAGAGACTTAAAAAAAGACATAGGTCAAATGTGGTCAGTCTACTTTTTAAGTCTTAATATTGTAATGCATTAATTCATTTTGTAGTGAATGTTCATGTCAATAAAAACGTGGAACATTATCTGCCTTTCTTATCATTTAATTGGAAAAAGCACCCAGCATAAACCACAGATTTATGAGTAAGAACAATGCAATACAGAAAACTACAATATTGACATAACTGTGGAAGCAACAAAGTATCTCTCTTGGTTGTTTCTTTTTTTCCTTGCATCTTTCTTTTAATGCAATGATCCTGTTGTGGATGTAGTACTTTATGGCAACCCAGTCTCTGCCTTTACGAGCTGCCGGCTCTGCTTGGAAGCAGCAGTCACATTCCTTTTACCTGGTACTTTGCAGCAACCTTTACTTCATCATTTGTCCACTTGCTTCTCACCTTCCCAGCTGTCATAAATGGAAACAAAAGAAAATATCTTAATGTGAATGCAAGAAAAGATAGAAAATATTCTAGTTTATAGTTTATAATGTGAATACAAAATGTTCTTAAACCTTGCTTTCTACTGGAGCACTTTAAAGGAGCAATGTAACACAAACTAGAGTTGTTGGTTCTACCAATTGAGAAAGGCTACAAAACACATTCATGTCCTTCACAGCTTAAAACAATATGAGGACAATGTAACACAAAAACATCAAATTTAGTAGGAATAAATATCAAGCTGATGCTTTAAAGGGAAAGTTAGAACTAACAAATGGTACGCCAATTTCTTTCTCCTAAGATCTTCACAAAGAAGTAAAGCTAATGTTGATTTTGGGAAACTTTGACTCAAACTGATTGTTTTAATACAATCAAAGTGCATTTAATTTATGCACTAGGCCCAACTGACACATAAACTTGATTACTAAATACAAAAACATGATGTGTAACCTGTTGGAAGAATGAAGTGGGTATGTCACTCACCAATTGGTCTGTATGAGGCTGAGACAGGACCTCAGCACTTGGTGTCTGCAACAAAAGACAACAATATAACGTCAGAAACATTCTCTAGTATAAATCCCGACTAGATGATCAACTACAGATCATATTTGTAGCAGTGAACATTATTCACAGAAGGATCCGACTTCCTTATACAAGATTCTATAGAAACTTAACACTGTACAGTTCTGCTACCAACAATATGAGGACAGTGTAACACACACTAGAGTTGTTGGTCCAACCACATGAGGAAGGCAACTGAAACACACTCATGTCCTTCACAGCTTAAAACAATATGAGGACATTGTAACACACACTACAATCACTGGTCCTACCATATGAGGACTTCTTCTTAAACACACTCATGTCCTTCACAGCTTAAAACAATATGAGGACAGTGTAACACACACACTACAATCACTGGTCCTACCACATGAGGACTTCTACTTAAACACACTCATGTCCTTCACAGCTTAAAACAATATGAGGACATGACGACTGAACACATGTAGAGTTCATGTTCCTGACTTCTAACTTCTCCTGCTGTTGTCAATAAAAGCTCTAAACCCAACACTGATGTAAAGCCATCTATTTCCCCAGAAATTAAATCATGTAAACTGATCAGCGGGAGGTTAAATGGACAAAAACATGTGTAAAGGACAAAAATATCAAATGTAGTCAGAATAAAGATCAAGCTGATGCTTTAAGGGTAAGTTTGGACTAACAAATGGTATAGACCAGGGTGCCCAATCCCAGTCCTCGAGAGCTACTGCCCTGCAGCTTTTAGATGCGTCCTTGTTCGAGCACACCTGAATCAAATGAATGGCTCGTTATCAGGCCTTTGCCAGACTTGATGGCATGCCGAATTGGTAATCCAACTATTTGATTCAGCTGTGTTGGAGTAGGGATGCATCTAAAAGCTGCAGGACAGTAGCTCTCTCTCGAGACTGACTGGGATTGGGCACCCTGGTATAGACAATTACTTTCTCCTAATGCTAATGTTGATTTTGGTTAACTTTGACTGAAACTGATTGTTTTAATACAATTAAAGTACATTTCATTTATGCACTAGGCCCATCTGACACATATACTTGATACCAAATACAAAAATATGATGTGTAACCTGTTGGAAGAATGAAGTGGGTAAGTCACTCACCGATTGGTCTGTATGAGGCTGAGACAGGACCTCAGCACTTGGTGTCTGCAACAAAAGACAACAATATAACGTCAGAAACATTCTCTAGTATAAATCCCGACTAGATGATCAACTACAGATCATATTTGTAGCAGTGAACATTATTACAGAAGGATCCGACTTCCTTATACCAGATTCTAAAGAAACTTAACACTGTACAGTTCTGCTACCAACAATATGAGGACAGTGTAACACACACTAGAGTTGTTGGTCCAACCACATGAAGAAGGCAACTGAAACACACTCATGTCCTTCACAGCTTAAAACAATATGAGGACAGTGTAACACACACTACAATCACTGGTCCTACCATATGAGGACTTCTACTTAAACACACTCATGTCCTTCACAGCTTAAAACAATATGAGGACATGACGACTGAACACATGTAGAGTTCATGTTCCTGACTTCTAACTTCTCCTGCTGTTGTCAATAAAAGCTCTAAACCCAACACTGATGTAAAGCCATCTATTTCCCCAGAAATTAAATCATGTAAACTGATCAGCGGGAGGTTAAATGGACAAAAACATGTGTAAAAGGACAAAAATATCAAATGTAGTCAGAATAAAGATCACGCTGATGCTTTAAGGAAAGTTTGGACTAACAAATGGTATAGACAATTACTTTCTCCTAATGCTAATGTTGATTTTGGTTAACTTTGACTGAAACTGATTGTTTTAATACAATCAAAGTGCATTTCATTTATGCACTAGGCCCAACTGGCACATATACTTGATACCAAATACAAAAACATGATGTGTAACCTGTTGGAAGAATGAAGTGGGTATGTCACTCACCAATTGGTCTGTATGAGGCTGAGACAGGACCTCAGCACTTGGTGTCTGCAACAAAAGACAACAATATAACGTCAGAAACATTCTCTAGGATAAATCCCGACTAGATAATTAACTACAGATCATATTTGTAGCAGTGAACATTATTACAGAAGGATCCGACTTCCTTATACCAGATTCTAAAGAAACTTAACACTGTACAGTTCTGCTACCAACAATATGAGGACAGTGTAACACACACTAGAGTTGTTGGTCCAACCACATGAAGAAGGCAACTGAAACACACTCATGTCCTTCACAGCTTAAAACAATATGAGGACATGACGACTGAACACATGTAGAGTTCATGTTCCTGACTTCTAACTTCTCCTGCTGTTGTCAATAAAAGCTCTAAACCCAACACTGATGTAAAGCCATCTATTTCCCCAGAAATTAAATCATGTAAACTGATCAGCAGGAGGTTAAATGGACAAAAACATGTGTAAAAGGACAAAAATATCAAATGTAGTCAGAATAAAGATCACGCTGATGCTTTAAGGGAAAGTTTGGACTAACAAATGGTATAGACAATTACTTTCTCCTAATGCTAATGTTGATTTTGGTTAACTTTGACTGAAACTGATTGTTTTAATACAATTAAAGTGCATTTCATTTATGCACTAGGCCCATCTGACACATATACTTGATACCAAATACAAAAAAACATGATGTGTAACCTGTTGGAAGAATGAAGTGGGTAAGTCACTCACCGATTGGTCTGTATGAGGCTGAGACAGGACCTCAGCACTTGGTGTCTGCAACAAAAGACAATATAACGTCAGAAACATTCTCTAGTATAAATCCCGACTAGATGATCAACTACAGATCATATTTGTAGCAGTGAACATTATTCACAGAAGGATCTGACTTCCTTATACCAGATTCTATAGAAACTTAACACTGTACAGTTCTGCTACACACAATATGAGGACAGTGTAACACACACTAGAGTTGTTGGTCCAACCACATGAAGAAGGCAACTGAAACACACTCATGTCCTTCACAGCTTAAAACAATATGAGGACATGACGACTGAACACATGTAGAGTTCATGTTCCTGACTTCTAACTTCTCCTGCTGTTGTCAATAAAAGCTCTAAACCCAACACTGATGTAAAGCCATCTATTTCCCCAGAAATTAAATCATGTAAACTGATCAGCGGGAGGTTAAATGGACAAAAACATGTGTAAAAGGACAAAAATATCAAATGTAGTCAGAATAAAGATCACGCTGATGCTTAAAGGGAAAGTTTGGACTAACAAATGGTATAGACAATTACTTTCTCCTAATGCTAATGTTGATTTTGGTTAACTTTGACTGAAACTGATTGTTTTAATACAATTAAAGTGCATTTAATTTATGCACTAGGCCCATCTGACACATATACTTGATACCAAATACAAAAACATGATGTGTAACCTGTTGGAAGAATGAAGTGGGTAAGTCACTCACCGATTGGTCTGTATGAGGCTGAGACAGGACCTCAGCACTTGGTGTCTGCAACAAAAGACAACAATATAACGTCAGAAACATTCTCTAGTATAAATCCCGACTAGATGATCAACTACAGATCATATTTGTAGCAGTGAACATTATTACAGAAGGATCCGACTTCCTTATACCAGATTCTAAAGAAACTTAACACTGTACAGTTCTGCTACCAACAATATGAGGACAGTGTAACACACACTAGAGTTGTTGGTCCAACCACATGAGGAAGGCAACTGAAACACACTCATGTCCTTCACAGCTTAAAACAATATGAGGACAGTGTAACACACACTACAATCACTGGTCCTACCATATGAGGACTTCTTCTTAAACACACTCATGTCCTTCACAGCTTAAAACAATATGAGGACATGACGACTGAACACATGTAGAGTTCATGTTCCTGACTTCTAACTTCTTCTGCTGTTGTCAATAAAAGCTCCAAACCCAACACTGATTTAAAGGCATCTATTTCCCCAGAAATTAAATCATGTAAACTGATCAGCGGGAGGTTAAATGGACAAAAACATGTGTAAAAGGACAAAAATATCAAATGTAGTCAGAATAAAGATCACGCTGATGCTTTAAGGGAAAGTTTGGACTAACAAATGGTATAGACAATTACTTTCTCCTAATGCTAATGTTGATTTTGGTTAACTTTGACTGAAACTGATTGTTTTAATACAATTAAAGTGCATTTCATTTATGCACTAGGCCCATCTGACACATATACTTGATACCAAATACAAAAATATGATGTGTAACCTGTTGGAAGAATGAAGTGGGTAAGTCACTCACCGATTGGTCTGTATGAGGCTGAGACAGGACCTCAGCACTTGGTGTCTGCAACAAAAGACAACAATATAACGTCAGAAACATTCTCTAGGATAAATCCCGACTAGATAATTAACTACAGATCATATTTGTAGCAGTGAACATTATTACAGAAGGATCCGACTTCCTTATACCAGATTCTAAAGAAACTTAACACTGTACAGTTCTGCTACCAACAATATGAGGACAGTGTAACACACACTAGAGTTGTTGGTCCAACCACATGAAGAAGGCAACTGAAACACACTCATGTCCTTCACAGCTTAAAACAATATGAGGACATGACGACTGAACACATGTAGAGTTCATGTTCCTGACTTCTAACTTCTCCTGCTGTTGTCAATAAAAGCTCTAAACCCAACACTGATGTAAAGCCATCTATTTCCCAGAAATTAAATCATGTAAACTGATCAGCAGGAGGTTAAATGGACAAAAACATGTGTAAAAGGACAAAAATATCAAATGTAGTCAGAATAAAGATCACGCTGATGCTTTAAGGGAAAGTTTGGACTAACAAATGGTATAGACAATTACTTTCTCCTAATGCTAATGTTGATTTTGGTTAACTTTGACTGAAACTGATTGTTTTAATACAATTAAAGTGCATTTCATTTATGCACTAGGCCCATCTGACACATATACTTGATACCAAATACAAAAACATGATGTGTAACCTGTTGGAAGAATGAAGTGGGTAAGTCACTCACCGATTGGTCTGTATGAGGCTGAGACAGGACCTCAGCACTTGGTGTCTGCAACAAAAGACAATATAACGTCAGAAACATTCTCTAGTATAAATCCCGACTAGATGATCAACTACAGATCATATTTGTAGCAGTGAACATTATTCACAGAAGGATCTGACTTCCTTATACCAGATTCTATAGAAACTTAACACTGTAGTTCTGCTACACACAATATGAGGACAGTGTAACACACACTAGAGTTGTTGGTCCAACCACATGAAGAAGGCAACTGAAACACACTCATGTCCTTCACAGCTTAAAACAATATGAGGACATGACGACTGAACACATGTAGAGTTCATGTTCCTGACTTCTAACTTCTCCTGCTGTTGTCAATAAAAGCTCTAAACCCAACACTGATGTAAAGCCATCTATTTCCCCAGAAATTAAATCATGTAAACTGATCAGCGGGAGGTTAAATGGACAAAAACATGTGTAAAAGGACAAAAATATCAAATGTAGTCAGAATAAAGATCACGCTGATGCTTAAAGGAAAGTTTGGACTAACAAATGGTATAGACAATTACTTTCTCCTAATGCTAATGTTGATTTTGGTTAACTTTGACTGAAACTGATTGTTTTAATACAATTAAAGTGCATTTAATTTATGCACTAGGCCCATCTGACACATATACTTGATACCAAATACAAAAACATGATGTGTAACCTGTTGGAAGAATGAAGTGGGTAAGTCACTCACCGATTGGTCTGTATGAGGCTGAGACAGGACCTCAGCACTTGGTGTCTGCAACAAAAGACAACAATATAACGTCAGAAACATTCTCTAGTATAAATCCCGACTAGATGATCAACTACAGATCATATTTGTAGCAGTGAACATTATTACAGAAGGATCCGACTTCCTTATACCAGATTCTAAAGAAACTTAACACTGTACAGTTCTGCTACCAACAATATGAGGACAGTGTAACACACACTAGAGTTGTTGGTCCAACCACATGAGGAAGGCAACTGAAACACACTCATGTCCTTCACAGCTTAAAACAATATGAGGACAGTGTAACACACACTACAATCACTGGTCCTACCATATGAGGACTTCTTCTTAAACACACTCATGTCCTTCACAGCTTAAAACAATATGAGGACATGACGACTGAACACATGTAGAGTTCATGTTCCTGACTTCTAACTTTTCTGCTGTTGTCAATAAAAGCTCCAAACCCAACACTGATTTAAAGGCATCTATTTCCCCAGAAATTAAATCATGTAAACTGATCAGCGGGAGGTTAAATGGACAAAAACATGTGTAAAAGGACAAAAATATCAAATGTAGTCAGAATAAAGATCACGCTGATGCTTTAAGGAAAGTTTGGACTAACAAATGGTATAGACAATTACTTTCTCCTAATGCTAATGTTGATTTTGGTTAACTTTGACTGAAACTGATTGTTTTAATACAATTAAAGTGCATTTCATTTATGCACTAGGCCCATCTGACACATATACTTGATACCAAATACAAAAATATGATGTGTAACCTGTTGGAAGAATGAAGTGGGTAAGTCACTCACCGATTGGTCTGTATGAGGCTGAGACAGGACCTCAGCACTTGGTGTCTGCAACAAAAGACAACAATATAACGTCAGAAACATTCTCTAGGATAAATCCCGACTAGATAATTAACTACAGATCATATTTGTAGCAGTGAACATTATTACAGAAGGATCCGACTTCCTTATACCAGATTCTAAAGAAACTTAACACTGTACAGTTCTGCTACCAACAATATGAGGACAGTGTAACACACACTAGAGTTGTTGGTCCAACCACATGAAGAAGGCAACTGAAACACACTCATGTCCTTCACAGCTTAAAACAATATGAGGACATGACGACTGAACACATGTAGAGTTCATGTTCCTGACTTCTAACTTCTCCTGCTGTTGTCAATAAAAGCTCTAAACCCAACACTGATGTAAAGCCATCTATTTCCCCAGAAATTAAATCATGTAAACTGATCAGCAGGAGGTTAAATGGACAAAAACATGTGTAAAAGGACAAAAATATCAAATGTAGTCAGAATAAAGATCAAGCTGATGCTTAAAGGGAAAGTTTGGACTAACAAATGGTATAGACAATTACTTTCTCCTAATGCTAATGTTGATTTTGGTTAACTTTGACTGAAACTGATTGTTTTAATACAATTAAAGTGCATTTCATTTATGCACTAGGCCCATCTGACACATATACTTGATACCAAATACAAAAACATGATGTGTAACCTGTTGGAAGAATGAAGTGGGTAAGTCACTCACCGATTGGTCTGTATGAGGCTGAGACAGGACCTCAGCACTTGGTGTCTGCAACAAAAGACAATATAACGTCAGAAACATTCTCTAGTATAAATCCCGACTAGATGATCAACTACAGATCATATTTGTAGCAGTGAACATTATTCACAGAAGGATCTGACTTCCTTATACCAGATTCTATAGAAACTTAACACTGTACAGTTCTGCTACACACAATATGAGGACAGTGTAACACACACTAGAGTTGTTGGTCCAACCACATGAAGAAGGCAACTGAAACACACTCATGTCCTTCACAGCTTAAAACAATATGAGGACATGACGACTGAACACATGTAGAGTTCATGTTCCTGACTTCTAACTTCTCCTGCTGTTGTCAATAAAAGCTCTAAACCCAACACTGATGTAAAGCCATCTATTTCCCCAGAAATTAAATCATGTAAACTGATCAGCGGGAGGTTAAATGGACAAAAACATGTGTAAAAGGACAAAAATATCAAATGTAGTCAGAATAAAGATCACGCTGATGCTTAAAGGGAAAGTTTGGACTAACAAATGGTATAGACAATTACTTTCTCCTAATGCTAATGTTGATTTTGGTTAACTTTGACTGAAACTGATTGTTTTAATACAATTAAAGTGCATTTCATTTATGCACTAGGCCCATCTGACACATATACTTGATACCAAATACAAAAACATGATGTGTAACCTGTTGGAAGAATGAAGTGGGTATGTCACTCACCGATTGGTCTGTATGAGGCTGAGACAGGACCTCAGCACTTGGTGTCTGCAACAAAAGACAACAATATAACGTCAGAAACATTCTCTAGTATAAATCCCGACTAGATGATCAACTACAGATCATATTTGTAGCAGTGAACATTATTACAGAAGGATCCGACTTCCTTATACCAGATTCTAAAGAAACTTAACACTGTACAGTTCTGCTACCAACAATATGAGGACAGTGTAACACACACTAGAGTTGTTGGTCCAACCACATGAGGAAGGCAACTGAAACACACTCATGTCCTTCACAGCTTAAAACAATATGAGGACAGTGTAACACACACTACAATCACTGGTCCTACCATATGAGGACTTCTTCTTAAACACACTCATGTCCTTCACAGCTTAAAACAATATGAGGACATGACGACTGAACACATGTAGAGTTCATGTTCCTGACTTCTAACTTCTTCTGCTGTTGTCAATAAAAGCTCCAAACCCAACACTGATTTAAAGGCATCTATTTCCCCAGAAATTAAATCATGTAAACTGATCAGCGGGAGGTTAAATGGACAAAAACATGTGTAAAAGGACAAAAATATCAAATGTAGTCAGAATAAAGATCACGCTGATGCTTTACGGAAAGTTTGGACTAACAAATGGTATAGACAATTACTTTCTCCTAATGCTAATGTTGATTTTGGTTAACTTTGACTGAAACTGATTGTTTTAATACAATTAAAGTGCATTTCATTTATGCACTAGGCCCATCTGACACATATACTTGATACCAAATACAAAAATATGATGTGTAACCTGTTGGAAGAATGAAGTGGTAAGTATGAGGCTGAGACAGGACCTCAGCACTTGGTGTCTGCAACAAAAGACAACAATATAACGTCAGAAACATTCTCTAGTATAAATCCCGACTAGATAATTAACTACAGATCATATTTGTATCAGTGAACATTATTACAGAAGGATCCGACTTCCTTATACCAGATTCTAAAGAAACTTAACACTGTACAGTTCTGCTACCCACAATATGAGGACAGTGTAACACACACTAGAGTTGTTGATCCAACCACATGAGGAAGGCAACTGAAACACACTCATGTCCTTCACAGCTTAAAACAATATGAGGACAGTGTAACACACACACTACAATCACTGGTCCTACCATATGAGGACTTCTACTTTCCTGTTGGAGGTTGAGACAGGATGGAAGGAGAGCAGGGAAGTAGCTGGCACAAATGATTCTATTGACACAACAGGTCAGTGAGATTAATGAACTGAACACAACAGACTCTTTCAAAATAAAACAGGAAAAATGGCATGAAAATACAAACGTTGTAATATACAACCCTAACATAAACTCCTTAAAACAATGTTAATAACGTTAAGCCAAACTCAACTAACCCGCCACTAAACATAAGAAACTCAAAACCTTAGAATAACGTCAGAAACGCTGGGCCAGAGACCCAGACCCTATTGGTTTGTGCTAAATACGAAAACATTATTATTAACATTTAAATCCCCAAACATATCTTGTGTTGAAAAAAAAAATGTGTGTTGCAGTTAGCTACACTTAAAAAGAGCTTAGACTGACTGTCTGTGCAGTTGAAGATGCAGAGCACGTGCAAGGCCACAGGTCCCTTTAACTCCAGTGGGAATTTAAAACAGTTAAATTAAACTTCTAATATCTATTGTTGAAGATAAATCTTAAGTAATTTTTAGCATTTATCATCATTCATCACACAGTTTGTTCAAATCGATTGTGTATTGTTTTAGTTCCGTTTAACTAGCGTTAATTAGCTTGTTAAACATACAACTTTACCTTGCTAAATGTGCGTCGAGTCATGGATATCAAAGGTAAATACATACGTCAAGACAAATCTCTGCTGAGTGCTGAAGGTCCCGGATGTGCAGTTCACTCAGAGCTCCGGCGAGTTTGTATCTTGCCGTGACCAGCAGCTCTTTGGTTGAGGCTTTCGAACAATCAGATGCAGCGTTACTCACTTGTTGTCCAATCACAGACGTCGTTCTATGCTCCACTGACGAAATGCCGCATCCTCTCACCAGCCACGGGCTCTCCTCGTCCATTTAACAACAAAAACACAGCAACACTCGCTGTATTTGAGGTAGGAACACTTGAGAAGTGTCACAGTGTTTTGCAAACTGCTGTTACAGTTAATTTCGTTCCGTTAATTTGTTTGGTTCCTATTCTTAAGTAACACTTAAATACACATGTGGTTAGCTTGCTGGTCTAGTTTAAGTTAGCATGGGCATGCTGTTCACTGATGGAGTAATGCCAAAATTGGCCTGATATTGTCAGTGTGTTATCATAAACATGTCCTAATTTGTCATGAAAAGAAGAGCAGTACCCCTAGACCCTCAAGTGAAAATACAGATAATAGATAAGCAATTTAAGAAAATAAGTATAATGTGTATAATAAATGATTTTACTGTCACTTTCCTGGGTTTGTTGACCCAGCATTTTAAGTTTTAGTTTGTTTGGATGTCGATGTTTATTTATAAGTTCTTTAGGTTAGCTAAGTTCATTTGTTTATTAGATTACCCTTGTGATGTCTGTTTTATTGTGAAAGTCCTTGTCCTATATGCAGTGAGTCTAGTTTTGTTTCCCCTTGTCTTGTTAGGTCTGATTTGTCCCAGCTGTTCCTCATCCCCTCATTGTCTCTCTGTGTACTTACAAGGGCTTGCAAAAGTATTCGTCCCCCTTTTCCACATTTTGTCACATTACTGCCACAAACATGAATCAATTTTAATGGAATCCAATTTCAGCAAAAGGTGGTTCTACAAAGTATTGATTCAGGGGCTGAATAATTACGCACACCCCCTTTTCAGTTATTTATTTGTAAAAATGTTTGGAATCATGTATGATTTTCATTCCACTTCTCACGTGTAGACCACTTTGTATTGGTCTTTCATGTGCGAGTCCAATAAAATTGATTCATGTTTGTGGCAGTAATGTGACAAAATGTGGAAAAGTTCAAGGGGCGAATACTTTTGCAAGCCACTGTAAGTCCTGTCCTCATTTGTTCAGTGTCAGGTCATCTGTTGTCTTTGGTGCCACGTTTCCATGTTCCAGGTATGTTTGTATCCATGTCAGGTTTCATGGTTTGTCCCCAGGTTAGGTTATTGTTTAGCTTCACTTCTGCCTTTTGTTTTGTAATCTTTTAATTCAATTAAATTCAATTTTATTTATATAGCACCAAATCACAACAACAATCGCCTCAAAGGCTTTTTATATTGTACAGTAGATCGCACAATAATAGATACAGAGGAAAAACCCAACAATCATACGACCACCTATGAGCAAGAACTTTGGCGACAGTGCGAAGGAAAAACTCCCTTTTAACAGGAAGAAACCTCCAGCAGAACCAGGCTCAGGGAGGGGCGGGGCCATCTGCTGTGATTGGTTGGGGTGAGAGAAGGAAGACAGGATAAAGACATGCTGTGGATTAATAACAAGTATGATTCAGTGCAGAGAGGTCTATTAACACATAGTGAGTGAGAAAGGTGACTGGAAAGGAAAAACTCAGTGCATCATGGGAATCCCGGCAGCCTCGTTCACTGCAGCACAACTAAGGGAGGATTCAGGGTCACCTGATCCTGCCCTAACTATATGCTTTAGCAAAAGGAAAGTTTGAAGCCTAATCTTAAAAGTAGAGATAGTGTCTGTCTCCCGAATCCAAACTGGAAGCTGGTTCTGCCTATTTTACCAGCCTTAATAAACAGCTTGCTTTCTGTTAATATTAAAATTTTCTTTCACGTTCCTTTGTGTCTGCATTTTGGGTCCATTCCTCAAATTCATACATGTGTCTAACCGTTTTTCCCCACTCGGCGACACACCCGTCGGGGTCAAACTCTGGTAATTGGTGATTCTGTTCTCAGACATGTGAAGCTAGAGACACCGGCAACCATAGTTAATTGTCTTCCAGGGGCCAGAGCAGGCGACATTGAAGGAAATTTAAAACTGCTGGCTAAGTGTAGTGAAGTAGATTCTGGGGTAGGATTTTACATGATGTCCACAAACGCACCACTAACATCCACACCTTCCCAGTTGACAATTAGCAGGCTTATAAGAAACAGCTGCGCTTCACTACCAGAAGGAGTCATTTGGTAGTCTTGTCCATCCAAGGTGGCTGCGAGCATTAGGCAGTTAAGCGCTGCAGATCTCTCCAGGAAAGTTACTCAGTTTAGTATTGCCCTTTAGAGAGTGGTAAGTGGGACTCTTGTGTTCATCATAACGTGGCATAGTAGGGTGGACTTTGACAACTGTTTCCCTCTTTTGTTGCAGGCTTGCACTATACTACTGCTGTCTTGTCATATGCTGTTTTGTTTGTTACGCAATGCTTTTATAACAAACAGTAATTTGGGGTGTATTTGTTTTATGTAGATCTTTTACTAATCTGTTTAATGTTTTATGCTTTCTTTTATTGCTTTAGTGGAGGTGTGGCTGCTTGTTGAGGGGCTAGGCACGTGAGGTGGAATCCTCCCGATGCATGCGAGTGTACACACCGGCATAGGTAGATTGCACCGTTTAGTGTGAGTGAGGTCTGCAGTGAAATCACATGGGTGAGTAATTGGTGGCACCCTTGGGCACTCCTCCCTGTAGGTTGCCTCCTCAAGTGGCCGGTCTCCACCATTTTGTTTAGTTGCTCTTTTATCATGTTGTGATTGTTTTTAGGGTAGCATCGTGGTAGGGAGTCTGGTCGTTTTAATTAACTATTTTGCCGTCTCAACCCTGCTACCTTAGGTGCCTCTTTGATTTTATAATTCTATGTTTTAGTAGTTCTTCTTAATAAACCTTGATTTGTAAAATTCACCTGCCTCACCTTTGCCGTTAATAACAAGTCTGTGGGCTTTGGTTGCCAGTGTAACACTTACATTGGCTAGAGATATCTTTCCTGGGGTGTAACTCCCTCCCCAGGTGGCGTTGTCAACATCTTAGTTACCGTCCCGGTTATTCCTCATTCGCGCCACCACATAAGGGTAAACGTAAATTCAGTAAAATCATAATTCACATCGGCAGTAATGACACCCAGTTACGCCAATCGGAGGTCACTGAAATCAATATCGAATCAGTGTGTAACTTTGCCAAAACAATGTTGACTCTGTAGTTTTCTCTGGTCCCTCCCCAATCAGACCAGGAGTGACCTGTTTAGCTGCATTTCTCCTTAAATTGCTGTCTGTGTTGTCCCAGAAATGATGTCGGCTTCATAGATAATTGGCAAAGCTTCTGGAGGAAACCTGGTCTTGTTAGGAGACGGCATCCATCCCACTTTGGATGGAGCAGCTCTCATTTCTAGAAATATGGACAAATTTATTAAAGCCCCCAAAATATGACTATCCAGAGTTGGGACCAAGAAGCAGAGTTGCAGTCTTACACGCCTCTCTGCAGCTTCTCTCCTCCTGCTACCCCCAAAACCCATCTCCACTGAGACCGTGTCAGCTCCCAAACAGACAAAACAAACTAAAACCAGCAAAAACAATTTAAACATAAAAAAAATCAAAAGAAAAGAACAATACAGTATCCACATCTGAACCAAAGAGTAAAACATTGTGGATTATTAAATATTAGGGCGCTCTCCTCCAAGTCTGTTAGTACATGACTTAATAATTGATCAACAAATCGATTTACTCTGCCTTACAGAAACCTGGTTGCAGTCGGATGATTATGTTAGTTAAAATGAATCAACACCCCGAGTAATTCTAACTACCAGAAATCGCAAAGCACAGGCGGAGGGGGCGGTGTGCAGCAATTTTTCACACCAGCCTATTAATTAACGAAAGACCAAGACAGACTTTTAATTCATTTGAAAGCCTGATGCTTAGCCTCGTCCACCCCAGCTGTAAAACTCAGAAACCAGTCTTACTTGTTATCATCTATCGTCCACCTGGGCCTTACAGAGTTTCTGTCTGATTTCTCAGACTTTTTATCTGATTTAGTGCTCAGCTCAGATAAAATAATTATTGTGGGTGATTTTAACATCCATGTAGATGCTAAAAATGACAGCCTCAACATGGCATTTAATCTGTTATTAGACTCAATTGGCTTCTCTCAAAATGTAAAAGAACCCACCCACCACTTTTATCACACTCTAGATCTTGTTTTAACATATGAAATAGAAACTGAACATTTAACAGTGTTTCCTGAAAACCCTCTGCCGTCTGATCATTTCCTGATAACATGTACATTTACAGTAATTGATTACACAGCAGTAAAGGCCCTGGTGTGGTGCCTATGGGTCTAGCTAGGCCCTGGTGCGGTGCAGATGGCCTCAGAAAACAGCACAGGCCCTGGTTGAGGCTCAGTTGGTTTATGCTAGCAGCACAGGCCCTGGTGTGGTGCAGACAACTTCTGGTAGTAGCAGAGGAGAAAAACCAAAACAAAAAAAACAACCCAAAATTCAAAGCAGACATTCAACAAGGAGACATGCTGCTGCCCTCTTGGAATTCAGAGTCGAGACTGAGCCTGATGATCATACTGAATCACATGACAGCGGCAGGAATCTCTAAGTTCAACTGCAGATTGCAGATGCAATTATATTAATGCAGATTAATATAAACTCTTCAAGGGTCAAAATCTGCACACACATCATTCTGCTTAGTGAAGGTCAGACAATTTGTGCATTGATTTTGAGAAGTAAGACTCATTAAATAACAGTAATATAATTACACAAATGTTGAAACTTTATATTTTGAGACATTTTGTCAACAACAAAAAACCCCAAGATGTGCAGGCACTAATAACTGAATCTAAAGACCTTCATTTTTGTCAAGATTTGCCTGATTTAACTGTTGTTACCCTTGCTTAAGCCCCAAGAAGGGTATAACCTGGGTCAAATGTGTTATTGTGTCTGACACACCTACAAAATGAGGACTCGCAGAGTGACGTCACTATAACCTGGGTCAAATGTGTTATTGTGTCTGACACACCTACAAAATGAGGACTCACAGAGTGACGTCACTGAAAGTGTGTTAAAAGTGTGTTTTGTTCCAAAACTGGCCAGTAGGCGGCGAAACTGAAAGTGAGCAAAAACGCTAAACACACTTAAACACACTTTTTCATAAAATTGTGATATTTCAGGACATTCGAGATTTTTGGTTTGGGAGCATGTTGGGGGCCTCTAGAACACTTTAGAAGGCTCGGAAAAATGAGGACCTCAAAAATGTCCTCATTTTTCCGAGCGTCCTCATTTTGTGAGTGTGTTATCATAAAATTGTCCTCAGATGTCACGAAAACAAGTACACACACACACACACACACACACACACACACACACACACACACACCTCCTGTTCTGTTCAGATGAGATGGAGAGAAAACAAGCATGAAGATTGAGGAATAAGAACGATGTGGCAGTGAGCAGAGGAACCCCACACACCTGCTGCTCAAACCTTCTGTTTGTAAGCCACAGCCAATCAGAGGACGAGGATGGGCTTAAAAAGGCGTGAGGTAAGCAGCTTGTTTCCAGCATAGGACAAACTGAGGGGCTTCACTCAGGCCTGGATTTCAGACAGTTCTTTTATACTCTTGTATGACGTTCTGTTTGTGAGAGGCAGCCAATCAGAGCAAAGCTGGCTTTAAGGGCGATGTGTCAAACTGACAGGGTTCAACAAGGCCCAGAAGAAGATAAACAGAGATTATTTCAAAGCATAGTGCTAAGCTACAGTAGAGTGCAAAGAATGAAAAATGGAAATAAATCCCTTTTAAATGCACTTTTAAGTTATATTGTTTGCAGATACACTTGTGCTCTCGTCTTTTTCAGAAACACACAGTCTCACCTGGAAACTGGACACCGGCACAGCGAGCTCCTCTGCAGCAGAACAGGGCTCCTGTTTCATGGGATAAAGACAGGTAAGTGGTAATAAGTGGTGATAAAGTTCTTTTCAATTAGTCCTTTATATCTTGTGCTATTTACGACTGAAATAGTTAAGAAACCTTAATCTGCACTGTGAACAGTTACACAGACGAAATGTTTGAACAAGTACAGTCAGGCAGCAATTACCCTATAGTGTAATGCATAATGCATACACGTCCCCAGGCATGTCTTTTGAAAAGTTGTTCTCCAAAACATTCAGCTAATTTTATTATTCCAGCTGCTAACACTGGTTAAATTGCAGTTAACTTGTTTATTGTAAGTTTTGGATGTCATTAAAACACCCGGAGCGTTTATGGAAATGTAAATAATGTGATTTAATGTGATGGATAAGATTAAAAAAGATTCAGATGGGATGGGATCAGATTCTGCAATAAAGGGCAGGGTTGTGCTTACACTCATGTTTGTTGTTGGTTAATACAATTAAATGTGTCTGGAAATACACAGAAAGTCTCAAAGTGGGCCTTTCTTCAAATCCAGCACCATCTTTATGTTTTCTCACATGTTGTTCATTCAGTGCGACGTTATTCCAATTAGTTTTCTGATATTGATGTTAGAAGCATAATTTTAGGACTAAACCATGTTGTAAACATTGAAATGGCTCGTTATTCTAAAAATAGTCACTTAAGAACAAAGAGCTTTAAATGTTGGCGGGAAAAAATGATTAATAGACTCGTGTGGTTCTTGGAAGAGGACAGTACTACATGAATCATAAGATAATGGTTATTGTATAAATAAAACAAGTAATGACTCCAAAGTCCTTTGCGGCACATCTCCCCACTCTAGGTAACGCCCCCATGCAGGTATTTACTCCATTACCATGCATCAGTGCAACAACACCATTGGCTGGGTGTTTCCTGTTTTCACTGTCATAGAAGAGATAACTCAGGGCGGGAAAAGTGCCACATGAATGACATCCTTGACATTATGGAATCTTTTTATGCGCCTCTATTTAATATTGGTAAGTCTCTCAGGAACACATTAGCTATGGCTGACTGAATCTTTTCAGGTATTTGTGGCTCAGCTGGTAGACCAGAGTGTAATTACAGTGCCAGCGGTTTGTTCCTCAGCTCCTCCACCTGTCCACGAGTCCTTTATTAAGACAAGGAATCCAAAGCTGTTCCTAAGTCTCAGTTTCTTCCTGATTGTGTTTGGGACATTTAACAAAAACTTTAGTAATCTACTTTCAAGTTCTACTTTTGCCTTTTTTCAGGGAACCAGTCATAAATTAGATGGGTGACAAGAAAAAGACGAGGAAACACAAAAAGGTGAACTTAAGGCAGCAGCTTCATTGCTGGGGAAATCTTTCATTAACCAAAACTCACAAAAAAACAAACTAAAACCCTGAGCGTGAGAACTAGGAACCAAAACACTGGGAAACCAGAAATGTGGAAGTGGAACTAAAACCAGAAACACAGGGAGACTTACTACACATGAGGAGGTACAGCATGCCAAAGGGTAAAGGAAAACACAGGGTTTAAATATACAAGGAAGTAATGAGGGAATGGGAAACAGGACGGAAACACAGCTGGGACTAATTAGACATAAAGAAACAAGGGGAAGTAAAGCTAGATACACTGACGTATGACATGGCATTGTCAAAGCAAAACAGACCAGACACTGAGACATGGAGGCACGACTGACTGTGGAGACATGGAGACAAAAGTGACTAGACAAGGAACACAGGGAAGGCAAAGTAACAGAAACCTAAATCCTAGGAACTAAAAATAAACACAAGCAGAAAACCATGAATGACAATAATCTAAGAATATACATTAACCAATAAACACAAAACCCTGGGTCACAGACTCAGTACTGTGACATGTTAGTTGATCTTCATTCTGTCTCTTTGGCCTCCAGTCTTTCTTGAACATACTTAATAACATCTGTTATCCTTTATCACAAGCATTAATTATAGATCGTAGCTCCGTGATGTTGTTTTAACACATTTTCCTTTTAAAAAACGTGGAGACACAAAACCCATCCTCAGGGGGGTCACAAGCCACTGCACCTCCAGCCCCAAATGGGAGGATTGCAAAATCTGTCCCAAATGAAACCTGTGGATCCATCTGCAGTGGTTATGCCTCGGAAAATAAGGGAGCGGCTGCACACATGCACTAATCATACAGTATGTAAAAATGAACACAGACACTCTGACATCACACACTGGTTTTAGCATTTTGGGCACCACCACATTGGGTTTTTGTTTTTGAACCAGAAATGATCAAATTTGGTCATGATAGTGGTGCAAGCATGGTTAGCACCCATACACTGTACAGGTGCAACACACAGAGCCATATAACAGCAAATTAGTCCAAAGTAATAGATTGTTAACGTACTAGAATTTCATTCAACAAAAACTGGAGCACCGATTTCTTGGAGGCACCATAAAGCACTAACAACACAAACGTGGTTTAGGGACAAAGCCTAGCAGACAATTGTCGGCTAGAGCTGCCTGTGACATGATAATTGTCAAACAAGTGGCCACACCCCTAACTTGAAGTCTACATAAACTTTAAAATGGTGAGAATAAAAGGATTTAACTCCTTGCAGTAATTAAGTCACATTTGATGCCAGTCTCACTGGGCAACAAAAGGAACTGCTGATTCCTCTTCCACACAATACAATCCCTGTGAGTACCGCCTATTCCAATCAGAGACATTATCAGATGGGGATAAAGAGGTGAAGAAAATCTATAAATAATGATAACAATAAAGATGTAACTGTTAAATGAAACCATGTTGCAAATAAGACAAGAGATTAATGCTACAGAAAATGTAGATTTAGACACTTAGAGCTTTGAAACTTTAAACTGGATACATTTAAATATTAAATGTTACCAATCCAGCCTCACTTTAGTTTGACTGTAGATCAAAGTGAAATTATTTTATTGATTGATCAGGTATTCTTGGCATGCACAGTTTGGACCGCTTAACTTTACAGCTAGGCTTCATAAATGATGTTCGCACAGTACAGCTGCACAACTCGCACATATAAAACATATTGCCTCATACTTAAAACATGCTGAGAAAAAAATAATCTGTGAAAACACAGAGATTTAAGATGATTTTAAATTAAAACTCTGAACATAGCCTGCTCTGGCCAGGGTATGTGTGTGTTACAGCCTGACACTGACACAGTTTAGTTCCTCAAAATGGCTCGAGTTAATTAAAAGTAATCAGTCTAATTAAATCAAAGGAGAACAAATGTTGGAGGAAGTGAAGCATTAATTTTGTGCTCTTACTGCTTTAAAAACGTGTTGCTGTGAAAATGGCATTGAACAGGAACATTATTATTAGTGATGTTAGGATTTGCACTTTTTTAGTATTTCAGACCTGCAGAAACTGTAAGAGGATATGTGTCATGTTGAGATCACTGAACTTTGACAACTCCCATGCAAAGCAGGAAATTCCAAAAAGTTGCTTAAATTACCCCCAAAAAACTGCACAGACACGTCATCGAAAAATGCAGTTTGTGTGCGCTGCTGTGTTGCTGCACCGTTTGTGTGTTCAGGATTATGTCTTCCAGAGGTGTAAGCTGAGGAAGACGGTAGGTAAAGCAGGATTAGACACATTTCCCTCCACTCCAGCTCAGATTAAACCACGGCTGAGCTTGATGAGCTATTGTTGTTTGTGCCGCTTTCAAACCTTCGTTTTCCCTCATAAACACTCTACCTATGCAAAGTGGAGGTGTGCGCTAACCTCGTGCTTCTTTTTTCATTGTCCCACTTGTCCTACTGATGAGTGTGTGTGTATGGATGTGTGTGGCTGTTTGTAGGTTAGTGAAAGATTGCTGTGGCTGTAGATAAGAGGATTAGGGTGGAATTAGTGTCATTCCTCTATCGCCACGAGGAATAGATTCATATCGATTTTAATCAGGGATAGAGAGATCCACAAAACCGCAGAAACAAACAGACTGGGAGAGAGAGAGAGGGAGTGAAAGCGAGAGAGAGGAGAGCAGTGGATGGATGATTTGGAGGGAAGACAGAAGATTCCTGGAGATCATTGAGCTGGGATGTTCAGCTGGAAACTAAGGAGCTGCAGAGATCTACGCTGCAGAGACACATGCATGTGAGAGAATACTTCAGGAACTTCCTCATGTATTTGTCCTGGTTGGAAATCTCGCTGATGTCCTGGAGGTCTCTGGTTGAGGAAGCATCCAGCTGCTGTGGGATGTTTGACCAGCGTTAGTCAGCAGGACTGGCTGAGACCTGGAGGAGGGAGGTCGGGATGAGCTGTGTCTGCTTTGGCAGGGAAACCTGTGAAGAATGAAGGTGGACGTACTCACCTACCTGGCAGCAGCCAGCTTTGTCGCCATGGTGACTGGTGGCCGCAGTTCAAGCCGCAGGAAACACAAGGAGGTCTTCCTCGGGGAGAACAGCAAGTTCAAGTTTGGAGGGTGAGACACACTCACTGTTAGATCTGTGTGTTCCTACTGAGGCAGTTTGAGCCAGTAGTGCAGATGAGATGAGGGCTGACTTATCGTTTGTGTCTTATTTTATTTTTGGGGACTTTAATGCAGATGTGTTAAATGTGCCGTCCTTCTGTCGCTGCTCAGTTTAATCTTTCAGATCTATATTATGCTTAAAAATGTCTTTGTCTACTTGATTCGTGTTGCAAAGTATCCATGAGATGTTTCTTCTGATTATGCAGAAAAACCAGAACAATAAAACAAATAAAGAGGCAAATAAAATAGTAAAAAGTGTCTTTCACAGCTTCCACTAGTTCCAGGGTGCATGGAGGGGTAGGGTTAAACACTTAAACACAACCCCTTAAATGTAGCCGTTCAGTTTAAATTCAAGATTTGGTGCTATCTATGTTTTCTCAGTGATCGAGGGAGGGCCTGAAGCCACATGACCAGAAGCCCAACCAATCAGTGCAGATGCTTTTTTGGCAGATATGTGTGAATGTCTCCAATTTGTGTTTTTGAGCCTGGAAATTTTGCCTTTTTTTAACATCACGGATCACAGAAACTGTGACGATGTGAAGTGACTGACTGAAGAGGTTTCTGTATCTACTGTTGTGTTGTATATACAACAGAACTAACAGCTAAAATATGGGCGCTACACATGGTAGAAAAGGTCAGACTAAGGAGAGCTGTCATACAGTTTTAATGGTACTGAAAGGAAACCAGTTGCCGCTGAACTTAAACCATAAAGATCCAGCTTTATGGTTTAAGATCCTTTTTATTAATCACTTATCAAATATGAGAGGCAGGATGATTGTCACATGGGTAACACACAGCGATAGGCAATCATTCAAGCCTATGGCCAATGATAGAACTCCATGCATGTCTTTGCACTGTGGGAGAACATGCAAACTCCTCACAGAAAGGCTTCAGCAGCTTTCAAAGCTTTCAGATTTGAACAAGCAGCTGTCTTCCCACAAAACGACACTAACCATAAACATCTAAAAATGAATTACTTTTTGTCTGCGTGAACAGAAATATTTTATTACTGCCTGCTGGGGTGCCCTTTTGTGATGAGGGAGCAGCTGAAATTAGCTTATGTGGCTTTGTATAAGTTTAAAATGCAGATTAAACCTCAGAGACTTTACATTTGAAATTCCTTTCACTGTTACAGCAACACAATTATTTAAAGTTACTAGAGCTGACTGAGGAGCAGGAAGCTGAAGTTTCTACAGCATCAGTTTAAGGAGAGCAGAGAGCTTACAGGAAATTTTGTGGATGTCAGGAAGCTGTGATTCACTTCTGCAGAACACGTCACAAAGAGGTTCCCATATGGGTTGCTGACTCTCACATCCCAGTTTTACAGAAAAACCACAGAGTCAGCTGCAAAGGAAATTTCACTTCTGTAGATTTCCTTTCATTTGCTCAAAATAAATGATAATGTGTAAAAGTGACGTCAAGGTTCCCTGCCCTTCACAGCGTGGCAGGATTATTTTTAGTTTAAAAGTAAGTCTGCAGCACTTCACAGTTAAGTGGAAAAGCTTCTCTTTTTTTTTGCTGAGTCTGCTGTCTGCAGGAGCACCAGTCCATGGAGAAGTGACCACTGCAGGTTTAGCAGATTGCAGATTTTGAAAGCCTGCACCTCAAACAGGTTTCAAATGGAAAAGAAAAAAACCCAGCAACAGCCAGCTTTCCAGAATCAGTGAATGCAGCTTCTGTTCTGAGCAGCTCACACACGCCGTCTAATAAGCATCTTCAGATTCCTGTAGGAGAACCAAATATGTAAACTGACTGAATGGACTTCACTCTTTCCAACCCAACATACATTTAACACTCGGATTTCTTTATCTCAGCCAAATTCAATATAAATATCTATTCAATAAGTACACTAGTTTGCAATCTGAAGTACAATTTGTGCATAAAAATGTTTCCAAAGCATGTCCAAGCACAGACAGTTATAATAATATTAATGACTCTACATTTGATTCCATATAACACACTTAAAATAAACACATAAAGTCATGCAATAAAAACGGTCATGCAATAAAGCAGTGACTGAGTTTTACCCTTTGTCATTTACACCACCTGAGAGCTGATGTATGTGTTGCAACAGTGAGATAACAATATGACCTTGATCCATATATATAATACCATAACCCAGCCCTCACTGTTTGTACAGCAGGTAATCTCTGTGAAATTAAAGTGCAAAAACAGCCGAGTGAGTACACAGCAGAGCAGAAATTACTGCGATAAAACCAACTCGGCCTGTGATTGATGTTCTAGGTCACACTAAAAATGTTCTTTTACGTACATATATGTTGAATATATATTACAATAAATGTAAAGAAGACATAAATGAAGGTTTGTAAATGTAGCACAGAACTGCACTGAACACTTTGCAGTAATGCAACAAATAAGCCAGTTTCCCAACAGTGTTTTCTTTAAACAGAGAAGATAAAATCCCTAAATTAGAATTGAATTAGTTGTGTGTGTGTCTGTGTGTGTGTTCAGTGTAGTATTACAGCAGCAGTTGTGGGTGAATCCTGCTGCTGACAGCAGCAGGCAGGCTGCCCTCATCTGTCACACTGACCTGAGGTTTTGTGTGTTCATCGTGTCATCTATCTTTGTGGGGACCAAATGTTTCCAGCAGTAGTGGAAGTTCTGCTCACAACTTCTGCTTAAACTGTTTTGCTCATTTCAGGCAAAAAATGTCATTCTTGGACTGTACTTGAGTAGCTTTGTATGAGTTACAGGAGGACGACCCGGGGGTGTTAAGATTTCACTGGGAGTGACCAGAATGGACAAAATTAGAAAGGAGTAAATCAGAGGGACGGCTCAGGTTGAGCGGTCCAACAAAGTCAGACAGGCAAGTGTTACAGCCCTCTGCAAACCCCCGCAGCATTGCAAGAGTCTAGGTGTTGCCGAAGCTTAACTGTCTACGCTTACACCTGATAAGGTGTGGAAAACATGATGCCTGAGTTTGGGTTTTGAGAGGTGCCTTCATGCTCTTCGGGCTCTCATTTTGAGCTGAGGTTAATAAATACTTTATTTATTAAATACTTATAAAATAAAACCAATTTTTCTACAAACTCTGGTGTTAGTCTCAACATTGTTGGAAATATTAAAAATGGAGCAGCTAGGAAGAAGAAGGCCAGAGAGAAGATTCAAGGCTGTAGTGAAGGAGGAGATGCAGAAGGTTGGTGCGACGGAGGCAGATGATCCGCCGTGGCGACGTCTAAAAGGAGCAGGAGAAGAATAAATAAGAAAAGACTTTAAGACAAGTGGGAGCATTATGTGTTTTTGAAAGCACCTGAAAGAAACTGAAACATAATTGGTGCATTTTTAAGATTACAGACAGTGTCCCTAAAGCCCGTTTAAGTAGCTGGGGATTGGACCACCAAAGCCCCCGCCTTCAATAGCTGCCCAATCCCCAACGCTTCTTTAAACTGGAAAGGATTCAGCTGAGATGGTTCCACATTTGACTAAAATGCCTCCCGGAAACCTCCTAGGTGAGGTGTTTTGGGTGTGTCTAAATGGTAGAGGGCCTCAGGGCAGACCCAGGACACAAAACAGAGATTATGTCTCTCTGCTTGCCTGGGAATGCCCCTCAGAAGAGTTGGAGGAGGTGCCCCAGGGAGAGGAAGGTGTTGCATCAGGTGGGGCTTCTGTGCTCACACAAACAGCAGAGATGTGCCTGAGATGACCACAAGGAGGATAAGTCGAGAAAAAATGTTTAGAAGTTGAAGCCCGAGCTTTGGGCTCATCTGCATCATTTATCAATATGCTAACCTCATTGTTTGATAAGAACAGGCACAACTGTAACTGTATAAATGTAACTAAATGTACTAATACCACTGTGTAAATATATGAAAAGTGCAATCTCTGTATTGAAAAGGTTATTTACATTAAGGTGTAATCAGGAGTTTTTTCTATTATTATAAATGAAATTATTATTTATCGCTTTCATTCATGTTCATTATTAATACTCATGAATGCGTTTGTACCAGCAATTTCAACTTTAGCTGAATAAGGTAGAGTTCATTTCTAATCTATTTTCCTGCAGAAGGACATCAGAGGTTGAGCTCAGGTTTGGAGGCAAAGTTAGAGAAGCGAGGCTGACATGGTTCGAACATGTGCAGAGGAGGGATCCTGAATATGGAGGAAAACAGGAAGACGACAGAGAAGATTCATGTATGTGATGAAGGAGGACATGCAAAGAACAAAACAACAAAATATCAGAAAGAAATTAGGGGGGGGGGGTTCTCACAAAAGTAAAATGGACTGCTTTTGTCACTTTTTCAGTCACACACATCAGTGACCTTTGGATTCAGTATCATCCCTAAGGACATGCAAACCAGGAGAGGGAGGGATCGAATCACAGTCCAGCTAAAAATCCTCTAACCTGCTCCGCCTGCTAAACCGCAGGGACACCCACTGTGGCAACTTCACAATGGAGGTTTTATCCAAACACATTTCAAAAAATAAACAATTAATTTACTTGAACACAAGAACTAAACTGTACTTTCAAATTCTTTTAGGCCATTTAACTAATACTGAATTGTGTAGTTTTACAGAAAAGGAACTTTTAGGGGAGAAAAATTTGTGTCAGTCAGGATTTTCAGTATCTGAATGCACTTCCTCCTCTGGCCTCTATGTCAGGATTTTAGAGTTTATTGTCTAAAATAAGGACTTTTTATTTCATTTGAGCAACAATTTTTTTTAAAAAGCCAACATGTTACATCCAGTGTTGATTATTAGTTGATTAAATTAGCTTCAGGCTTGAGATTAGCGCTACGTTGGGTTTGTTCTGGGTGGATTTTAGAGTGTTAGTCAAGGTTAATTTAAAGGATTATAGAAATAGGATTTGGCTGAAATTATTTTTTTAACCTCACAATAACAGAGGAATGAATGTGTGTTTGTGTGTCTGCGTGTCCATGTGTGGTATCATTTATGTGTGTCAAGGTGTGTGACTTTTAAAGAGGCTTTGCATCCAGAAGATCTCAAACAGCTTTCATCGCTTTTACCACTGCATGTTCACCTTTGTGCATGTGATTACCACGTCCACACACACACACGTGCACATGCACATGCACGCAATTCTGCATGTATTACAACTGAAAGTCAGTTATGCTTAAGCTATAATTACACTTTGTGCATCCTAAATGTCGTCATTCTGGGGTTCCCCTGTTCGAATGTTGGTCCTGCGTAGCTGTTCACAGTTTTGCCGGCAATGACTTTGTTCTGGGTCATTTGAGGACAGTTTCAACCAAAAACAATCGATACCATTGACAAGCTGCTACATAATGTGGTATGCAGAGTTCCTGCTCTGCAAGGTTGTGTGTGAAGACTCATTGTTCACTGGTTTCTCAAAAATGTGGTTAAAAGCTCTCTAAACATTTCAGCCACATATCACAGACTGCATCTGTCACAGCATCAGTCCCCTCCATCCAAAATCCACACAATAAATCCAGAATCATTTGAAGTTCCCTGATTTCAACAAAGCTTCCCAACAACCTCATGATGAAGGTCATAAGTTACATAAAACAAGAAAATCTTATTATATATTATCTACAGTTTGATTAGATTTAGACTTTAGGCTTTTGTGTGCTTATGTATGTGCGTGGTGTATATAACACTTCAGCAGTCTCTTCTTTGTTTGTTTGTTTCGTAAATATTTGAAGTGTGGTACTTCATGTGTCTCTTTTAAGCACATCTGTTTTTGGTTGTTTGTATGCTTACATGTAGACATCATTTTCTCCTTGTGGTAAATTTGTGTCCTTTTTTTTGTGTCACTTTGTGGTCATTTTGTTTTGATCTGTTTTCGTTGTAATTTCTTTGCGGTTGTTTCTTTTTTTGTTCATTTGATTAGTTTGTGTGTTCAAATGACGTCATCTTGTTTCTCTTTTGTAGAAATTTTCCATTACGTTGTAGTATTGTATGGTGTTATGTGTTCTCTGTGCCTGGGGTTATTTAGCCTTACCAAATCGAGCATTAGTTCAGGCAGGCCACAAAGTCAAGCTCACCTGCAGTCCAGGCCAAGGTCACTCTGATCTCAAAGCTATGCAAGGCTATGCATCTAAATGCAAATCACATAGATTGTGCTGTTTTAGCTGCTTTAGCCTGGCCGTGTCTGCCCGGTTTCTGTTACTCTGCAAACCACTTTGCAACCCAGCTGCTATGAACTAATCCACGTCTGGGGGAGATGACAGGGTTGGAAACATCATTTTCAAGCACACATACAAAACGTATTCCCTTAACACTGTAGACTGAATTTTCCCAACATCCTCTTTGTTGCATTGCATGAGATTTAATATAAAACTGCGATGAAGAACAAGCAGGAGCCTGCAAAGTGCCAAAGCGTCAGTTCCTCAAAGTGAGTCAATCCCCTCAGGCGGCCATGTAAATAAAAGGTCAATGCTTACAGTAGAAATAAAACTGTTTACAGCTTGATTCAAACAGTTCCGGTGTCACAGCTGTTACTGAGTCCTGCTCTGTTCTGCTCTCTCCTGCTGTCCTCGTACAGCTGAACTGAATATACATTTCTGGAGGTAGAAGTAACGATCCATTAGTGAACTGGGCTCAATTATACGAGTATTAGTGTTGATGTAGCAGTTAATGAGTCTCTTTGTAGTGGAGATATCATCTGAATTTCAGGAGCGGGACCCCTCCTCCTTCATGCCCCCTCCGGCTATAAAAGCCTGCCTTCTCCAATACCTGCTGTTCTCATTTTCATGCCCCACCCTTCCCCCCACTTTCCCTCTCTTCTCCTCTTCTCCTCTCTTCCTTTCCTTCATTCATTTCTCGTCAGTACATGGGGATCTGCCCGGCCCAGGAGCCGCTGTCCACAGTCCCCTTCGAGGCCTTCCCCAAACCGCAGCACCAGTTCACACTTCCTCATCCCTCATCGCCCATCGTTACCGAGGATGTGGTCCCAGCTAGGGAAGAAGTTTTATGTGTCCTTGCAGTCTTAGCATGTTTACATGATAAACACTAGGTTTTTATCGTAAACTTTGATTTGATGATCACAGTCCGGATCCATGCTTGATGGCTTAAATGGTGATTCGAAAGTAGCCTAATGCGTGTCCAGACAAAACAAACTGAAAAAAGAATGAATTGTCTTCAATTTTTATATATTATTAGATTTTTTTTTAGCATAATGCCATTCATATTATAACATTAGCAAAAAAATTCAAATAATACTGAAACTAAAAAGAGTTTTAAACAATAAAAACAAATTGAAAGGATGAACCTCACTTTGGAAACTAAACTGAACCCTGTTGTTTTTGTCATGTACTGTAAACATTTTAAGCCTTTTATATTATAACGTGTGTTATAATTGTATGGAGGATTAGTCCTGACTTCTCCGTGAAGGCCGAGGAAGCCACCTCTAACGGTCCATGCAGCTGAAAATGCTCATTATCTGTGTTTGACTATTGACTCTCAGCAGCTGTGTTTATCAGGCCTGCAGTAGCTTCGAGGTTGTTGTGGAACATAATAAAATGCTTTGTGTTTTAGTTTGATGGGGAATACGTGCGAACATGTGTGCGTGTGCACGTGTGTTATTTGTTCATGGAGCCCGGTCACGCCTTTAATAAAGGTTTTGGTTTTGGCAGGGTTAGAGAGAACTGCATGATGGGAAGAACAAAGAGTAGGAAGAAAACTACACATTGTATTCTTTTCTAATCAAAATGTTCAATGAATTCAATGACATAACTACTCACTCAACATGCTGTGTATCTGTGTGGGTGTGTGTGTATTTATGCCTCTGTGTGTGTTCTCTCTGCAGACGTATTGACTACAAGCTGAAGAGGCAGGACAGCACCAAAACATTACTAATAAAAAGTGAACAACTGCTGAGGATTGAAGAGCACGACTTCGCCATGAGACCAGGCTTCGGAGGTCAGGCGCTCACACACACAAACACACACACACACACGCACACACACACACATAGCCAAAGAGACAAAGGCACTCCTCATTTCATCTCTGATCGCGGATGATTTAATCCGTTCCCTCACACATCGCCTAACAGAGAAAAATCCCTCCTCGCTCGCTGTGGTTTGATGTGATGATGGCCATTGGGTCACACAAACAACGGATGTGATAAAAAAACAAAAAATGACACCAGCGCTGACCCAGATATCACTATTGTGCAGCAACACCAGCGTCCGTGTGTGTTTGTGTGTGTGAGAGAATTTGAAATACAGTAGGACTCAATGTGCTGTCTCAGATGCAACTGTGCATGTGTCTGTGTGTGTTTCCAGAACATAATGAGTGTGTGTATGTGTGTGAGTCGCGGGGGTTCGAATGCATTAATCTGGATTATATTCCAGGTCTGGAGCAGATGGAGGGGTGGGCAACAAAGTGACGTCTGCAATGAAAATCATCGCTATCAAACACACGACAATGCATTTAGCCACACACAGATGGTTTGTGTGATTCCATGATATGGATTAAAATATTAAATATGAACTTGGAACTCTTAATGTGATCTGCATTGTATGTATATTAGTGCCTCTGTGTGTTTGCATTGGATTAATGTACTGATGGTTATTATGCAAAGCCAGATTTCTCGAGTTCAGCTCGAGAAACGCAGTTGTTGTTGATTTTCATTGTTGACTTTTTATTTTATTTTACTAATAGAGACCCTCCAGGATGTCTGTGCTTCAGATTTGGATTTTATCAGCATTAATGAGCCGTGTCTGCACTGTATCCTTACAGTATAGAGCAGGGTTGTCAAACTCCAGGCCTCGAGGGCCGGTGCCCTGCAGGGTTTAGATCTCACCCTGGATCAACACACCTGAATCACATGATTAGTTCATCACCAGGCCTCTGGAGGACTACAAGACATTTTGAGGAGGCAATTTAGCCATTTAAATCAGCTGTGTTGGATCAAGGACACTAAAACCTGCAGGACACCGGCCCTCGAGCCCTGGAGTTCGACACCCCTGGTATAGACCAAGGACTGTTGCCAAAGTGGAAACTGGTTTGATTTAATCCAAACCATATAAACTAACTCCGCTGATGATGAAGCCAAGCGTGTGAGCTCTTAGTGCTGGTCGCGAGCCAGAGAAATGTGGAGGCAGAAACGCATCAGGAAGAGATTTTGCTGGAACGTCCTTGTGAAGCTGAATATGCTGATCATCAAGAATGAGATTTCCATATTGGATTGATCAAGGCCTTGTTTAACAACAACTGGGGAAAGACAGTGCGTTTACTGACACAGAGAAGGTTCATGGATGTAGTGAGGGAGGACATGCAGAGCTGTGACAGAGGAAGATGCCAGCGATCGGGTGAGATCGAGACACAGGGGCCCTGTAGCGACCCATAAATGAGCAGCCAAAAGAAGAAGAAAATAGGAAAGTATTAATTTTGTGTATTTGAACAAAAAAATCATCTTTAAGGCCACAAAAATAAAATCCAGAATAATATCGTTACTGCCACCTTCTGATGTAACACATCATTTTATTTTTAGACAAGAAAAAGTATTTTCCTTGTTTGCTCTTTTATTTCTTTAAAATAAACTATTGAAAAAAGTTTTAAGTCATGAGAATCAAAGTGTCAGTGGTGACTTTTCTATCTTTGGTCATCAGCAGTGGGAGTGTGGTTTTTAATGACTTGATCTGGCTGGTCGACATTTTTAACACATAAATACTAAGATCGTACAAAGGCCTCTGCTATGGATGGCAGATGTTTGCATGTGTTTTGTCAGGATGGTGATTTCTCATCATTTAGATAAACGCTCTGTGTGGAACAAAAGCTTTAGTTGATTTATTAGCGCTGGTCGTTGTCTGAACTTGTCTTCAGACTAAAGGCAGAATTAAAAGAAACCGCTGTTGACAGCTGTTTGAAGCAAGGTTCAAACTGCGGTCTCCACCCAATCCTGAAAGGCTTGTTAGAGGTTTTTAACGTCATTATTTGCACGACCACAAAAGGCTGCGCAGCGTGAAAATCTAAACAGAGGTCTTTTTTACATTTTAAGGACAATGCAGGCATTTTTCTGCTGATGACAGTCTCTTCCTTTAATTCTTCCACTGATCATTTTGGTTTTTTTATTCTTGCTCTAAACTTTACTCATCTTCACCCTGAAACTTTGAATATTTCCTGTGGGTTTATTTCATAGATAATCACTGTTTGTGTGAAGTTTGATTCTCAATTCAGGACTTTAACTGAAAGTTGAATAATTTAAAACAACAAAAAATAAATGTAACCATGAATCTACAAAATGAACCGTGTTTCGAGAAAACTCTTTCTCACACACACGGCCTGCTTGCTGCTTTCATATGTTCCTCTATATGCCTGGTCTGCCGGCGTCTTTGTGGTCCTGTCTGCCATTCAGGGTGGGAACACCAAAAGCACCACTGTCTGCCCCGTGACCCTGCGGCATTTCCACGGACTGTAATTTTATACAGAGGGAAATATCAGCATTTTTCTCCCTCAGATAAGCCTATAGCTTCTGTGTGTGTGTGTGTGTGTGTGTGTGTGTGTGTGTGTGTGTGTGTGTGTGAGGCTTGAGAAGCTGAAGAGCCAAAACCATCCCCTCCTCAGATTCCTCGAAGGGCAGACCAAACTCCAGAAATACTCCTTACGACATTTCTCGATACCTCTTGCTCATGTTGAGGACTTTTACTGTTTCTAAATCAAGGTCAACCTTTAAAGGATGTCTATAAACTTAAACTTGTCCCCATAAACTTCACACGTGACATGTCTTCCAAATGACACGCCATGTTGCCAGATGCTTGTGATTTACTATCAGGGCTGGGATTATGCTGGTATCCAGCCAAGTGGAGCTATATTTTGGCTGCAGCTTCCCGCTCTGTGCGCTCACTTTGCCGCATGTCAGGTACAAACCTGACATTTTTTTGGTAGATTCATTGCTGTCATCATAACAAAAACCTTGGAGCATAAAACAAAAGAGAAGGTTTTGATTGTTTGTTTCCAAAATACTTGATGACTTCTCAAACAAAGCGTAGCTGCTGCTGAAATGATGGATTATGAAAGCTCATTTAAATGGTTTTCTACTTGTTTTCTACGTCTACACCGTGCAAGTAAATGTTCCAATACTTAATTATGATATGAGTTGAAATCGGATACAGCAGGTTAATTATAATATTAAATTTGCTTATATTACAGCCACATTGTATTGTTGTGTATGACTGGGCGGTTGTTCATTAATACGGTTATCTCAAAAACTTACATGGGCTCACTGTACAGGAGCACAGCAGGACATTTATAAATGTATATTTCATATTTTCTTTAACTTTCATTTAAATTTCATTTAATCATTGTCTGCCTCTCCCGCGATCGGATAAATTACTCAGGCCGACTTTATTTTTGCTTAAAATTTTTGAAACCTTTGACTCTTGGTGCCTGTTTCACATTTTCTGCTGCTTCTTTTCCTTCTGCCTCAGGAGGATATCTATCCTTAATCCTCCTCACAAAGCTCTGATTATCTCAGTATTTGCACAACAACAACAAAAGTAGAAGCGTGGCCATCACCTGACAGGATATGTGAGCGGAGACAAGGAACTCAGTGAGGTTTCTCTAAAAGTCAGCTGTGATGTAAAGCACATAGAGACAGAAAACCACTGATGCTGTTTTTGAAAGCATTTAACTGTAAATTCTGCAGATGTCTTAAAGTGTTTCGGTCAAGGATGCAGCATTACACATGGTTAGGCTTCGGCAGTATGGATTCTGTAGTCTGACACTCATGTTGTCTGAAAGCTACCTAGAGATTCACCTCTTAATCCCTGTCCACCTCTCACCTTCCCCCTCATATGATTGGTGCCGATGGAGAGTCAAATGAGAACACACGGGGCGGCGATGAGGCTCCAGAGAAACATCCTGCCACCTTAAAGCTGCATTATGCCGCTTATGACTGCATGGATTGATCCATCTGCAGCGTTGTGTTCGGGGATTAGGGCGACTCGTTCTGAAACGCTGAACACACAAACATTATGGGACAAAAAGCTATCCGTTAAAGCTGCACCAGGCAAGGTTTTCATGCGTTAAGCTAAATCTGGAGGAGATCACTAACCGAGAATATCATAACGCTACTCGAATAAAAGTCCAGAGCAGGATTTAGCAGCCAGCAGGACAATGAAAGGAGAGAGCAGAAGTGAGGTGGAGGTTTGCTGCCATTAAAGGTCACATGTGGAAGTATTCTGGTTTTAAAGGCGAGGTAAAGAAGCAGAAGAGCACAAGAGACGTGTGCTGATTGTTCAGGCTGATATCACCTAAAACCACCAAAGCACTGATAACATCACAGAAGGCTCAACGGGGACTTAAGAAGATCTTTTCTCCCTGTTTCCTTGTAGCAGAGCTAATCACATGAGCTGATAAGAAAAAGAAACAAAAAATATGTTATGCGGGTCAGTGAGACTTTGTGACAACAAGCAGCGTCCTGCATGAAGCCAACGAGGAAGTGGAAGAAAACCCGTCTGAGGCTGACTGTAAAGACAGTTCGATCCCAATCAGCAGCCTTTCATTTTCAGCCGTGTCGCCTAAAAATATTTACTGGTAATTTTTGTTCAACCTGAATACAAATCAGATCTTCAACAGGGTAAATTTTACGTCCTCCTTCGTGCATGTTATGTCGTTTTCTAAAACAAGTGTAATTCCCTCCATAACACCTGTACTGGTGATGATACAGGTGGCTGTACTGCTAGCTGCATGCTAAACCTATCCTCTGCTAAATAAGTCACTGACTTCTTGAAGTTGGTGCCTTTTGGAACATTTTAGAATATGTCAGATTATTTAAACAGCTTGTTGTGTGGTTATTTGTACCTGGAAGATAAAACTGAGCAAAACTGTGCAAAATGTGAGCAAATCTGATCTCCTGAAAGCGTGGTGGCGAGTGCCACTGTGGAATTTTTAATTCATCACCCTTTTAGGTCTTCACCCATGTAGAGTGATGCCCTTTGGTTTATGTAATGTTTCTGACACGTTGCAGTGTCTGAAGGCCTCAGGCGGGTGGCTGGTTAAGCATAACTGGTCGTCCAGGAAGAAAATCTCCAGCATGTATGCATCTTGTTTGATACACTCCAAGAAGCCTTTTTAGCAGTATTTGCTTTGCACGAATTAGCAGATATTTGTGTCTGAACTCACGTAGTCTGTAAATGTGTATTGCTAACCAGCTTGCCAACCTTAGCTGATAATTTACATGCAATCACAATGTAATGACCAGCAGCAGCTTCCAGAAAAGTCAGTGCCAAAGTGCTAAAAACTGGAGTTTAGACTCATGTCACACACAGGTGAACAAATGTCATTATGAAACAGTATGGCAGTCTTGCAGCAACAAAGTCTCGTTAAGGCACAGCAGTCAAGACAAACAGTCAAGCCTATTTGCACACAGCTGACCAGAACCTATCCAGATATGCATCCTTTACCCAGCTGAAAAAGCCTAATGTGCTCAGCATACAACATAGTCAAGTACCTTTTGCATCAAGGATAGGACTACTGCTCAATGATTGCGTTAAAACTGCTTGTAGGCAGCTCATAATAAGCCAGAACTTGACCTTGGTGTGCAGTTTTAACATTCTGGTGCTCAGAGGTTTAGAGGATACATTTCCTCATGAACAGCATTGAGGAAATTGTTCAAAGGTGTGAGTCTCTTCTACGTCACGGTAAAGCCATAACCGTGTTTTTAACTACAAATCATCAGATGAGGACAATACAGGAGCAATTCCAAGAGTCCAAGCTCTTTAATGTGGTGTTTAACAACAAACCCTAGTGATAGCTGGTGCTGGTATTAGCTGATAGCTAATATTCGAAAATGAATGTCATTAATGTGTAATGTCATTTGTTGTTTTATTTAAAGAAAAAAGTTGTTCAGAATGTTTTTTTTTTTACTTATTTATAATATCTTCTTAAGTTACACGCAGGCATCACAGGGTGCTGTGACGCCTGCCTTTGGCGAGAGCACCCCCACTTCACACACTAGTATTTTGTTTAGCATCTAGCAATTCATCCCTGTTAGCAGGTCAGCGAAACATTATCCAGAAGAAAATCAGTGTGCATTGGTTTTAATCCCTGAAACCAAACTGAGAGGTTGATGCATGCACTTACCTATGAGCTGCAGGTATTAAACTCAGATGTTAAATTACATCACAATTTATGTCTGATTTTGAACTTCTCTCTCTGTGTTTTTTTACAATCAGCCTCGGCCTCGTTTTGCACGTCTGCCTCATGCATACGCTGACTGGGTGTGATGTGGGACCAGGAAAGTAGTAAAGAGCCAGGAGAGGGAGAGCGAGTGACCTTCTGTTGCAGGTTTTCCCTCCTGACAGCAGTCGTTGTCGGGGCTACACTAAAACTTTGGTCTCCACTGGTTTTATTGAGTCACACAGGGACAAAGCCAGACTGTGGCGGGAGCTTTATGGACCTGGCTGTGAGATGAACTTCACTAAATAAAGTGTTCATTGAGCTGCCACCATCCAAACATCGGGGCAAAATTAACACGATTCTCTGTAGACACTGCAGAGTAAAGCTTTTTTTTTTTAACATGCTGTCCTTGATGGTAAACACAGGCATGTAACCTGGTTAACCACAACCAGACGAGGGTCAGAGAAAAACCCAAACCACTGGATGTTTGTGTGTGTGTGTGTGTGTGTGTGTGTGTGTGTGTGTGCGTGTGTGTGTGTGTGTGTGTGTGTGCGTGTGTGTGTGTGTGTGCTTGTGTGTGTGTGTGCGTGTGTGCGTGTGTGCGCGCGTGTGTGTGTGTGTGTGTGTGTGTGCCCGTGTGTGTGCTTGTGTGTGTGTGCGTGTATGTGTGTGTGCGCGTGTGTGTGAGTGTGCTTGTGTGTGTGTGTGTGTGTGTGTGTGTGTGTGTGTGTGTGTGTGTGTGTGTGTGTGTGTGTGTGTGTGTGTGTGTGTGTGTGTGTGTGTGTGTGTGTGTGTGTGTGTGTGTGTGTGTGTGTGTGTGTGTGTGTGTGTGTGTGTGTGTGTGTGTGTGTGTGTGTGTGCGTGTATGTGTGTGTGTGTGTAGGACTGTGCAGGAGAGAGTTTGTGTGTTTCTGTGTTTGTGCATACTCAACTAGTGATGGCATTTGTACCATCGCCAACTCTGACATATTTTCAAAGATTTCCAGCAGAGCAGTTTATTTTGCATCTAAACTGGATTAATGCAACGAAAGAGCATCGTCGGATGAACTCTTCCTAAACACTGCTGACTCATGTCTCCCACCATGATGTTACCTGTTGGTTTACAAAGTTAGCTTCAATTTAGCAAATTTCCAATTTCAAAGGAAAAACATAGCCTGCGTTACTGTCCAGAGTGAACATCGTGTTGTGTTGTGTAAAGTTTTAAAAACTAGTGACTGAGACCTCGTTCTCCTGTGAAGGTGGTGCACAGCTGGCTCCACTCTGCGATCCTTCAGCCCTGCAGTATAAAAGCTGGGGGGGAGGAGAGAGCTCTGGCAGTTTAAAGGTGCCATGTGTGCCAACCTTGTGAGCTGTTAGTAACAGTCACCTCCTGCCAGCACTTTAACTTTTTACTGCTCCACCCCCTCATGGCCGAGCTCTATTTGGGGGAAATGTAACAGCTGTTTCTCTCAGATGCCTTTTAGCTTGAAAATTCTTGGTTAAAATGGGAATTTTTGGAAGCAGTGACGCAGATTCTGCCTGATTCACGGTAACAAAAAAAGCATCAAAACCAAATATTAGAGCTGGACCTTTTGTATTTTGACTTTTCTTTGTCATCATTATAATAACTGTTCAGTCTGCACTCAGAGAAAGTGACTTACTGTGTTTCGGGGTACAAGGCTTGTCACCAGCACAGTATCCTTTAAGACCAAAAAGTATTTCACTATTTGAGACCATATCCTCATTTAAAGTTTGATAATGGCAGGTAGCTTGAGCATGAATTCAGGCTGCGGTTTGTGGAAGGCCTCAGACAGGACTGAATTAGCTTTCAGGCAAGTGAATGAATTGAAAAAGGGCGGGAAGGCGGGGCATGAAAATGAGATCGAACAGCTTGTAGTGCTGGGGGTCATTGGGGGGTCATATATAGACAGAGAGCTGGATGGCGTGTGTATGGAGGTGTGGTCCCACTTCTGAAATTCAGATAAATTATCTCCAAAACAGATGGCCTTAGTTTCAAGGTCTGAATAGTGACATCATTATCATAAGACTGTATTTGTTTTTGGTTTTTTGGCAACTAGGGAGAAAAACCTGTGGTTGCAAAAATACTTCTGATCTCACATATCTGTGTGAAAATGGCCCCGACCTCGATAAACTCCCCTCTAAGTTAGAATTTGATATCCATCATTCATTTCTGGTCAAAATGAATGCATGGGAAACTTGGGCACCAACCATCAACACTTTCACATTCTGGCAAGCAATAGGAACGGAAGTTCATTAACTATATTCTAAGTGTCAGAAAGAAAGACTGTCCAGGATATGTTCATTGGCTAATGACTTGTTGTGTGAACATGAGGATTCACAAGCAGCCAATGCAGTCTTAAGTTTGCTGCTATTAAATATGTGTCATCGCTATGACAACGTTTCAGGCAAAACTGCAATATGATGGGGATTTAAGACCATGGCCATCAAAATGACAAAAGAATAACATTTGCCCCTAGCATGTAGATTCAAATATGTATCTTTTAGCACATAGATGTGAATGACTGCACATTATTCTTATATAGGGCACATTTTTGTGGATTGTACACATGGGCAAAGAAAGTGAGTTTTAGTGTACCCCTATTGTGACTGTGTGAGGTCACTCAGTAACAGTGTTGGTCAAGTTACTTGAAAAAAGTAATTAGTTACTAATTACTGATTACTTCTCCAAGAAAGTAATCCTGTTACTTTACTGATGACTTATTTTCAAAAGTAATTAGTTACTTTATTACTTAGTTCTCTTTAAAAACATGATACACAACCTGAATACTTAATAAAGAAATAGACCTTTCAGCCCAATTCTATTTTTTCTGCATAATCCATCATATAAAATTGATAGATATAATATAACTCTTTCAAATAGATGCAAGTAAAACACAGCAAAAAACAATTAAAATCAAATATTCAGCAGCACTAAGTCTTGTTGCTCTTAAATCTATTTTCCCCTGTTTAGCAGGAGTGGGGCGGGTGTCGCAGTCATGTCAGTGGGATCCGGAGGTTTCTCTGAAAATTTCACATTCCCGTGGCAGCTTGCTTGGTACTTGCTCAGATTTGAAGTTTAATTTTTCGCTGTAGAAAGAAGTTTTCTTCCCACTTGCGTGTACAGTGGAAGTTAATGTTTTTGTCACTTTTACGGACTAAAACTTAAAATAGTGTCTGCACTTCCATGCTTTAAACTCTCTCCCGCACTCCATATTATCTATAGTTGATCTGCACACGTCTGTTGCTGCCACAGCAGTTGTAAGAATGTTAGTGTGGCTGGACTTTGCTCAAACAATCATCTGGATGGTAGTCTTCTTCATTTTAAAACTCTACTACTGTATATGTAGCTTGACTCATACGGAGGCCTTTAAATCATGAATTATGGAGCCTTATTCATGTCAAGAAAACACTACCCACACAAACATCACACCCACTCCAGTCACAGTGCCCCAGCAGAAATGGAAAGTTCACATATTTTGAGCAGTTTTGCATTGAAAACAGCTGTTTTCTATACCGTAACCTAGATGGCCTAAGACATTCCCATTTAATCCAAACTTAGCCCGGATTAAATAAAGACATCTAAGAATGGCAACACACGCTAACAGGCTGAAAGAGTGGTCGGAGCTGGTTTTCCTTCTGTGCATTCTCCTCGTTGTTAACCTTTTAACATTACCTCCAAATGAATGGAAACATTTTTCTCCAGCAGGACGGCAGTGAAATCATTGTTATTGCTTGTGGTCAGCGCAGGAATGAGCTGTTTTGTCTGCAGGTTGCAGCTGTGGATATATCCCAAAATTAACAGTATAGAATTCCAAAGGAGAGCACAGCTACTAGGCACTGTTATGGGATAGACAAACTTCTTTCCTAAACTTTTTCAGGTCATGATTGCTTTGTGGAGCAAACAGTGAGTGAGTAACCATAATTTAAGTGGTGTAGGTCGCAGAGCCCTCCAGCTACGTGTGTTCTGCTTGTTTATGTGCGTTCAGCCTTTTTAGGAGCCGTTAAACAATCTGCTGATGAGGAAGACGGGGTGGGGCGGGGGAGCTAGAGACAGATGTCGATGGCTGCACTGGTGAGTTGGTGCCAAACACAAAGGATGTCACAACACAAAATGAGGTTTCCGGCTCAGGACGGGTGATTGGATTAAAGCAATAAACGAGAAGTGACTGATCCTGATACGCTGTTAAATTATTTTTCAAACAGTTTTACTCCAAAAATTGATATATTTTTTCCGGTTTTTATTCTATCCCATCTCACTGTAGGACATTAAACAGACACTAGTATTTTTTCAGGCAGGCTTCCGGTGCTGTTAAAAAAGCCTCCGTGCCTTAAACATGAGTCCACCTTAAAAATAGTATTTTTATTGTTATCACAGGATAGTTTTCTATTCTTTTTTTTCTTTAAGTATGAAGGCATGTGGATTTCTGTGAGCTGTGTTTCTGTTTTCACTCCACTGTGTGTATTATGTGTTTCACTAAGTGAGAAACTCATAAAATGTTTCAGTCGACAAATTAGATCCGAGATTCCTGGAACGTCTGTTGGTGTGTTGGTGTATGACAGTATGGTCCAGCCTTCCAATAACTGCATGGATTTGTCCAGCTTTATTGCTTAGAATTCTTTGTTGACAGTTATATTACATTTGTCTTTATTGCAGTTTGATAATGTCAATTAAAGCTGCAAGCAGCGATTAAAGGGCCCTTGCACCTTGGTGCATGCATACATAGGTGTGTTGCAGTCGAGGCATTTCCTGCATTCATGTGGATGTTTTACACCCTGGATTCTAACTGACAGCAGCACAAACCTGTTACTTATCACTTCCTGTGCACACTATCTGGCCTTCAGGAACCACTGATCATATGTATGTCATTGGTGGAACGCACAATAAAAATTTCAAATACATGAGGTGGTGTTTATAGCTAAATGTTGTTTTTCTTTTGCTTCCCAGTGGTGATACAACTGTGGCACCTAAATGTCTCCAATCTCAGGCTTCGATCAAAAATATTCAGTCTGTTCTAAATTTGACAATCTACCTTTGAGTTATGAGATTTTTTGTGCTGTGGCAAATGATAGAAATACAACTTGCTGACAAGGACATGCTTCAACAAAACCACAGCTCATATTCATGTGATTAAATCTGTGGGTGGAGTTTGTGTCCTGGGTTTGTGAGTTTGTGCCTGAAGACACAGCAAAACTGTCCTGGTGTTGATTCAAACCCAGGACTTTCACAGCCTTCTGTGGGTTTGCATGTTCTTCTTTTGCTTCGTCACACGGATCAAAGACATGCCTCTTAGGTTAGCTGTGCACTCTAAATTCTGTTACGTGTGTGTGTGTGTGTGTGTGTGTGTGTGTGTGTGTGTGTGTGTGTGTGTGTGTGTGTGTGTGTGTGTGTGTGTGTGTGTGTGTGTTTTGATGCAGGAGACTGCAGGAAGTGCCAGTGTTTTGTGAGGCTAGTTAAACCTTGCCTCTATGATGATATCTGTTGGTGTCCATACACCACAGGTGTCGAACTCCAGATCTCGAGGCCGGTGTCCTGCAGGTTTTAGATGTGTCCTTGATCCAACACAGCTGATTTAAATGGCTAAATGACCTCCTCAACATGTCTTGAAGTTCTCCAGAAGGCTGGTAACAAAATTGATTCAGGTGTGTTGACCCAGGGTGAGATCTAAAGCCTGCAGGACACCGCCTGGGTTAGAGTAAAATTAGAGTTTCTGTCTTATGAAGGTGCTCTATTTACGTGGCTAAATCACCATGGTTACTCATCCTAAACACATAACCTGGCCAGAGCAGGCTATGTTCAGAGTTTTAATTTAAAATGAGCTCAAATGTCTTGAAGTTCTCCAGAAGCCTGTTAACGAACTAATAATTTGATTCAGGTGTGTTGAAACAGGGTGAGATCTAAAGCCTGCAGGACACCGCCCCTCGAGGCCTGGAGTCCGACACCCCCGGAGCTTGGAAAGAAAAGCGTCTGGACTTCTTTAATTTTCTTGAAGACGTTTCACCTCTCATCCAAGAAGCTTGTTCAGTTCTAAGAGCATATGGTGGAGAGTCCCAGATTTTAAGCCCTATGGGAGTGTCTCCCAAGGGGGTCATGGACCCCCTATGGATCCTCTACCTAATCACAACGTGTAAAAACGGGTGTAGGTCACAGTCTGCCAGGGTTTCAGGTGAACCCATTGTGAAACCTAGCCCAACCCTATCATGTGATTTCCTGAGGTCAGATGGCCCAGGATGTGAGTGGGCTTTAAGGTGCCTGGGAAGGGATCTCAAAACTGGATTATAGATGGCAGACGGTTGGTGTTGTAAGCCACCACCTCTGTTCAAAGGCGGATGTTCACAGTGGACGTAAATGGCTTCTTTCACTCCTCTTTCAAACCATCTGTCCTCTCTGTCCAAAATGTGAATATTGGCATCTTCGAAAGAGTGACCTTTGTCCTTTAGATGCAGATGGACTGCTGAGTCTTGTCCCGTGGAGGTGGCTCTTCTATGTTGTGCCATGTGCTTGTGAAGTAGCTGTTTGGTCTCTCCAATGTAGAGGTCTGAGCATTCCTCACTACACTGTACCACACACACTGCGTTGTGGTTAGATCGAGGATCGATAGGGGGTCCATGACCCCGTGGGGGACACTCCCATAAAGCTTAAAAATCTCGGATTCTCCACCATTTACTCTTACAACTGAAGAAGGTTCTTGGATGAGAGGTGAAACGTCTTTAAGAACATAGAAGTCCACATGCTTTTCTTTCCAAGCTCCTTAGACTACGATGACCTGGATGACGGAGAACCTTCACTGACATATTTGGCATCTGATGGTTGTTAACCCTGGAATAGACCGGTGAGGGTCCAGGGTGTGTCTGTGGCTCCAGCAAACCTGAAGACACCCTGAAATTAAATGGGAGGCGCTTTAGAATCATTCTGTCACACGCACTTGCGAAACCCATAAAATATGACCCATGTGCCAAGTCTATCTAAGTTTATGACTTTTTACGGTTTCCTCCATTCACACCCCCCACCCCCACTCACACACCACAATTGTGACACCCATTGAGCTGCACAGAGTTGACTGTCTGAGTTTCTTTACTAGCACTGATTAATAATTTATGAGTTAATGGCATTGAAATGAAATGTTTTCCATGCCTTTGCTTCAGGTGCGCCCATCCCTGTAGGTATTGATGTGCAGGTGGAGAGCATCGACAGCATCTCAGAGGTCAACATGGTGAGGATTTTTTTAATGACATGTCACAGAGGAAAGGACCCAAATGCAAGATGTCACAATAAAAGTCCAAAAATCAAAAATAAGAAAGAAAAGAAGTAGCAAGAGCCATACATGAAAGGTAGGATTGTGAAGGAAGGGGAATAAAAACAGGTGGATAACCTGTTTAGGAAAGTGGCACATAAATCCAATAGAGAAAAAAGGAAGCCAGCAAAGTGAGAGGATAACTGAACACAAGAGATACTATTTGGACCGGTAATCAGAAAGGGAGTGTGACTAACAGGAATGAAGGAAGGTCACAAGCAAATAATCATAAAAGAGGCTGCAAATGTTGGTTAAATGTCTTAATACAATAGTTTTTAGATTGTAAAATAAATAAACAGATTACCAGATTAAATAAACTATTAAGGTGTTTAACAGAGGGTTGAAGAATTGGGGCCAAACAGCTGGTGCTGTTCACAAAAAGGCCTCAAACCAGGTGTGTCAAATACTGAATGTAGCCTGTGGCCCAGATATGGCCTAAAAAGGATCCAGTCAGACCTGCTGGACTGCTTTGCACAGAAAGAGAGCTTAAATTATGAACTTTTCAGTGTATTTTAGATCAACGGGCTTTATGCTGCATATAGTGGCTCAATAGTTTACACATTTACCAAACAGACAAACACTTCCTGCTTTTGTCTCTCCTCCCAGGATCAGGGAGGAGAGACAACTCCCTCTGGGGTTGCATCAGGAGGGCCATCCAGGATAAAAAAAATATCTGCCAAATTAATCACATAGAGCTAACCAGTGTGTCAACCTCTTTGTGCATTGTGCTGCAAATCATTAAGAATTTATTGAGTTTTAGAGTTTGGTATTAAAAGCACTGCCAGACCGCACCTAAATAAGATCATAAAAAAGTCATTCTTATGAGCCAAACACAATCTTCTTAAGACAAATTACACCAAAAGCTGTCATATTTTGCCCTTCTTTCATAACCTTTCAGTACAGATAAAATTATGTAGACAAACTGAACTCAAGAGATTCCTTAAACTGTAGTTTTATAACTTTATGGTTTTACTGACGTCACTGTTTGTCAGTTGACTCTCTGGCTCTTGATCCCTCAAGTGGCCAGCTTTGAAGTCAGCTCCATGTCTAACCTAAAAGTTCTTCCAGCCAAGAGAGATAAATGAGAACAGGACGGTGCTGCAATGGCAGCCTGATCTAAAACAATAGAAGTGTTGACCCCAGGTTCAGGCTCTGTCTGGAACCACATTTTCTGAGGCCCCAGATCTCCCATGAATTCAAACTTGCTTGAAAAACATGAATAAGAATTAAAGGAACATAAGAAGTAGCTGTTTCTCTGGTGTGTGTCTGCATTCTGTAGGACTTCACCATGACTCTGTACCTGCGTCACTACTGGAAGGACGAGCGGCTGGCGTTCCCGTCTGGAAACAACCAGAGCAGGACATTTGACTCCCGGCTGGTGAAGAAGATCTGGGTTCCTGATGTCTTCTTCGTCCACTCCAAACGCTCCTTCATCCATGACACCACCATGGAGAACATCATGCTGCGGGTTTACCCTGACGGAAAAATCCTCTACAGCGTCAGGTAGAGGGCAGGTGTTTAGGTGGATATACATGGGGTTAAGCTGCAGAGAAGACGATGAAATCCTCTAAAGCTTAGTGCAGCCAAGCTTTCACTTTATTAAATGTATGTGGTGTCAGGAAAACATTGATTTAGTAGAGTTTTTTTATATAATAAACTAATTAAGCTAATAATGATTTCTTTAAGGAATTGCACTGTGCACGTCTGTAGCATCCGTTATGAACCAAGCGTCCCTTAAACTATTCAGAAGCCTCACTGATGTTTTAATATACTGACCAGGAATTTCTTTAGGTGCACCTATTCTACTGCCCATTGACCCAGACATCTAATCAGCCAATGACGTGACAGTAACTCTGACATGGCAACCTGCTGAAGTTCAAGCTGAGCATCAAAATGAGAAAAAAAGGGATTTAAGTGGCTTTAAATGTGACATGAATGTGAATGTGAAGGTGATTGTCCGCAGAAGAGCATCAGTGAATGCACAAAACATCAAAGCTTGAAGCAGATGGGCTACAGGAGAAGAGAACCAGATCAGCTGCCACTCTGCTCAGCTCTGCTCAACAGAGCATTCACATCAATAGGAAAAATATGGCTGGTCTGAGAAGTCTCAATTTCTGATGCAACATTCGGAAATGGCATAAAAGTACAGATCAATCCTGCTCCACGATGACCACATCTCTATGCATGGGATGTGTTGGAGCAGGAGATTTGCATCATGGATCTGCAGCCAACTAATTTGCAGCAACAGTGGGAAGCTATCGTGTCAATAGCTTCACACAATTGGACCAAAACCTCCGAAGAATGTTTCCAACACTTGCATGAATCTGTGCCACGAATTACGTTAAGTTCTGAAAAAAAGGGGGTCTGGTATTAAGCAAAGTGCAACTAATGAGAGTGTATCATGTGTGACAGATAAAACTTTGCATTTCCAGCTAAAACTCACAAAATGGAAATTTTTGCAGCTCCAATTGGTAAAAAGTTCTAGATTCCTTCTGTAATCTTTGTTTCTCTGCCCTATTTCCACTCTTCTGACTCTCCTTCTAGGGAGTAAACTGTAAGGCGGAACAGGTTGTCCAGGTCACCATGAACTTTATCTGGAGTGCAGGAACAGCTACAGGGGAAACAGATTTATATCTGTGTGTTTGGTGTTTCAGGGTCACTGTGACGGCTCTCTGCTCGATGGACTTCAGCAGCTTCCCTTTGGACACACAAAACTGCTCGCTGGAGTTGGAGAGCTGTAAGACACATTCAGTATATACACACAATAATAAAAACTTCATGTTCTTAGATCATAAAGTAACACATGATGGATAATGTCAGCTGACCTCAGTTCTTGTCTTTCCTCTGTTTTCTCTCTCCCTCTCACTGTAGACGCGTATAACGAGAATGACCTGATGCTTTACTGGAAGAATGGCAACGACTCTCTGAGGACGGATGAGATCGTATTGTCACAGTTCTTCATTGAGCATTTCCAAGCCTCCAGTGGCCTGGCTTTCTACAGCAGCACCGGTGTGTTTTCGTGAACCTGTATCATCTGCGTGGACTCACTTTTAGAGACAAAACACAAGTCATAGTACAGATCATTATGATTTAAAGCAGGGGTCTCAAACTCCTCGAGGACCGGTGTCCTGAAACTTTTCCATGTGTCCCTGTTGCAACACATCTGAATACAATTAGTAGGTCATTAGCAAGATTGTGTCATTGCATCATAAAATAATGGAAGTGGGAGCAGAATCATATTTAGTATTCACAAATATATGCCTCTCTTCTTTTAGATATCTGGCAGTTTTTCCCTGGTTTGGGCTTCTTGGTTCAGTGACAGTTTTTCCATACTTGACTGCCTTTAGAGGCCTTTGGGATGAACAGAAACTCCAACCTTATCATCAAGTGTCACAGTTTGCTGAAAAGACTGAAATCAAAATGGAAAGGCTCATGACTCATGTCAGTGTTTCTGTCTCTCTTTGTCAGGCTGGTACAACCGTCTCTTCATAACCTTCATCCTGCGGAGGCACATCTTCTTCTTCATGCTGCAGACGTACTTCCCCACCATGCTGATGGTCGTCCTCTCCTGGGTCTCCTTCTGGATCGACAGACGGGCCGTTCCTGCAAGAGTGTCTCTGGGTAACATTGATTAATCAAATCTTAAGTACAACCACCAAAAATCCCAGTCTTTCTGCTCTCCCCTAGCTCCGGGACATACCACAACAGTTAAAGAGGCACACTACACCTGTAAATAGTGCCGATTTGTTCTGTTCCTTCATTAGGGTGAAGCCTAATGACTCCAGTGATGCTTTAACATTTTATTTCACACCATCATTGATGGATTTTATCCTACACTCCACATTTTATATGAATCTAAAACCGATTCCATCAATATCAATTTGACACTGTTGATGGATATTTTTGATATTTATTTTTATTTTTCATCACATCTTATACAGAGTGTGTAAGACAGTTAAATTAAAATCCACAACCTATATAAACCACAGAAGAACAGGCTCAGGCTGAAGCAAGTGTATTTAGTTTGTTTTGTTTTGAGTCAAAGTTACAATATTAACAGGTGGAGTGCTAAATTGATGCTAGCGAGCTCCATCTATAAACTGTGTGAGTGAGATAGCTGTTAATTAGTGCTAACAGACCAATGAAAAAAAACTAGGATTTCACATACTCAGACTGAAGAACAAACGTCATGGATGCTCTGTACCTCACAGCAAGATTTTTTTAAATAATTGTATTAAATTCTCCAGCAGGCTTGACGAACACAATCACAGTCCACAGGTTCATTTCATTGACTCCAGCTGGGGGAGCCGAGGCCCAGCAGACAGTTACCACCTTACACCTCTGTGTGTCAGCACACCTGCTCCTCAAAGTTATAACAGTAAATGGATGAGTTCCAAAGAAATGTCACCCTCTGAACAGTTGCTGTAATCATGTGTATCTCTGCTGTAAAGGTTTTAACATGGGAGTCTGTGGAGGAGGATTCATTTTGAAGCCAGCCTCAATGCAAATTTGAAGAACTGCCGTTTTTGGTTCTTGGTATCTACACTCATGTCCAAAAACAAAACAAGAATGGCCATTCTTCACCAAACATCACATGTTATTTGAAAGAATTTGAATGTCATGTGTGTAGTGAGTGTGTTTTCTCGCCCCCTGCAGGTATAACCACAGTGCTCACCATGTCCACCATCATCACAGGAGTGTCCGCCTCGATGCCTCAGGTAACAGCTGTGTTTGTGAGGGTTCAGGAGGCCTATGTGGGCTCAGGGTGACCAAAACGGATGATCAGAAAGGAATTTAACAGCTTATCAATGCCAAAGTAAAATTTCTTTAAAACTTTTTGCATTTGCATTATTTTTATTTACCTTGTGTGGAGCGTAATAGCCCAAAAGATCCTTCTTTGACTTAAACTGTACAAACTTAATCATGGAAGAAAAGTGCAAAGGTCAAGATAACATTTGGGGACTGAAAGTTTCATCATTTTCATCATTTATTTGCCATTTGCTATTTGCCATAAAGCCATTTCCCAAATATATGATGAAAGCAACAAAATGTGTTATAAATTAATATACAATATATATATATATATATTTTACAGTTTAACTTTAACATTAATAATATTGAAATTTTGCTAAATGAGGAGCTGGGAGAGCAAATATTTTGTAACTAAATTAGGAGGATATATGCACATAAGTTTTTAGGTGTTTTATGTCTATTGAAACACCATTTAAAAATAGCAACAAATGAAAGTAGTTAATTATTTTTTTTTAAATGTGAAAATGTGCGATGCTTTCCAGGTGTCGTACGTGAAAGCGGTGGACATCTACCTGTGGACCAGCTTCCTGTTTGTCTTCCTGTCTGTGATTGAATATGCAGCTGTGAACTACTGCACCACTCTGGAGGAGATGAGGAAGATGAAGAGGGGGAAGGTCAGCACAGGGGGATAAGGGGATTATTACTGTGAAAGAGAGATGGAAAACAAACAGGAGCATATTTTGCTTAATGTCTCACTCTAGTGGCCAATCAGGGCTATTACATGTGCTGCACAGAACCCAGCTGCATCTTGGAGCTCAAACATTTACTCAAACTTGACATTTTCGTGCAAAGCATGCAAGCCTTTTTGGAGCCAGAGTATATAAATCAATTAAATTAAATTAAATTTTATTTATACAGCGCCAAATCACAGCAACAGCCACCTCAGTGTGCTTTATATTGTAAGTTAGACCCTACAATAATCAGTGTTGGGACTAACGCGTTATTAAGTAACGCGTTACAGTAACTACGTTATTATTGTGGTAACGAGCACGGTAACTAGATATTATGCCAAAACCAGGAACGCGTTACTCGTTACTGGGATTTAGATAGGCTCGTTACTCGTTACTTGTGGTGGTGGCATCGCGAGCTTCCACAGATTCAGTAACATTAGCAAGTGGTGGAGGCCAGCAGGTGGATGAAGGAAAAGGGAGGCAAGAGGAGAGACCCGAAGCGGCCGCCGGTCCGCGTGTCAGGTGAACTGAACTTCAGGTAAGAAGTTATGACCTGCAGTCTATCAGTCAGATATAAACCAAGCTTAGGTGGAGTTTATTTTCGGTATGCTGACATTTTCGTACTGCGTGCTAGCTAGCATGACGGAGTTTCTACTGTATACAGCTGGGTGGGTGCTATGTTACTGATGCTGAACTTTATTTGGTTCATACGGTTAATTATTAGAGTTGCCAACCGTCCCGTAAAAAACAGAATCGTCTGGTATTCAGAGAAAATATTACGCGTTTCGTACTGAGGTGAAAAGGAACACAGTTTGTCCCGGACTTCAGCTACAATGAAAAAGACACAAAGCTGAAGCTGCACAGCTGCCTCTTCTTCTCTCATTCTCTCCTGTTTCTACTTCAATCACGAAACTGATCAATGATCAGCTGATCGGCTTTTCTCTCTTGTTTATTTATCGCCCACTTTGCGCCAGAAAGAGGAAACCAGCGGATGTCGCGTTAAACAACAGCAGCACGTTTAAGCTTGATCAGCTGTTGTTAGAATTTATTTAATATTAATTTCTAGTATCAGCTGATGTTTGCTGGAGCCACAGCTGTAAAGCTGCTGGTCATGATATCGGTTTGGTTATCTGGTGAGAGGGAAACATGCAGATGAAACCAGGAGATGTCCTTACTGAATCATCAGAGCTGAACAGATGATGGAGAAACAGGTTTACCTTTTAGGTGACATGAATGAGTTGAAGGGAAGTTATGAACTGTTTCTGAGAGACAAATAACACCAGGATCCTTTTCTACATAGCTGACAGCTGGTGACTGTGCAGGGGCGGGTCTAGCAAAGTGTTGCCAGGGGGCCAGGTAGGGCATTAACAGAGAAAGGGGGGCACAAAGAAATACTTTTCTTTATTATTCTCATTTAAAATGTCTCGCTTTTAAAAAAAAATAATTATCTGAGTCTTACAACAAACAATTGATAGATTGATACATATATACCATCAGAACAGTGTACATCACTGTCACAACAGTGTTTATTTTCATTCAAAGGCTTTATGATTTTTCCTATAATGGTGGGCCGGTCTCTAGTCAAAATGCCCGAGACGATTGTTTTGTCCCAGTCCAGCTCTGTATGCAGCTCATCTGCAGTCTGGTGTTACCTACATCTTCCTATTCAGAAGGCAGAATTTCCAAGTTCTGAGTACAATCAAAAGCACCACGACTGCAGTTTTTGTGTTGGATGTAAAAAGCAGGCTAGAATCATGGCGGCGGTCAACGACGGTCCAGGCGTGGGATTTCTCTCGGAAATGTGCACATTATTTTTCCTTTCTATTGGTAGGTGGCACAGTGCACTTGTGGCAAGTAAGCAAGCTAGAAGACTGGCAATCTTGCTGGGTATCCAGTTACGGAAGCAGCATTAACAAGAGAATTCTGAGTAAAACCAAAGTTACTTTCCCTAGTAACTAGTTACTTTGAAAGTAACGAGTAACTTGAAGTAACTGAGTTACTTTTTTTAGAGAAGTAACTAGTAATGTAACTAAGTTACTAATTTAAAGTAACTTACCCAACACTGACAATAATACATACAGAGAAAAACCCAACAATCATACGACCCCCTATTAGCAAGCACTTTGGCGACAGTGGGAAGGAAAAAACTTCCTTTTAACAGGAAGTAACCATCGGCTGCAAGGTGTTATTGTCTTCATGAGGGTTTGAACTGTTGAAGGAAGAGAAAAAGCGAAGATTCGTCCTGGTGAAACACTGCCACCTTGTGGCGAGAGCAAACATTACATTTTGCTGAGGAGTTTTACAGAAATATCTTTAAAAAGTCAAAAGCAGTTAAAAAGAAACTGCAGTCAGGTGAACATTTCCTGTCCTTTCAAAACATCCACAAGTTTTAAACTGCTTTGTGTTATTATTAGCTTTTCCTTTCTTTTGAATTTGTCTTCGTTCCAGTCACTAGTTTGTTTGATTTTTTTTTGTTACTTCCAGTTCTAAAGTCTAGTTTGTATCTTAATTTTTAGACAGTAATTTTTTTTCCCACTTGGCTTTGAGTTTACTCCTAGTAAACTATGATAACTGCAACACTGTTTAGAGAAAGTGTTCAAATTTTATTTAATCGATTAGTACTATAAAAGTATATACATTATAAAAGTATTTCCAAAATCTCCCACATGTCAACTGGGAATTTGGATTTCTGTGTAAATAAAATTTTAAACAAAGTCCATTAAGAAGTCGTCCCCCCCCCCCCTTTATTTTTGAAGGATCATCTGAATCAAATGTCAGAGTCCTCTGAGACAAAAAAAACTGCACATGTTTAGTCACCAGACAAATGATGTAAAGAAATGCTTAAAAAGTTTGTCTTTGACACAAAATGGAATTTTTAAGAGATTTTTCTCCTTGAAGTTATAATTCCAGCATCATCTTTGCTCTTGAAGATTAATCCTCAGAATGTAATTCAGGATTTTTTGAATGCCGGTTCTCTGTCGGTGAAATCTCTCCCTGCTTGTTTTCTTTGCCTTTAAAGATCCCGTCCACCTTCAACGCCAGTCAAGCAATGGCCTTTGACGGGTGTTTCCACGACAACGATATTGAGCTGACTACATTCCCCCGTCTGGCACCCACCTTGACCTCCGACCCTCTGACATCGCCAACCCAAAGCTCAGACATGCGCCCCACGGAAGGGACTCGGCTTCGCCGGCAGCGGTCCGTACGTGAAAACGTGGACCTGCTGGTCAACAACAGCTACATGATCGACTCGTACTCCAGACTGGCCTTCCCTCTGTCCTACCTGCTCTTCAACACCATCTACTGGAGCATGTACTCCTGATCCAGCACTCTACAAATTGAGTCTGAGTGCTACAGAGGAGATTCCTCATCTGGACAAAGGTCCGCAGAGACTTCACTGAAATGGCTCTCAGTTAGAGAGGCCTCAGCTACATCCAGCTGATGTTCTTTGCCGAAGAGCTGAGATAAAAACCCTCGAGGACTCTCAGCCTGAGTACGAACTCTGTAATTATGCATTTATCTCATCAGAGGGGCTTCAAATCCTGAGAGTCAGACTTTTTCTGTTTGGATGACCTGTACATGTGTCTTTGCTTTTTGTGCGTCATCATAGCCTCAAGCTCAAAGTTCATATCAATATGTGCTATTGATATATGATATCTTTGTCAATTTCTCTAGCTACAAGATATTAAATTAGACATAAACAGTGTGAATATGTGCTTTTTAAAATATCAGAACATCTGCACATGTTTAAACACTGTGACTGGAGCAAAGCAAACACTGTAAGTGTAATTTGGTGTGTTTCTTGATGAATTTGTATCTTGTTTGCAGTGTTGGAGTGTACGCGCAGAAATATTTCGCTGGATTCATGTGGGCTTTTCAACATTTCTCATCATAATAGTTAAAAATTATGTAATTTCATAATCTTTTTTTTATTTGAGCAAAAAAAATGTGGCTCATTACGTATTTGCATTAACAAGAAAATATTGTTAGGTACAACAGGTGGTGGTTGGATTAAAAAAAGCAGTATAGTGTAAAGGCTTAAAAGTTGTATTTTGTTAACTTGCCGTAAACATTAAAACAGCGGTTTTATGTAAAGTTGTCAAAGGATCCATTCACCGGTTCTGCAACAGCTGGAAATATGTTTGTACTTGAAAGAAAATATGAATTATACTAACAATGAGTGTTTGAGCCTGCAGTACATCTTATTCCTTAGGGGTCACCTCAGCAAATCATCTGTCTCATACAAGCATGAGTTATTCATGAGATTCCAAGCTGATGAAAATGGAAAGCCGGTAAATTTCACACTTTAGTAAGCATTTGGTGACATGATCAGAATCAGAATCATGTTTATTTGCCATGTGCGCAGACACATACAAGGAATTTGGTTCTGGTAGATGGTGACTCTCAAGCACAGCAATGGAAATCACAACAGTATGTAAACAACACAATACACACACACACACACACGCACGTGTGTATATATACATGTACACAAACATACACAAAGCTGTGTAAACCAACCATAAATAACCAATCTAGTACCGCGGCGCCATCTTGTATGAGGAGATGATATTATGCTCTATAGCTGTATTAATCTAAGGCAGCCATAAACTGGTCACAGCCCATTTTGAAATCTGAAAAATGTCTACAGCCCACCTGACCCCGTGACCTCTGCTGCGACATCAAAAAAGTGTAAATAGAAAAACAACAAAGCAAATGTTTAATTTACATCAATATTTTCTAAATGATACATTTACTTCTGTAAAATAATGAACCATACAAAACTGTTATTTTTCCAGTAAGAATATGTTTTAAAAATCACATGCCCTTCTTAAATTTACAGATTATTGTTATATAAACACTGAAAATTGTCATGTAAAAGTCAACACATACAACTGAAACTGCAACAAAATAATGTTAAAATTACAATTTTGTCAGTTTTTTTTAAATAGGTTATGTATATAAGATCTGTCAAAACAAAATGAAAAAAAAAACAAATAAAAGAGATTTTAAAAAAAGAAAAAGAGATAAAATGGAAAAATAAAGACTTAACAGAACTACTAAAATTTCGAATTTTAACCTAACCCAAAATTATTAAAATAATAACTCTAAATATCAACTTAGCTTTGCCTTTCAATTTTTTTAAAACTTTATTTCTGTTTTTTTTTTTACTTTTTTTTTTACAGTTTAAATATATATTTTATCCTTTTTTATACTGAAACATGACAACATACTATTATGAATATATAATTATTAAAATTACATATATTTATATTCAGACGGATATTTAACAGTGGTTACTTTTCACAATTCCATAAACATTTGGTGAGAGTATTAGAAACATTTTTATTTTTTCTACAGGAGTTAATGTGAGTTTATTGACGTGAATAAAAGATTTTTTTCATTATATAAGCGCGGTTTCCATGGCAGCCGCAGAGTTCACAGGGGCAAAATAACGTAAACCCGCGGAAGAAAATCCAGCGAGAGCAGAGCAGAGAGGTAACAGGTGAGTTTCTGTCTCACAATGAAAACACCTCAGAGAGGGTGAGCTTGGTACAAGCTAAGCTCCAGCAGTGTGACATTAACAGAGCTTAAATATATATTTGATCGTGTTTTATATCGAAATATGACTACATAGTATTATGAATCTGAATTATTATAATTTATTTATTTATATTGGATGGATATTTAACAGTGGCTACATTTCACAATTGCATAAACATTTGATGAGATTATTAAAAACATGTTTTATTTTATGTTATATTGCTCCAGCAGTATGACATTAACAGGGGTTAGCGATGGCCGTTAGCACCTTAAACGTTAAAGTTAGATTCACGGACGTTAACAGTGGTTGACCGTTGTTAAAGTCCACGGTTCGCGTTAAACGGATGAGGCTCTGGTCCTGGTTGACTTGACTTCCACCTGCAGAGGTGTGTGTCTTTAAAGGCCAGTGTAGTCAGTTTCACTCCGCCCATCGAGGCTGATCGAGGCCGGAGCGCAGAAACGTAACGCCAACGGAAAACACGCCCAACCCAGAGACTTTTAGCTCTTATTTAGTTCAAGGTTTACCGCTGAGGTGTGTTCAGAGTCCTGCTTTTTATTAACTTGTTTTTCTAAAGTGTTAAAAACTCGTCTTAATTCAGCCAGAGCCCTTTTCCCTGAACCGTTTATGAGTTTGGGGATTTTTCTTTTATTGAGGCAGTGAGTATTAAACATGTGTGAGTATTAAACGTGTGGGGATGTTGATGAAATGATGAGCACCGTGCACAAAAACGCGTATCTTCTTTAAATGTGGGGATTTGATCTACTTTTTATGGCCTTCTTCATTTGACACCGTTTAGGCAGATGTTGTTTGGGCCATCATGTTGTTTTCTAATCATACTGTGATATGCATGTATTGTCTAGTGGTCTGTCTGTTTTTGTTAGTATGAGCTTAAGGGTTGGGTTTACATGGGACAGGATGGTTTTAATTAGTGATTGTTTATGTATCTTCCCAAAATTGCAGATCTTGATTCATTTCTTTTTACAAAAGAAATGTCTGGAAATTTCAGGGGTTTTTTATTCGAAAGTTCAGAAATTGCCTCAGAATTTAGTGTGTGGAGAGAAAATAAGTGTAAAGGTGGATGAATTGGCCTTAAAAAATCTAGAAAATTATTTGATATATAAAGCCAAAATTTCACTGCAATCATTTTATACATGACCAAATTTTAAACTACAAACTTTTCAGGGAAATCAGAGGTGGCTGAGCAGAAAATGTTGTGAAAATTTGATGTTTTGAGTTGTAATGACCCTCCTCAGATCAAATGTATTTATACAGCACCAACTGAGCAGTCACCATGAGGTGCAACAACAATATTCATCACTTTTCACTTTGGCGGGGAGGAAGAACTCCCTTTTAACTCAGGGAGTAGCAGTGGCCTCCCATGACAAAGTGGGGGTTGTGGGGAAGTGAAAAAGAAAAGGGGAGCATAGGGAGGCAGGAGAACACACAGAATGGGGGAGAAAGGACAAAACTTTAATGAAGAAAACTCAGAACCACTGAGGGATTTCATTTTCAAGGCATGTAGATAATTTTTTTTCTCTACATAATTAGCAATAATTACAGTAGAAGAAGGAGACAGACTTACCCATTTTTAAAGGTTTTCATTGTAAAAGTTAATTAATTCATTCAGAGATCAGTGGTTCAGTTGTGGACAACCACACACTGACTGGATCTAATGACAGTGACTGGTGTCTGATTGGTGTCATGATTAGTTGGGACAAAAGCAGTAATCTCACCAAAGTGAATGAGAAAGGTGTCACACATATATTCAAACACACACACAAAGTAGTGCCTGTGTGCAATTTCTGTGATTGAGACCGTTTCCCAAAGTGCTGACGTGCACATCGTCACCACCTGTGACTCATCCGGCACTCCAAATGAACTTAGTTATCAAGATAACAGCAACAAAGTGGACCACACCTTGGCTGCTGTAGACCCCAATCAGATCGATGTTTACTCTTCAACTCCATGTTACAAGATTCACTTCCTGGGTCATGAACCTGCTGCTGCTCCTGAGGAGGTAAAGAAGGAAGGAAACTGCAAGGGCTGGGCTCAGGGGGCGTCTGAGGCCGAGCCTGGGCAGGGTGAGAGCAGGAAGTGTATCGACACAGAGCAAATCCCAGAATCTGTCTCAGAGCTCCAACCCTCTATGGCTCTGCTGGGAGCTTATCCCTACAGCACAGCGATGCCTCAGGGGACCTGCATGTGGGACTGGCACACAGATTGCATTCAGTCTGTAAGTGTTCACTCAGTATGCCGACTGACTGGGCTGAGCGATAACATTCACATGCTAACTGCTTAAAGAAAACCCTGTAAGAACAGGATTTGGTTGATGTGTTGTGGTTTCATTCATATACAGGCAAAAATTGAGCTACCTACAACTGGAAGCAACCATTGTGCGTTAAGAAGTTACATGTTACTGTTCATACAAGTGTCCTTGATGCATAAGCACAGTCTGACTGACCAGTGAGGTACATAAACTTCCTGTTAATGCTTTGATATCACAGGATCACAATTAGTGGAAACATTTAAACACAGAGTAGATACAGGTTAACATTTGAGCTACATTTCTGATTGGCTCCATAGATGTTGTTGATCTTTGTTACACCTCTGAACCTACACAAACATTATTCTCTGCCATCTTCTCTGTGGTTCATATAAAAAGGAAGGTGTTGTGCTTGTAGGTTTTAATACACTCATGAATGTATGTATTTTTATTATAGGAACCTGCCACCGCTCCAGGCCTCAACCCTAATCCTGAAATATGGACCACAACAATTTTTACCTGAGCTACCCTGACCCCACCTACCAGCAGGTTCAGCAGCCATGGCTGGTCCATGAAAATCTGACCCTTCAGGAAGGTAGGCTAGATCTGCTTTTTCCCACACACAGGCATTTTATTGGCTGCTGGATATTGTGGGGTTATTGTTTATTATTTGGTTATTTGTGTATTTTTTAAGGATATGTACCAGTGTTTCAGCAGGAGAACATGGTCCTGGGTGATCCTAACGCACTGGAATATCAGACACTGAGAGCCGACGCTCACATATTTAACGGAGGGTCCTGTGACCCACCTGTGACAGGTACAAAGCTGAACTGGGTTTCTGTTTGAGGTCCTTCCAGCTGTGTTTGTAAAATCCAGTATTTCTCACACACGTTGGCTTTACTTGGTCTGTGAGCTACGCTGAGGCAGCATGTGTTTAAAAAAAACAAACAATTTGATTCATCAGCTCCCTTTATTTTGAAATTTCTTCATTTCCTGACCAATTGGCTCATTGGGCGTATTACTGTTGTGGTGGAATCATTTAGCTACTCCTCCAGGGGGGATCTTCTATGGTCAGGCAGACCCCCAACAACTGGAAACAGTAGTCCTCGTTCTGCTCTTGAGATTATCACCACCTGCGGGTGGAGAACTAGATCGTGTGCTGCTATGCTGAACTAATGGAGGCACAGTCACAGCATGAGAGACTCACTGGAGTTGGAGTTTAGTTTTGTCACACAGTATGTACATCAAATACAAAAACAGGAGTTAATCATCTAAACTAAGATCAACAAAATCATCTAAATTTATTGTTCCTTTAAAAGCGTCCTTTTGCGACACACAGGCACACAGATCAAGGATGTCTTTCTTATAACTGAGGGACAGTTTGTTTTATAGTCATCACTGATTTTAAAATCATCAAACAAAAACACACTATGATTTAGAAGTCTAGAATAAAACAAATAAATATACAGTGACTTATTTAAAGGTTAAACAACTGAACCAAACAATTCCTGCTGCCAGTTGCTTTTACCAGCAACTGTCATTTGAATCTAAGTCTGTGGGAAACATTGAAATTAATCTTAACAAAATCTCTAATATAAAAGCTACAAATGGGACTGATGGCTTCATGACTTCTGTGATTTCAGATGAGATCAGACAAGAGCTGAGGACTGTTTTGGAGTCCTACCTGAACAGGTATTAGCTTTGCACACATACCCCCTATTTTATAGACCCACTACTTGCAGTTGGTACAAACTAAAAAAAAACACATGGTTTAGTATTTTTGCTGTGGTTGTAGTTTGGTTTGACCCATTTATTGGTGTATGTATATATAAACATCAATACAAATGAATGGGACATTTGCGTTTCTTTAATCTGACAATATATGCACTGTGATCTTTGGGGACCCCTCCATCGCCAGCATGTATCAGTGTTCTCAGCAGTTCTTCCGTCCCTCCTCAGAGAGCACCTCAGCAATGACCTGTATCTCAAGTCTCAGATGGACAGCAACCAGTATGTTTCCATCTCTGCTCTGGCCTGCCTCGACCAGATCAAGAATCTCACCACAGACGTGGACCTCATCTCCGATATTCTCAGATGTCAGTGTTTGTTTCTGTGGGTATAGGTGGAGGCAGAGTAACTCCAGAGGTTGTGTCAGTTTTGAGTTATAATATTTAATGTACATGTGTGGACTGATTATTTCCTTTGCTACAAAACCACGGGATCGTGATAGGGATTAGTGAAGAGGAATGTTTTGTTCGGGTATTCTTACGATGCACACATTTGAAGGAACTGTTCTAGTAGATTCAATGTAGAGATGAGAGTGATGAACGTGGTTTATTGTTATCCTGAAACACCCTCTGCTGTTGTTGTCCGCTAGCCATGCCGCTGGTCCAGTTTTCCCCATGTGGACAGAAAGTTCGTCCCAGCCCTAGCCGGTGCGTTTTAATCCTGAGGGAGATTCCTAACACCACACCTCAAGAGGTGAGACTCCACAAAATACCCCAACGCAACCAAAACCCTCCTGGACAGGTGTTGTTCTTACGTGTAGGTGCATGTGTGGGGATAGATATATGTCTTTATTTAAGGGAGTTTTAAAGGTAAATTGTGTATGTTGGCAGCGTGTTTTATATTGCTGTTGCTGTGCAGGAGGTGGAAGCTCTCTTTGAAGGAGAGAACCTGCCCAAGTTCAAGAGCTGCGAGTTTGTGAGCAACGATAACTGGTTCATCACCTTCAAATCAGAAGCCGATGCACAGCAGGTAGAAAAGGGCCTGTTCATGATGACTAAAGTACGCCAGGAGAGAAATAAAATAGTTGCTTCTTTTTTGGGGCACATTTAGCCACCAAAGCTAAAGCCATTTAGGTCTGTTCTACTGAAAGAAGACAGACATGTATTCAGTCAATATCTACAAATCTGAGTACCTTTAAGCAAAGAAAGCTAGATGGACAAGTAGTGCTACAAGCTAGCTGAAAAATGTCTGTAATTGATTTTAGGGTGAGCAGTCCTGTTAAAAAGTGCTCCTGTTAGCTTCCTTTGTTGGGAGATTTGATAATACAATAACTGAAATAATCTGAGTCCATGTTTTCAGACCTACGAGTACCTCAGAGAACAGGTTCGGGTGTTTAAGGGAAAGCCCATCATGGTGAGGATGAAGGCCGAAACAACAGCAGCCATTGCTTTGGCTCCAAACCAAAGCTACCGACCCCCCCAGCCAGAACAGTGCAACAACTATTATGGTTTCTACCCCTCCGCTACCACCTACCAGCAGTCCTGCCCGACCCACGCGTCCACACAACAGCTAAACGAATTCCTCGGTGAGGTGTGGACTTTGGCTGCATCTGGATATCAAGACTGGGCCGAAGTGAGTTTGTTAAAGATGAATTATGTGACATGAGTTTGTACCTGGAAAAGTTAATTATGGCACTTAATTTTATATCAGTGTTAAACAGATTAGTAATTTTTTTTTTCCTGTGATTTGTGGATGACGTTGGTGTTAATGTGTCGTTTAATGTGTGTGAGGAGCTCTTTGGCTCCTTCTCTGATTAAGCTGTTGTTGTTTTCATCATCAGCCTCCTCTACTGATGAACCACTTCATGGATGGCTTCACAGCAGCTTCCGCTTTCAAACCGTGCCACCCACACAGCCAAAGGTAGCTCCTTTTTATTCTCTTATGGCATCACACTTTATGATGTCCATCAGTGTGAAGACTGATTGTTTGTTTCTTCAGGACAGGCTCGAGTTGGTCAAACTGTGACCGTTGGCAGTCCCAGCAGCCCGCCTCCTCGCACTCATCAGAGCAGCCATCAGATTGTTCCTCTCCTACATGGCCCGGTCGAGGACGGTCACGGGGAAAGGTGCGCCTTCCGAGTAGAGGTGGAAGAAAGGAACCCAACAAGCAGGTCACATCTCCCACTGAGCAGGGAAGGTAACAAAACATCAGTTCAGGTTTCAGATGTCTCTTTTTTATTCTCTATTAATCTCAAGTCCTGCTATGCCCAGTTCATTAGTATAGTTTATGTAGTGAAAATAGGTCATGACATAAGGGCATGTTTTCTTTATACCATTTATACTGTTCATTGAGTTCAGAGTGAGGGTTAAAATTGTAACCTCTTCCTTCTGGTTCATTTCACACAAATATGAAGTCAGATGGAGCGGTAACTCATCGGACAGTTTTGGCACTGTTATCATGGAACCCTGCAGCTAAAAATAAACTGACAACAAGTCATGCTCCACTTTGCTAATGTCTTTACTTTCTTTTCACAATGAGGTTGAGACAACGTACACGAAACGTTATGTTTAACGAGTAGAAAAAACAGCAAACAAATAGATGTGTATTCTCTGTATGTTAATAATAAACCAGGTCATAACCTTTGGAAAATCTACTTTGAAGGGCTTAGAAAACACATGAGAAGCCCAAGAAGTTCTCTCTTTAAGTGCCCCGTCTCTTTCATAACGTCTCTGCCACAATCAGCTCGTTTTGAGCAGGCACAATCGCACACACATTCAGCAAGTGTGTCTTTATAGGTCTCCTCTTTTCAAAACAGTAACTCACTGACTGCCTGTATCAGACATGTTTAGGGAAATTAAAATCCAAATTAAGCCAAGAATTATGCGTATGGCATGAACCTGACCTGGAAGGGTGGAGGTTTGACAACAGTCGCTTCAAAGATAACAAACTGTAAGCAATAAAAATTAGAGCTATGGAATGTAGAGCAGCGAAGACGGGTTACAGCCACAGTAGGCTAAAAAGACTCGATGTAAACGTCATCATCAGGTTCTCAGACCATACACTTGTAGGATGCTTGTTCTTTAATAAAGTTATAAATCAGACGTTCCTCAGAGCTCTGTGTTTCCTGTGTGTCCCTGAAGGAGAGGAAACTTCAACCAGAGGAGGAGAGAGACTGCAAGGTCCTGGGAGCGACCCACTCGAAGCAGTCAGGTAAGTCACCACTGAGCGTTGTGTATGTGCACTTTGTTCACACAGCGTACTGGCCATTTCTGTTTGTGTAGAATTCACAGAGTCAGTCCCCTCCTTGTCAGCCGTCTCCCCATTTTGAGCTCACCCTGTCGAACTTCCCTCTTCTTCCTCCTCCAGCCTCTACCATGGCAAGTCTTCCTCCAGCTAACAGTAACACCAAGGCAACCAGGTCCCTCTGTAGTACACACACACAGAGCACCTGGGGCTCATGGCCGTCAGAGTAACTGAGGCTCTGTTCACTGTAAAACTCCAGTCATACCGACTATATGTGTATAATCTGCTGGACAAAGACACAGTGTTTGTAACTGTAAGGTTGTCTGTTAAAGTCTAATCTGACCTTCTTGTTCTTTAATGTAGCCTTTGGTTTGCACCTTGTCTGTAGTTTGACAGTTATACACCTACCTCCTCAAAGATGTTCTCGATGTTTAGATGTTGTTGTTTGTCTCAACCATGGATCGTCTTCTGTGGTCTATCAGGCTCTTTCATGTCGTTGTGTCGGTCAGTGCATTCATTCTTTATAAGAATGAAGCAGATTGTCTCAATTGTCACATTATGTACTTAAAGTACATGAATATACATGAAGTGATGAATGAACAGTGTTTTGTTTTTTCTTTTTGATTTTTTTAAGTCCTCACAAAGTGAATTAAAAAGCAGCAGCTCCTGCGCCTCAGAGGCAGCGCCTTCACAGGAGCCTCAGCTGGTCTCAGAGCAGTGAGTATCTCTGACACAGCAGCTGGGCGCTCTCAGTCTTCTGTTTTCACATGTAAGGTGTCTATACCGCTCACTTTTACAGTTAATATGATTAACAGTATATGGCTCAGGCTTCTACAGTTATTTCACTTTGGCTCATGAGATATCTAAAAAGTAAAGAAGCAGCGGTTTTCCAGCCGTGCGTGCTGAGATAGTTGTTTGTGTTTGCAGGGCTGTGAATGAAGCCTCAGAGATGACCACTCAAGAGAAACCAGTTCAGCACACACAGGAACCAGTAACTGTGAGACTGCTTTTCAACTTCTTTGTGGTGTTAAAATTCATTTTCTTAGTTGAATTACTATTTCACTTCACAACGTTTATCTATACTACAGTATTTGATCCTTTTTATTTCAATCTGCATCTGCATCTTTCGGGCATGTCTGCTTTAAATGCTGTTCTGCACCTACATCTGTTAGTGCCACCTACCAAACACTTGGGAGGAAACAGGAAGCTGAATTTTTTGATAGCTGGTGTTTGGTAATTCTAAACTGTGCGTAAAAAAGGTAGAAATCACAAAAGGGGTTGATAGCAACAAAAAAGAAAAATACAGCAAATAAACTTTTGTAATGGGAGTTGGTTTTTAAAAAAACAAAATTGGTAATATACATCAAAAGTAGCACAAGTGCAGCACTTTAGAGTCATATGTTGTAAAGGTGTAATAGGGAGTTTGACCCCATCTTTACTCTGTTTGCCCAGGGGTCCAGGAAACTGACCTAAGCCGAGGTCTGCAAGAGAGGCTTATGCAGCAAGTCGGGTCCTACCTTCACAAAACTGGGGTGATGCACCAGAGCCAGCTCAGTGGAAACGCTGTTGAAATGAGATGAAGAAAAGACACTTTTTTTGTTGTTTGGGAGTGTCTAAAAGATAAAATGTTATTGTTGTCTTCATTTGTAAAAATAGGCTGCACATTTACTGTAGAGAATGATCTCTTATAATACACTGAGTAACACATTTAAGCCTTTAAATCAGCTTAATCCAGGTCTGCATGTTTGTTCAGTGCAGAGGTCTTTGACTGGTTGGCAAAACCAACTTTTCAGTTTTTTAGACAGGAAGCTGGTAGAAATCTGCATATTTTGATCTGCTACTTTAATTTCTGTTTTATTTCTTGATTTGTAGTTTAGGTCTGTTTGTAGAGAGTGAGCTTCCATTTTTTGATTTCTTCTTGCTTTCCTGATGGCATCGACAATTATTTTCGTCCTGTTTGTGTGTGTTACATGTTTTCTTAGTTGTACAGGATGTTCCGCCATGATTGTGAACTTATTTTAGTGTTGTTGTTTTATTTCTCCACCCATACTTCTGTGTTATCTGTGACTGCTGTGGACACACATGAAGCTTTTTCCATAAATCACTGCTGATCAGCCGTATTATTTCCATTTTTAGATACCAGAGAGCTGTCAAGGTCCAGTGTGTTTAATGAGAACTGGGGGATCAGATCTGATTTGAGCATATTTCCCTTACTTTAGAAAAGTTTTATTTATTTTAAACAGGAGTGCATTTCAGTGTCACAGGGCCTAATATTTTGGACACAGCTGGGCTTCCGTAAAGAGAAACACCCTTTTGGCTGGGTGGGTACTTACTGTGTGTCTATAAACAAACATTGTTTCAGCACTTGAACTGTATGTGAGAACTTGAATTTGATTGTAATGAAGCTATTGTTCTTTTGTTTGAAATATAAAGTTTTAAATTTAAAATAGTTGTCATGGAGACAGAGTGGGCACGGTTGTGGAAAGTTACTTTGTACAGACTGTACATATTGAACAACTATTAAAGAAGTGCCTTTGAAGTTAAAGTTTTGTTTTTATATGTATTTATTCTGCTCTATCCAATCATCGTCTCCCTGATTAACATTTAAATATAGAGTCAGCACCCTTTACGTTAGTTCCTTCTTTGGACCAGCAGATGGCAGAAGAGTAACACCATAACACTCATTACTCCATTATCTGGCACCACCACTTGTTTACAATGAGGATGATTTGATTCTCAGAAGGCTATAGGCCTAATGAATGAGATGAAGAATACTAATGAAATACATCGTATTCTGCAGACAAATTGATGCTCAGTTATGTGTCACAGGCACATTATGCTCATTCAATCATACTGTGCTTAATTGAAGGGCGCTTGACCTTTAATATTAATGATATTATGCTGCTGAGGCTCAGTTTTCAAACGCAGACATCGAATATAGAACAGCCACATTAAAAGTAATGGCTAATGAGAGAAGGAGAAGAAAAGCTATGTGCTAAACTGGAAATAATCACTACCCAAAATGCAGACAGGGGTTTGATTTAAAAACTTAACAAACATGACTAATAAATCTGCACTTTTAGAATGTAAGCTATGCAGTTTGAATGCAGTTTGATCAGGCAGAGCTTCCTCCCAAACTGAGTCAACAAAAGGAAGATATGACTATTTTTATTTACAGAACATACTCTGAAATCATTTCAGAACTCATTAGACACCTTGTTGAACTTGCTTATTCAAACTTTTGTTTCCCAACAGAAAAATGTTTTAGCAGTCTGTGATGTAGTTTCTAATCATTTAAAATCCATTTATTTAAAAAGTGAGTAATAAAAATAAAGTTGACACTGAAACTTGATATGACACAATTTTTTTTAGAGTTTCAGCTCTACAATTTTTCCCTCAAAACTTTGAGTCTTGTTGGGGTCTTTGAGTTGTTCCTAAGAACTAAATAACTTTCATAATATTAAGATAAACAAAATTTGCATTGCAAAAGACAAGCAGAACAGGCGCAAATTATTTCTAGGTGGTAGAATAAACTTTTCTCGAGTGCTTTTTAGTGTATCTTAATTTTAAACCTTTTAAATGAAAGAAAATATAGGTTACGCTTGAATATTATGTTTTTTTTTCAAGAAATCTACAAATAAAAAAATTGTAGTTTTATTTTAAAGGGTTTAAAATAAATACAAGTGAAATAAATACCTAAGTAAGTTCCCAATGTGAAAGAAAAAAACATTTATTTCCATTTTTTTGAACTTATAAAAATAATAAATTAAATAATCATTCAAAAAACGAATAAATTTTTTTCATGTGCAATTAAACCAGGAGTTTATTTATTTATTTATTGTGTCATTTTTGGGCTCCCATACAGGTTCATTTGGGCGTTGTAGGTGTGGTTGATTGGTGCGCCCCCTGCCGGTGATGAGCGGAGCTCCCTCCCTTTTCCCTCCTTCCTCCGTAGAGTCACGTGACACCAGCGGCAAGAAGCTGCAAACGGCTCTGAGACCGGGGCTGCGCGAGCCTCATCATCATCATCATCATCACCGCCACAACCGCCGCAACGGCAGCATAGAGAGCCGACCGCGAAACCGGGGTCTTTACCGATTCAAGGAGCCGGGCGTCATGGCGGGCCCCCGTTAAACCGACAGCCACATTTATCCTCTTTGTTCTCGCAGTCTTCACGCGCCTCCGCCGAGGAGGGGCCGCCAGGAGAAGCTCTCCCTTTCCGAGCGGAGGAGGCAGGAGGAGATACAGCAGCGGCGGCGGAGGTAACAGTCGAACCGGGGAGGTGCTTTCTACGGTACGAGCCGAATGGCGGACCGCGAGGCGTCGCCAATACCGCTGGAGATCCGAGCTCGGCTGGCGGAGCTGGAGCTGGAGCTGTCAGAGGGTAAGAAATGGATCAAAAAAACACGAGGGGAGCGAGGGAGAAAAGCCTCCCCTCTCTTCCCCCCTCCTCCTTCTCTTCCTCCTCCTCTTCTTCCTCCCCCTCTTCCTCTTTTCTCTCGTTATCACGTTATCTCATCACCATCACCATCCACACCGGGAGCCCGTACCTACTAACGGAATCTAACCGTTCATTCCTGCGGCCCCGTCCTCCACCTCCTCCTCGTCCCCTCCCGCTCCTCCCATCCAGATGTTTGTCAGTCAGGGGACCGGCCTGAGCAGCTCTGTGTGGCCGGGGGAGGATGAGGGCTGAGCGGGAGCAGGCTGCGGGATTCTCCCGCTGCTCTTTGTCTCAGCTGCGGAGGAAACACACACACATGCACACACACCCGACACGGCCTGTTCGCCCGTTTTGGGTCCGAAAATCGAGCCGTTGTTTGACCTTGAGATGTTGACACAGTCAGTCGAGCCTACCTGTGTGTGTGTGTGTATGCGTGTGTGTGTGTGTGTGTGTGTGTGTGTGTGTGTGTGTTTAATAATAGCATTGCGATGCAACGCTGCGTGACAGCGCAGCACAGAGGGGGGCAGCTTGGCTTTTGATGCCCGTGATCGCAGACTCCTGCTTGCATCCCTGCCTCTCTCTCTCTGTGTTTTTGGGCCTGAGGATGAGGAGGAATATTCTTCCCACCACCACCATCTTCTTTTTCCACACACACACACACACACACACACACACACACACACACACACACACACACACACTCTCTCTCTCCTCTGTATGGGCCATTGAATCCCAATCACAACATCCCACCCAGTTGTTATCCCAGTGCCAGATAGGAACATCTCTGCCTTATATAATGTGGAGGGCATATTTTATTCATACAGGCCTGAGAAGGTCTACATTCCACAGGGAGAGATTCTGGATACATGCTGGATGGCCAACAATTTACTGCTTGTGTGCAGGTGTGCGTGTGTGTTATGCTGCCAAAATCAAATGTGTTGAAGGTGATGGAGATTGTGGTGTATGTGTGGTTGAGAATGCTTTCACATGTTTTCTGAGGATGATGAAGACTGAGTGTAGATTGTGGGGCGAGTGCCGAGTAATTAGTCCAGACGAGCAGGAATCTGCGGCTTTAATCTAAAAACATCGGCGCGTGCCTTTGAAATCCCCCGAAAGCAGTCAAACCTCGATGCATCAGACTGTCCTGTTTCTTTCTGATCAGCCTCATCATTCATAAAAGGCTTTATTTTCTCTCTCTGCAGTGACACACACACACACATGCACACACACACACACACATGCTGAGGTGAAAGTGTGGCAGCTGCAGGCCGACTGGAGCTCCTAATCCAGCCGAGAGTGTTTATCAGAGCAGAACCTGCTGCTGGCAGATGTTATTAATGATGGAAACGGTGGGAGGACGAGGAAACGTCACGCCCAACGTCAGCCAGCCTGAAAATATTCAGGTGTGTGTGTGTGTGTGATGGAGGGATTGGCAGAGTTAGTGGTGGATCACAGCAGGTTGAAGGATGACAGGCCTCCTGATTGTGCGACGGACGTGTCAGTGTGGGTCTGTCACATGTACTGATCCAAACATGGGGTGAGAACAGTGTGTGTGTGTATATGTGTGTGTTGGATCACTTAGGGAGCGTGTTCCTGTGGTCATTACAAAACAGGAGCACGGCGAGCAGCAGATGAGGCCGCTCAGATGGATGGCGTCTCTTCAAAGAGATTTTAAAAACTCCAATTTGTTAACATCAGCTAATAGAAAACAAAGGTTTGTGTTCTTGTTACTTGCAGAAAAAGTGTAAAAAATGGACATAGCCAGAGTGACGTCACCCACTGGTTTTGGAAGGCTTTGGTCACTACCTTGTTGCTTTTTTAGATCCAAACGTGTCCACATTTGAAAGCTAGGGTGGAGTGTTAAGCTGTCAGCGTAACCACGGTCCATTAGTTAACTGCACGGGTGCAACTCCCAGACACGTACCTGTTAATTAGTGCTGACAAAATACTAGAATTTCACTGATCAAGCACAAATTTCCCAGAATGCTCCATTAAAAATGCAGATTATAGTGGAGTCGAGGCCCAGCAGACACCGATCAGCTCCAGCTGCCTGTGTTGCCCTAAGTCTGGTATCCAGAGGGATGAGTTATTAAAAATTTCACTCTCCTCAGAGGAAACTTCATAATCCCCAGAGAACAAAACATGTTTGTTTCTATTGTAAAGTTCGATATTTTAACATTGCGGTTGGAGCTATCAGGGAAACTGGAGTTTTTGGCACCAGGGCATGTGCTGCATGTGCTTAATGTGTGTTCCTGGGTCTGTCCAGTCATTTTTTAACATGCTATTATGCGACTCTTCAGATTTGTATTCGTGCATAACCTGTGTTTAAAATAATCTTTTAATAAATATTGTAACCCTTCCCTCTTGGGCTGTTTAAGATTTCACTGTGGACCACAGAAAGTATCAAGGCATTTTTACACCTATAACTTGTTTCCTCTGGCAAGAATCATTTGATTACTTTGTTGTAGCGTTTCCCTTTGTTTCGGTTTCTTTTCACACAGAGAAAATCCAACCAAAATGCATCATTCCAAACTACATGAGAACGTTGGTCCCCTCTTTGGCCAGAATCATCTGTTGCTGAGGCAAAAAAAGTAAATACAACTGCTTTGGAGTTTATTTGGAACCAGACCTGGACCACATCCAAAGGGTCTTAGTGCAGTCGTTTTGGTCCACACCCGAGGGCCATTACCGTGTTCACATCAGGACAAAGCAACCAAACCAAGAGGGAAACCAGAGTCTGACTTAAACAGACTAAACACAGAAGCTGTGGAAGTAGCTACTGTGATTTTTCTGGCAACTTATTTCTTTCTTGACTAAATGAGAAAAGCAAAACACTCACCAATTAGTTTTAAAGTAAGAAACACTCAGATTGAGTCCAAATAAAGAAACTTGAAACCTTAAATCTAAAATAATAACAAAGGATTGACCTAAATAATTTTTGCTCCATGTAGGAGCAGATGGCTGTATAACATTTAAAACACAAACCCTGCGACAGACTGGTGACCTGTCCAGGAGCCTCCTGCCTACATCACCAGACTTTATCCATGTATGTTATGAAGTGCAAAAAACAAGTATTATGTTGTATTTTTAGTGATACATGAATTGCTCTACTTTGCTAAGAAGCAAAACAAACCCTGGTCTTCGACGCTTTTCCGACTTTCCTACTGTAAAGCACTAAATCCGACATCCAGCTTCCAAAGTAACTGGAACGTGGCGGTAACCCTGGTGTTGTGAAATGAATGTTGACAAACAGAAAGTGTTTGAAACAAGTTGTTAGCCAGCTTACTCTGGTTAATACTGTAGTCCCACTCCTTGGATGACACGGTCCAGACGGTGTCCCAGGCACAAAATGTTTGTCGGCCACTGGTGTCGGGTGTGGACATTAAACTCTTTCATAGTGAGTACCTCAGACCACACAGCACCATATTAATGACTAAAGTTTGGCTCATTCGAAGTTTGCTGATTTTGGTTTGTCTCAGATACCATCAAGGTGAACTTTTACTGAGTGCAGTTAAACCCTCGTCCTACAGTTTCCCATGCTAATGTGTTTTTATTATCCTAATCATAGTTCTGCAGCTCCCCAGCAGGTCGCACATTGTTATATGTGCTTCACTAACCCTCCAGACATCCTCAGTGTGTAGATTTTCATGTCTGTTTACGACCTTTTACGTACAACACTGCTGTACGTTTTTGATCTTTTGGACCTTGTGAAGCAGACGGGCTGTTTTCCTATTTGAGTAAAAGAAATTTGGATCGTTTTACCTCTGGGTGGTGAGCCAGTGACTGTTTGCTTTTGGGAACTGATTGAGCATTTGGACCTGGAAACAGATAATAGTGTCATATGTACCAAGTGGATTTGGGGATGATGTAGTCCTGCTAGATGGCATCTGTGTGTGAAGTGGTGTGGATGAGAATTAGCACCTCCAAATCTGAGGCCACAGTTTTCCAGACAGAGAAGGGTGGAGTGCCTACACTGGGTTGGGGATTAATTGCTTCTTCAGGATCTATTAATGCACGTAATTAATCCACAGAAAGTGACATCACATCCGCTGGCACAAGCTACTCTTTGGTGTTGTTTCTGCAGTTTTCGTGTCCTTGCATTATTGCTACAGTTTGAAAAGATGAGACTTTCCTTGCTTCCGGTTTTGACTTCTTCCCCAAATACCAGATGTGGAGTTTTTATATGAGTGGCGACGCCTATGTTTCAGGAAAATGCTGCAGTGAGCGTTCGCGCCTTCAGCACTAGTATGTTACAGAGCTGTGGCGACGTCACTGTTTGCGCACAAAGCAATCAATGTAGCGAGCATAAACGATCCATCAAGTGGAGGAGTGAGTGTAGAGAGGGAGGTCTAAACACACGTTTTGACTGGCGCACCTGTGACTCAGATAAGGAGGTTCAGAATAATAGATGAGTGGATTATGTGTTGTTTGTGAATAAAGGATTAATTAGTTTGCAAAAAACCCCTGAAAGTATCGATCACCTTTATTGATCGCCAGCCTCAGTTGTTGTTAACTCTCATGTTTGAAAGGCTGATTTAAAGAACTCCATTTCATCGCTTGTACAGTCACTACATAAAAAAACTTAAAGGGGTTCTATTATGCTTTTTACTGAATTACCCCAACGAGGGACAGTAAAGAATATTACTAGTCTATTCTTAGTTTCTTAGGTAAGTACTGAGTTGTTTTGGGTTTTTTTTGTCTTGGCTCTGTATGATGTCATAGAGTGTGTTGTACCTAGAATGGTCATCTCAGGCACATAAGCACCACCCAGCCTCCATTTACACTTGGCAGCCAATCAGGAAAAAGTTGCTTTGAGAGGAGGACAGCGGATGAGCTGAGGGGCTGCGTCACAGCCCGGTATAAGATACTTAGGGATTATTTAGACTTGTGAATCACGCAAACTACTCTAAGAATAAAATCTGATGCTGGAAATGAGCAGAATTGTCCTCCTTTAAGGAGCTAAAACATGGCACAGATGATATTTGTCTGATTACTGGCAGAGAGGTAAAGCAGGTATTCTGCCTCCTAATAAATAGTGTTTGAAGACGCCGTGCCTTTACTGTTATTGAAATGTGCAGCAATGAAAGTCAGGCTACAATTTCCTGCCGCATTTAGTGAGTATGGCTGCAGGATGAAACTTCAGTCTTTGTCTTTGAGGAGACGGTGCGGCGCTCCACCTGTTTATTAGATAAACGCAGCAATCAGCTGAGCTCTGGTAGATAAGCCTCTCCCTCGCTCCCTCGCTTACTGTCGCCTAAATCGCATCATCTGTGCTGTATTGCTGTGACCTCTAGGCATTAAGGCGCCATTCTCAAGCGTTTAGCGTTCGCTCTTATGCAGAGTGCCTTGCAGATGGGTCGCAGCGAGCTGTCGGTGGATGATAGGAACGTCAAAGGATGGCCGCGTTAACCGCAGAGCTCTCAAAGTCCAGCGCTAAAATATCCTGCAGTCCCTGAACTAACTGTTAAAGTGCTGTAGAATGAAGCTGTGAATGCTTCTGGTGTGTTTAAGGACCTCCTGAGATCACGCTGTGAGCTGTGGGTCCAGTCTCAGGTGTTAAAAGTAAAACGCTCTGACCAGGAGAAACAAAGAGGTTGAAAACGAGGGGATGTCCACACACTCGTTCATATTTAATCACCAAAGAGCTGCTCAGGGGTGAAACCAGCAGCAGCACATTTTCTTCCTCTTGCTAAATATTTCACATGGTATCAAAGCTTTTGTTCTTTTTTGCTTTTCTTTTTTGGATTGAATATTTATTAGGAGCTGGTGAGGGTGATTGTGGTGTTTCACTTCTAAATTCTTGCAGTTTGGGGGGTTTTGTAAAATGCAAAATTGCAGTTTTTTTTCTCATTAACAATGAAGCCCTAGATTCTGTGTGTGCATGACCACAACAACAACAACAACGTGCATCTGTGGCCTGAAGCAGTACATTTCAGGTCAGTGTAGCCTTGTTTTTTTTGCATCTGCAGTGCCTCACGCGGCCTCTTTCCCAGGGATGTTGATGAATAATTAATGAGTATTTACACTATTATGTGTGATTAAGTTGATCAGGCTTGATGAATGAAGCATTGAATCAGCTGTGGAGGAGAGTTTGCAATCAGGATGGGATGTAAAGTTCTTCTTATTGTACTCTATAGATTTATATATTTATAGTTCCAGAGTCCAGGGTCTGTCACAGAACTGACATATAGAGACAAACAACCACATTCAGCCAGCTGGTGGGTTTGAACCTGAGACACTCTTGCTGTGAAGCAACAGTGCCAACGACCACATCAACATGGCACTCAGCATATAGTTGTTGTTTGAAATTTCAAAGCACTAGATTATGTAGTTTTTGAGGCCGAGAGTAATGTTGTTCAAAAAAGCTCAAGAAAGGTGTTTTTTAGTAGGTTGCTTTGGGTGTCACAGTTAGAGGAGCACAAGTCCAACTTCTGCCTTTTCTTTGGTTGAGGTTTGGGTTTGGATATCTGCCAGTCCCGATTGTGGATCCATTAGCAGTGATAAATTACTAATCTGTATTCCTCACTGTGAGGACAAGATTGGAAATGATTCTTTATTGTTTAAAGCAACACACTTGACTTAAATGTTGCTTTCCTAACTTTCACAAAAATCCATTTAAGAATATAAATTTACTGATTTTTGGTATTATTGCAATTCATAAGGGAAAAATCCACTGCTGTTATTCGTGTAAGTTATTTGCACTAGGCTCATTTCACTAGATCCTATTCTTTTTTGTCTGACATTCACAATTGGATATCTCAAAATAATTATTAAAGTCTAGTTTTTTTCTTGATCATTTACTAAAATCCTCTTGTATTATTGTTATATTTCATGCAAATTAGTGTGGCAGAACCTGGCAGAGTTTTGTTGCCAGAATGCTCAAAGCAGACGCACTGTTTGATAGTGAAAAGTGCAGTGACATGGAGATGTGTGAATTTAGTGAAAATGGGCTTGTTGGTGCTCCTAAGCTCAGAAAATGCAGAGGTTTTAATCTATATTCATAACCTGTACAAATTATATATCAGATTCATTTGTTTTAATAATTAAATCAAACCACACAAAAAAATCTACTGGTGTCAGGCCCTCCTCTCTAGCTGTGTCATTGCTCAGTTCTGTAATGAGGAGTCTTGTTGCTGCTGCCTTGTTGCAGCAGATGTAAATGACAGTCTTCTTGTGACTGCAGTGTGCTTGGGTAAAACATCATCTTGATATCATCTGATGTAGTATGAAGAACTTTTTCTGTCACAAACAAGCGAGCAGCCTGGTAGAAAAGGGCAGCTTGACTCTCTGACATGGACGGGATTATTATAAGTCTCATGTATGACAGCATGAAACCTGCCTCAGCTGGGTTGATATTTGTCTTGAAGCTTTGCTTGATGATTTCTAGCTTTCAAATCTTTTCTGACCGATTTCTTCTCTAATTGGCTATCTGACCCTATCTGCCCTATGACAGTCTGACTTCACTGTGCGTATTGATTATTGGGGATCTTATAGGTGGAGGAGAACATGAGGGATGCTACAGTTCTTTATCTTTGTCTGGTCTAAGTAAAGGCAACATGTTATACAAAACTGTTATGATAGGGTAAACCTTTTTTCTCAGAACTGGGTTGGGATTATGTTTGGTGAAATCTTTACCAGAATGACTTTAAGAGCATTTGGATAAATCAGGATTCACGTGTATGTCTTGCTTTGATACTTGTTGTATGTTTGGGAAGATGTGATTTTCAAAGTGACAGCAACAAAGTCACTCACACGGCAGGGTGACCAAAGTTTGATTGCACATAGTTTCAGGCAAGTTAGCTACTTGTTACTGATATTGTTCATATACAGCAGGCTAATTACTCACGGCACTGATCAACTTATCCTTCATTTTTAGCTGCACAAGCAACGACCTGCTCTCTCAGGATATTTTCAGAATGCAGTCGTCTCTGGGAAAACTTTCTCTTTTACATCAATAACACTTTCCTGATCTCTTCATATGAGAATTATCCTCCACTATCATCCTCCTTTGATTCAGAAAGGAGGATGATTGTGGGTATACCCATTGGTTAACTTGACAATCACAGATTCTTAACCAATAAGCATGCAGTTTCACAGTTTGATGGAGATGGCAAAAATTCTTACATACGCTGTAACTGTCATGACTTGATGTGCACCTCCCCAAACGTTACTGGCCATGATTGGCCTGTTCAATACCGTCTTTTTCTCCAAGGCATTTTCTGTTTCTGGCATCATTTTTCAAATCGACTTCAAAGAGAATAAATCAAGTCAAAGAGATAAACTGTTGCCGACTACAGTTTTGGTAATTAAATTGCACAGGAGCACTGGCCACTTGCATAGACTACTTCATAGGCAGTCGGACTTTCTTCACCTTTTAAACCATCTACTCTATAAGCCTATTCAAAGTGAAATGAGAATTAAGCCTGAAACACGTCCATGTGAATCCTGTACCTCACCTTTACTCTAGACGTCAAAACAAATTAGCAGCAAGCAGCTTTAATGTGTTGTGACTACGTGATGGTTTCACAGTGCTGTTTAGGAGTCCTGATGGCTGATCATCAGCACAATCCTGACATTGATTTTCAGTCAATCTGAACGCTTTTGATCTGAGTCGTCTTCATTGAGCAGTCAAATTGCACAACACGCCCACAGAACTGAGGCCCACAGTCTAGTTGTGCTTGCTGTGAGACTCAGCGGGCATGTGATGGAGACAGACGTCATTTCAAACACGCTGCATGACAAATGACTGACAGCCCCTCTATTCTGATAACACTCCAACGCACCACTCATCGAGCTGTCACTGGTCCGCTTCCCATTTTTAACCGGAAACCACGTGGTTATTGTTCTCCGGACTTCTGTCATCCAGTACTGACTGAAACGTGTCAGCAGCAAAACCTATTGTGTAGTATAGTTTTCTTTGAGGATAGTTTTGTACTTAAGTTACCAAGTAATTCATGTTTGGATTTATTGCTGCTTGTCTGTTTTGTTTGTGCGGTTTGTCCAATTTAAGAAGAAAGTGACATCATCGCCTAAATCACTCATCTAAACTCCCAACTTGGCATGACTTTAAGCTGCTGGACTCAACTAATTCTCAGTGGTACTACTTTTAGTATCACTTAATTTGCCCAAGAGTTTTTTTTATTTAGTCTGGAGAGTCAGAGCATAGTGAAGACTGTGAAGTCCATGGCTGGATTTTAATACTTTAAAATTACATCCAGACCCAGTACTGGATTTTAAATGTGAATAATGGTTCATGGTATCACTGATTGTGAGTTCAGCCTTCCCTGCACTGTCTACTGGACAAACTACTGTGTGTGAATGCACTGAGTGATATTCCACTATTATCCCCAACTTTGAAAAGACTAGAAACAGAAGATTTTATTGAGTTGTATTAAAAACTTGCTGTGCAACGATCATGATTTGGCATTTATGCCCACAGAAGATGCAAGCTCTTACATTTAGGAGGTTCAAATAAAAAGCTAAATAATTAGTTAATCAGGGTTTAATTTGTCCAATCATTTCCAGCCCTCTTCAATCAGTATATTAAAAAGTATTATTTATTTTATTTCATATATACGGTTATCTGTATGATGTCTTAAAGCAGGGGTGTCGAACTCCAGGCCTGGAGGGCCGGTGTCCTGCAGGTTTTAGATCTCACCCTGGGTCAGCACACCTGAATCGAATGATTAGTTCATTACCAGGCCTCTGGAGAACTTCAAGACATGTTGAGGAGGTAATTTAGCCATTTAAATCAGCTGTGTTGGATCAAGGACACATCTGAAACCTGCAGGACACCGGCCCTCGAGGCCTGGGGTTCGACACCTGTGTCTTAAAGGGAGGATGTCTCTAAAATGGTCATCTCAGGCACAGAAGCCCCACTCAACTGTTGTTTTTTTTTTTTTTTTTTTTTTTTTTTTTTTTTTTTATTAAACCTGTCCCGTTTGGTTCTTTTGCCATCAGAATTATTGTCTAAAGGCGAAGAAAGATGCCCAACGTTTACTTTACCAAATGGACCATCCCAGCCTTGCCGTAATGGTCCATTTGATTCACCTTTATTGTTTATTTTATTTTGACTTGCTGAATACGGGACAGACTTGACTGGTGGAAAGAAAGGGAGAAAGAAAGAGGAAAGAAAAACAGCTGAGAAGAGGGACGGGGAGAAGGGCAAAAACCAAAACCAACAGAATAAGCAGACAAAAAATACATATATCGATCACCTGGATCACCTGTTGAGAAAGAAAAAAGAAAGCAAGCAGAAGAAAACGAGAGTAATAAACAAGATCACAATGATATATGGGAATATGACAGTAAATACTAAATATTAAACATTATTGTGCAGCACGTAGGATCGACAGCGCACAGTGTGCTTTGAGGTAGGAGCCAAAAAGGGTGTAGTTTGTGTGTGTGATCACCCGTGTGTGCACCTGTGAGCATGAACGCTTGTTTTTAAAAGGTTCCTTCATGTAATGATCTGCTAGAGGGTGTGGGGGCCACTGCCCCGTCCTCCAGGGCATGAAGCAGGTATGGAGGAGATCAAAACTCCAGACATCCAGAGGCCCCCAGAACACAAGAGACCAAGGAAGACCAACAGAGGGCAGCCGCGCCACTATCCCAGAAAGAGCTGAGGAGAGTCCCAGATGAGGGGTCACTCAGCAGCCGCGAGCAGAAGCCGGGGGTTGCAGTGACGTGCCCGTGAGCTCCGCCGGCAGCCAGCTGTGCCTGAGTGACCGAGCCCGGGCTGAGAGGCCGAGGCACCCCATCCCGGTGGCCCGAGCGAGCCCCAGGCTCCAGGCCCCGATAAGCAGCCGCCAAGGAGTGAGCCGGTGGGTACCTGGGCGCCCACCCCCGGACACAAAGAACCACCAACGCACCGATGTCTGAGGGCGTCTGCCACCGGCAGGGGAAGTGGTGGGGGGAGATGGGCCTCCAAACCTTGGAGGGCCTGAGATGTCCCCAGAGAGGTGGCGTCTGATACCCAACCTGACATAAAGACACAGACAAACAGGCACACACAGATACAAACATCTATTCCCACCCTCATGCTCTCATATACAATTACTCAACACTCACCCAACGTGGAGACGGACATAAAGAGACGCTGTACACACAATCACACTCCCCAAGCGTACTCTAAGCCCCGGGTCTAGGTACCCTTGCCCCTGGAGGGGGAAACTGCGCCCAGACCCAGGTGATGTTACCCTTTTCCCTGCGGTGGGGAGAAGCAGACTGCCCCGACTCCGCAGCAGCAGGGAGGCCCCACATTCCAGACCCCAGTCGGACGGCCAACTCCTCCTCCTAGCCCCCCCCGCTCAACTGTTGTTCATACCCATAGTCTTTGCAAGGCACCAAGGTCCAGTATAACATACATAAGGATTATTTTAAACTGTGAGTCATGCAAAGCTACTGTACTCGAGTTTAAAATGGTAACGGAGAAGGATGCTTATCATTATTTACGCAAACCACAGTGACGTCTTCACATTGCTTGTTTATTATACTCCATTGATACTAATCATAAAAACCAGTCAAATCCCAATTCTGGAAAAGTGGAAACAAGCATTGGTTAAACATTTGTGACCAACGAATGCGCAGAGCTGTCGCGCTATAGGAACATGTACTTACATGCACTGATGATGTCAGTGTGAGAATCCAGAATTTCTCTCTGCAGGTTTTTTGTCCTACATGGATGATTTTTTTCGCGTTTTACCCAAAGAGGTTTTTATTTTTCTCAAACAGATTTATTAACTCCTCCTATTGCATATTTTGGTTCCTCCAAGACTCATCGGCTTTTACATGGACTGATCCCGTTAAATGTCGTCTCACCCCCAGAGGTCCCTTCATAGGCAGGAAAAACGTTGGTTTGCGTGTCTGTTTCTGCCTTAATTTGACAGTTTAACCTTTTAATTAGGTCAGAGTGAGGAGCAGCAGAAACAGAGAGAGAGGTGCCACTACAGCTCAAACGCTGAATGGAGTCAGTGTTGAACTGCAAATTGAGTCTAATTTTGAACAGTTAGTGTCATTTATTGAGTGAAGAGACCGAACATTTACTCGATTAAGCCTCTTGATACGAAGAGGAGCTGGTAGAGTTTTTTTCAGTGTGACTGCTTGTTTACAAGGTGCCAAGTATAATGAAAAGTTTGCAGAGCACAGTAATGCCATCAAACTGTTTATTATCCAGACTGTAGATACACTGATTGTGAAGTCGCAGACCGATTCAGTGTTTTCTTGTTCTTTTTAATTTTTTTAATATAATTTATTCCTAGAAATAAATATTATTTGGATCAATAACACCAGACACTCAAAAATGTAATTACAAGTCAGTTTTCCTTGTCATTTTGTTACATAAGTACAATGTGGAAATGAATTACAGTAAATCAATCATTTGTGATGTGCTTTAAATTGACGTCTTTTTAAAAATAAAATAGGCACAGGTGGAGTCATACACAAAGGCTGTTTTCACCCTTTAGAAGTGGAAAATATTCATTTCTTCTACATGGACACAAATAAGTACAAATGGGACCAGACAGATCTGAGCTCAGGCACAAAAATAAGGTTGGAAGATTCATGTCCAGGAAGTGCAAATCAATACATGAGTGACTGTTTCATGAACTGTCTTTGAGCGAGCGAACGGTCAGTCCTGCAAAATTCAGTCAGACAACTCTGGTTTGAAGTAACTGACTTATTGCAGCAGCAGAACACCGTCTGGCTGATGAGGCTGTGAGCTCATTACCCCTCAGATATGTTACTGACAGAAATTAGGGAGTGACAAGTAAATGCATCTCTTAATAGAAGTAATGCATTATTAATAGACGCATCTCCTCTGATAATAGATTAGCCTTTTGTCTGAAAATCTATCTTATGATATATATTTGTAGTTCTCTGCCTCCTGTTTGTAACCATTCGTAGGCTTTGTCTGTGTTTCATATCCCGAGCTGAGTTTCTTTGGACTCTGGGAAACTGCGATGGACGCGTATCACTGTTTCCCCCCGGACATGATACTGTATTTCCACTGGTGGCATCTTAACCCACTGCGCCGACAGGGCGCCCTGGTTTTCTGCTTTTCTGCCGTTGTGGACGTGACACTTGGCTGCTGCTACAGCTGTGTGTATATTTAGACATATACTGTATAAATGTGTGTGTTTCTGTGTGTACCCGTGTTGCCCCTGGCTTTGCTGTGGACACACAATTTGTAAAGCCAGAGGACGCCCCGCCATCCACACGGGTCCCTGCATGTGAGTGTGACAGCCCAAGGTCCCCAAAGCATGACGCATGCTTTAGTCCTCCTTTATGTGTGTGCATTTGTGTGTATATGTGTGTGTGTGTGTTTGAGTGTGCCTGCTGGAGGTAGATTTGGTTACCATGGTGGCTTTGTGGGTGGACTGGCTGTTTATGATTATGTGATAAGAAAGAGAGAGATCAAGTGAAGCTGGATGTTAAGAAAAAGGACGGCAGAGTCCAGCAAATAGAAAGATTCTGTGTTATGCAGAGCCAACGGTCTCTGCTCTGCTTTGCATCTAGATTTTGCAGCAGCCAGTACACAGGAGAAAAGGTTCTACATCCCCTTAATTATTTTTTAAGATTTTTTCTTAATTTAAGAGATGTGATTATGATTTTCCATCCAGGCACCCCTTTTCCATCAGCTCATAGTTCCTGATATATTGTTAAAGGTGCAGATCATCGAGCTGAATGACCTAAAAGGAACCGCCTGAGTCACTCATTTCTGGTCATACTGAATAAAATACTAAGGTCATCTTGTAAAATGTGGTTATTTCAAGGGAGGGTTACCCAAAGGAGGATTATCCAGGATAGCCTGACTGGCTAATCATTTCACAATCACAAGTATTCAACACCGAAATTGGGATGACAAAAAAATTTGGCTTGAGGCTTTCATGATGTTACCTGTCTAATAGGTGACAGCTAGGTCGCCACATCCACTCTTTTTACTGCTTATGCGTAACCACAGCATACGATTAGTGTTCAACTCAGGTTTAGCTTTTTGGCCATCGCTATGTTTTTTCGTTTTGGTTTATTTGACCATATTTAGACCACAGAATGATCAGAATCAGCTTTATTGACTTTATTGAATGATAAGTTGTCAGATAACACAAACTAATGCAGTCAGAAAACTGCACCGATTGGGTGCATGGTCTGCTAATCAGTGCTAGCCCTGACAGCACCCTCACCGCCATTGCTGTGACATTAGTGTGACAGAGGAGCGTAGTCAGTAAATCACTCTCCATCCAGCACAGTGCCACAAGGCATTACCGATGTAGCTTATGTGCTGTGTGGGTGGTGTTAGTGCGTAGCAGACACATGTGTTTGTTTGCTCATTTCTAAACCGGTTAGTGTTGCTTCGTCCTTGCGATCCACTAGGACCACTTTAGGACGATATTGCTTACCTCTGCTTCCCCAACTTCCTTTCTTTCTCTGACCCCGCCCAGGATTTACTCGATAGCTTGGAGATCATTTGGGGCATGTGAGTTGTGTAGCTGGTTAGTGTAGTGGCAACACTTCCATGTTTGGAAGGATAGATCGGGGTTTGAATCCTAACCAGCCCCTGCGTCTGGTAGGGGTCCCCACGCTAGCATTAAATGTGTATTTTAGGGTTTTATTTACTCCTATGACGAGTCATTTTGGATTTTGGACTGTAAACTTCTGGTTTTCTTCTGTGATTAAAAAAACAAAAGATAATTCTTGGTTTTGGAGAACTGATCAAGCTAAACAAGCAACACAAACACACAAGATATTCTTTAGGAAATTGTAACTACTACTCGTTGTTTTATGATTTTATTAAATCAAGTGATTAATTGAGACTGCTGGGAGTTCTTTTGTTTTTTGTGACTGACATGATTATATTGTTGCAGCAAAAATTGGTGCTAAAACATCCAAGGATGGAAACCGTCCTTCAAGATACATCTGGGCAGAAACCAGGAGTGATGTGTTCTCTGCAGACAACATCACAGGTTTATGGTGAACTTGGTAAAATAAGTTTCATGGTGTCTCTCTCACTTGCTCTCTGGCAGTGTTTTTTTGTTTCTTTTTTTTGCCAAACCTTTCAACTGCGCGTTCGCAGCGGGCGTAAAAACTCCAATCTGCAGTCAGCCGCGATCGATCCTCTCTCAGCTGTGTGCCATTAAAACAGGCGAGCGTCGAGGAGCGGGGAAGAGAGGGAGCGGCGAGACGGAGGAAAGTAATTAGGTTGCCAATACAGACTGCTGCGACTCACACACACACCTCACACAAACACACACCTCACAGACTCAAACATATGCACTCACCCTGGCAGGTATCATTAGCCCACTTCTCACATCTGATGCTCCAAATCCAAGATGGCCGTTTCAGGCCTTCTCCAGGAGAACCGTTGCTAGGCAACTCCCTCCCTGCTCTGCTGCGCTGCAAGTGGAAGATGGCGTCTCCCTATGGACCGCTCGTGTGTGTGAATTAGAGAGAGAAGAAACCAGGAATAAACAGAGAAAACACCTCAGATGTAACACACACACACACACACACACACCTATCTATCTATCTATCTATCTATCTATCTATCTATCTATCTATCTATCTATCTATCTATCTATCTATCTATCTATCTATCTATCTATCTATCTATCTATCTATCTATCTTCCCTCAAACACCTCCACCTCACAGTGCCACAGCTCTACAATAGTTCTCTGGTTTTTTCATGATTTTTTAAAATTAGTTTTTGTGTTTATTAGAGAGTTAATTGGGTTTAATTTCAATTATGATTTCTTGCAGTGCACAGGAGAGGTGAAGAAAAGAGTGTAGGCAGGGTGGAGATGAGCGCCAGTGGTGATTTGATTCAACAAGAGTAAAAGGAAAGGTTTGCAAAATGGTAATGAGACGTGCAATGAACTAATGCCATTAGAACAGGCGAGTACCAATAAAAAGACAGGAGGCTGAGCTGGAAGTGACAGAGTTGGCGATGCTGAGATTTTTGTTGGGAGTGAGCAGAATGGACAGGGTTAGAAATGAGAACGTCAGAGGAAGAGTGCAGGTTTAGCGGTTTGGACACAAAGTTAGAGAGGCTGGACTGAGCTGGCATGGACATGTGCAGAGGAGGTTCATGGATGCAGTGAAGGAGGATATACGGAGGGTCGGTGTGACAGAGGAGCAATGAAAAAGAATTTAATTTATGGCTTTCATTGAAAATCCATTGGAAAAACAGGATAACAAACAATGGCTTTTTCCACTGATGATTTTTGCACTTCTCATAAAAGCCCAAATTCAAGCCAAGCTAGTGGAAAGAGAGCCTTCAGATATGTCCTAGATGAAGGTGATTGCCATGCTATGGAAGGATGGTAATCACCTACACAGCATTCTTTCAGTCAGTTTTATGGGTCTCAGTAGCTTCCAGTGTCCAGTTTTAATTCCGTTTCGATTAACTGCAATGTTTTAGTTAGCTGTAATAACCCTAGCTCATTGTCATTCAAGCCATATGTGATGTAGCTCATTTTGGAAGCATCGATGGACGGTATAAAATGCAGAATAGGCAACTCATTGGGTTTTTAAAGCCTCAACGTTTTCAGCCTGGTTGTCTCATTTGATTCTTTTTAGAGCCAGATTTGACCATATTTGCGTTAGAGGTCTCCTTGTCAGCTAATTTACTGTTTTGTTTAAACGACTGAAAAAATGAGACTAGTTGAATATTCTAAAAGTTAGAAAACATTTTGAAAATATTGAATAGAATTAATGTAGCTAAACACTGACCATACAAATATTGTGTGTGTATTTAAGAGCTATATTAAACTGTTAGTCACGTTGATTTATAATGTTACAGAAATATAACATACAATTGAATATATACAGTTGCTGGACAAAAAAGCTTTATTCTCCATCTGGTTGGTCAGTAGTTGCTAGTGGTTACAGCTTTTTGGCATATGGTACTCGAGAGAAAAACTCCTTCCAGTTGTTTTGTTTGCAAACATGTTGCTGCAGTCACCCATAGTTTGAATGGAAGACACAGACTTCTCTTCAAAGGTGTAGCACCCTCTCTGTGACCAAATTCACCTAGCAACAGCCTGCAACCTCTGGCAACCATTTGGGGAGTAAAGCTTTTTTTCATATTAAGTATACATTACCAACCAACCGGTCTCTAGACCCATATTCCTGAGGCCTTATATTGAAGAGTATAGCTAGTGTTAGCAGAGCTAGCACCAGCAGCAGAAACGAATGGTCTTGCAGGCTAGAAACTTCTTGGATTATCTGTATGTTACTGCAATCCGTATTATCTATTTTAAATTAAAAATAGCACCATAAAGCCTTTTGTAGACTAAATGCTCTGTTTCTGAAAATCTCCTGGTGCGATTTGAAGCTACAGGGTGATAGAAAAATGCACGTGTTGGAGATCCGGTATATTTGCATGGTCACTCTTAACATCCTCACTGACCCTTTATAGGGGAGAATGTTGACCATTGTGAGCCACTTACTTACACTCACACATTTCACTGCAGTTAACACTATTTTCTGGCTTGTATGAGAGGGTCTGACTGCACCAATACTGGACATGGAAACAGCGTCCCGTTTGGCAGCCTGCCTTAAAACCATCTTGGCTGCTGTCATGATGTTTGCAGGGTTGTTTTTTTAAGAAATGGATAAAGCTGTTGGAAATGGATTAGCAGCCAGAGTGACCTCACTGGACCTGATTTGTGGTCCTCCAGAGACTTTCTTGGAAGTATATTGTTTAGGCAGCACACCATAATAAGTTTCTCTCTCTAGGAAGTGATTTTTATGGAAACTGGATTCACTACACTTCCACTGTTTGTTTGAAGCCATAAGTTGTTTGTATTCATAGACGCACAATCACATCTGTGCCCTGAAGTCACGCACTCCAGCAAAAAAAAAAAAATCTGTGTGCAAACAGCTGAGCTCATCTTTTGGTAAATTGAGTAGCAGAGTCTCCACTCAGGTGTGATGATTTCACTTTTTACAGAAACAGCTCGAAATAAAGCAGAAGACTGCAGATAAAACTAGTGAAGCAAGATTTCTGAAAACCGGAGCGTCTTCTCTCCTGGCAGGTCTACGAGTTTCACTTTTTACAACAGAAATATGTTGGACTCTTTGGTATCACGTAGATCTGACAGTGTAGATGTGTTTGTGCTCAGATAAACAGGAAGCCTGGTGATATACTACATTTTTCTAGCTGTCAGGAAGCCCAAGAAAAAGACCAAAAATCAGCAGTGATTTATCGTCTGTGTATCCAAAACTCGAGCGCTCCATTGTTGGTCTGAAAACACATCAGCGAGCCACAGCAGTGCGCAGGGGGACATTTCCTTTCACTCCCATAAACACAGTGTAGTTCACTTTCACTGTTTGGACCATCCTGGTGCTCCACATGCACTCTGTCCTCTAAATGTTTATGAAAGCTTTGCTTAAAAAACAAAGCCAGGATGTTTTATGGATGTCTTGGTGTGTTTGAGCTATAAATGTTGTTGTATTATTGTATTTCTGGTTCTTTTATTAATTGCTTTATTCTTCTGGTGTTGCTGTGTTTACTGGCTTTCGGTAGTTTTGTATTTGTCAGGGTGGTTTTATTTCCCCAAGTATTTTCCTTTCGGTTCCTCCCTCTGTCCTCTCTCTCTGGTGGTGCGTCTGCTTGTTCCCTTCATGTTATTATGAAGTCTTCTTGTTTCATTGTCTTCGAGTTATTGTGTCCCCTTTTGTCCATGCTGACTGGTGTTTTGTGCTTCCTCTGGTTCTCTTTGTTCTCCATGCACTTCAAGCTCTGGAGTCTTTTTCATTTGGATATTTTCATTCCCAGTTTGGACTTGCTGCTGTCCTGCTTCCACTGAGGGAAGTCTGAGAGTACAGCCACTGGACTGCTTACAAAGTGTGAACATTTCAGAGAAGGATGACACTTTACTGCTGTTAATACTGCTTCTCTATATTTCTGCTAAGAAGAAATCAAGACATTTAAGATAAGGAGCCAAACATGTTTTTGAGCATTTCCTTGGTTAATGACAGTCGTTTGATAGAAAGTGGAATAACATGAGACACATTGTTGGAATGTTTTTACATATGCATGTTTTCACAAATAGCTTTTACTTCTATAAACTTAAAGAAGGGAGTTTTTGATTGATTTTCCTGCCCCGGCCTGCTGCAGATCAGATGGGACTAAAAGTTGCCCGTGGACTAAAAAGTGGTTGAAATGTTGAATTTAGGCTCTTGCTGAGTCATCTTCTCTTGAGTTAAACGTAAGTTTAAGTGAGTCTGAACTTCTAGGGAAAGCTAAAAGCCATGGCTCTAAAGACGAGTATGTTTGATGTGAACTTGATAGCGAAATAAATAAATCATTATTTGCCAATCTTTTGTTTAAGCCAAAACTGTAACTGAAATTACAATTTGATTTAACTGTAGTCCTAGCTGAGTTCATCTCTTTACGGTTCTCAGTCACTCATTTTTTTTCTTCTCTTGGCTCTCTTGATGTCATAGAGAGGGGAATATCCTTATATGGTCATCTCAGGCAAACAGTTTTAACTGTGAGCACCGAAGCCTCGCCTACCTGCTGTTTAAACCGTCTGTTTGACAGGAGAAGCCAATCAGAAGAACAGTGGAGGAACTAAAATCACGTGTTTCAGCGAAAGGATGAACTCAGAGGCTGCACTAAGCTCCACTACAGGATAAAGACTATTTTGAAATATGACTCATGCAAAGCTAAGAATAATATATGAAGCTGGAGATGAGCAGAATCGATGCTTAAAAAAAAAACCTAAACAAAAAATAACGTCAATGTTGAATAAAAATCTGTTATATAGAGACAGAAATGCTATAGCATTGGTTGATTTTAATGTTTTTCATGACATTTGATGACTTTAGGCATCTGCTCCGGTGTAATACTTTCACTTGTTTCAGAGCGACTGATATTGTAGCCTCCCGGCGTCCTTTTGTCTTTGGATTTGATTTGTCTCCCGTCTCCGTGGCAATCAAACAACAATCAATAATTAGCGAACTGGTGTGAGCCAGTTTAACAGCATTTAATTGGGACAAACCAGGAAGTATTAGCGCATATTAGCCCTGCAGCGAGGACCGTGGGGTGCTGTGATTGATCAGCAGCCATGTTGGTTTTGCTGGGGGCGGGGGGTCGCCTAGGCAGCAACGACCTCCCTTAGGGACTGTAATGAGTTTCTCCATCGCTGCCTCTCCACGCTGACCTCTGCCTGTACGTCCATTAGTCTCTGCTGCTGTCACTAATCCACACTAATACTCATACTCGGTCTTAAAATCATCATGTAGTCACATAACAGTACTAATGGTGTCATTTCACTTGTCATGTAGTTTATATGAAGTGATATGTTACCTACAGCTATACTATATGTTTTTCCTCTGGTGGTCTGCTATTCATGTATGCGTGATTGATCTGTGTACAGTTGATCGTGCTCACTTCTTGACAGAAATCAGGTGAGGTGATTTTCTACTATTTCTGAGTCTTTTATAAAGAAAAAGCTACATTTATTCTAACTGAATTACTAATGCCTCAGATAACTCTCATGGTGGGAATGCAGCGTTAGCTGATGGGTTCTTCTTGTTGCTGCGGGATTCTTCAGAGGTGACTGTGATATAAAAGGAGCTTGAAGGAAAAGATCAAACCCTGCCTGTTGACGGTCACTGTGTATACACAGACTGTTGGGTGAGGTGCTTCCTGAGTCAGATGTGATTCAATGAGCAGCTTCTGCTAGCTGCTTTCTGTGGCCTTGGGTGATGTTTTGGACATGTAGTGTACAAATGATAGCACTAAGTGTATTTACTCGTGTTCCCCGCTGGACAGGAGTCCAAAAGCGAAGATGAAATTTCCTTCCCCAGTCATCCATCACGGGTCTCTCCAGCTTTGTTTCTGGTCTTTCAGGTTTTCATTTGGGACCCTTTATCTCCAGAAATTTAAAAGTGACACCCAAGACAGAGGCTCCTCGTGCTGTGGTGCTTAAACCCGACATGAATGTCAAGCATTGATGTCCTGATGTCAGAAAGCGAACAAGACCTTGGTGTGCTGTAGAACAAAACAAAGAAATGTGCCACGTAACATTATAATAATGATCAGATTATCATACGACCTTGAAAGCTTCTGTATGCATTGGGGAAAAAACATCATGTAGCATTTGACTGTTGAACTCCACAGTCTGTGCAGTGCATAGTATTATTCCCGTTCTCATATTCATCATTTCCATTATTCATTATTCATTTCATGTTGTTTTATTTATGTTTATGTTCTTAATTAACAGTCGGACACAAGCATTAAAAGACTGGGAGAGACAGAGGAGGCTGGGTGACATGAGACCAATAAGGCTGCACCATCTTATTTAAAGTGGACCTTACTTTCTGTGCTGTAGGTATGCTGTCACAGTGGTAGAGGTTTTAAACACGGCTGAATGGATTTAAATACTGAGGTCAGTGCATGTACAGGCAATCCCAATAAAGCAGCATCTCAGGAGTTTTGGTAACACTTTATCATAACTGTCATTAATAAACAGTACATTGTTAAATTGCTATTTGAAGTTTAGTATATAGCTATTGCAGATTTAACAAAAATTAGAAAATCCTGTAATTACATTTATTTTATTAATAACTGATGTTATTATTGCATCATAAAAAAGTTGCTGGCACCTCAGACACAAGGACAAGGTTCCATAAATGTTGGCCGCTTTGCTCATGTGGCAACAACAGTGAGCCAGATCATCCCTCACACAGCTTCAAATTCCACCCGTGTCCGACTTCCTGCCCACTCCTGTGAACAGACCTGATGCCATTTGAACAGAGAGCCATTTCTGGGATGTTTCTGGTGGAACTGCAGGCTTTGCCTTGAGAGGATGTGATCAACTCTCATGCAGCCGCGCCCAGTGTATTCTCAGGGCTGTAGCTTTGTGAAACAGACTGTAATAGGTTGTAATTGTATCTAGCATGGCCACAATGCCAATGTTTATTTATACGCTCCAAGCCCAACATGAACAGCTCAGCTCAAAGCAGACACACTGCAACGCATGTGTAACGACACACTGCAACGCATGTGTAACGACACACATATTGCTCTTTAGTGTCATAACTTCCAATCCACAGTCTTGTCTAACAGCCTGACAGCTAGCATAAATGAATATAAAACCATGATCTCCAGGTAACGGTCTTCTTATTTATCCAGCTGCTAAACTACCTACTCACTTGTTCAACTGAAAAAACAGCCATATTAATTCATTATATGTGCATTATCCAGTATGAATTATTAAAAAAGATTTATAAATATCAGATACAACTTTACAATAATAATAATGATGTCATTAATGGAAATTCAATGTGAGGATTAATAAACTATCAAATTTCTAGTTATTCACAACTGTTATAATAAAGTGTTACCAGCATTATGATGTCTGCAAAAGCAGATTTCCTTATATGGTCATGTTAGGCAGCTCGAGCACAGAAGCCCCACTCACCTGCTTTTCAAAATGTCTCTTTAGGAGGGGCAGCCAATCAGAAGAAAGGGGAACAGCTTTTTTCATACACTGGAGAGGGCTGCAATGAGGCCCACTACTGTGAATCATGCAGAGCTTCTTTAGGAGAGTCCAGGATTTAAAATAAAGAGCGGGAAATCAGTATAATAGGTCCTCTTTAAAGAAAAACAAAAACAGTATAAGCAACTAAAACGTGTTTGATGGACACAATTTCTGGGGAAAAAAAGACGAAGGGAAACACCCACGCACCCTCCGCTGGCTCTCTCATTCTTTATCTATCTCTATCTGTTCGCAGGGGACATCACTCAGAAGGGTTATGAGAAGAAGAGGTCCAAGCTGATCAGGGCATATGTTCCACATGCTGGAGGTAATTTAGCAACCTCTGACTCCCCCACACACTCCCCACGCCGCGAAAATATTCCCATACCGCTGGTAGAGAATCGATCCGGTATCATGACAAATACAGTGGCAATGATATTGTACTCGACTCTATCGATTCAGTCTTCAGCCGCCGCCATTAGTGAATGTAGGTTAGGACTCCCTAGAGCTCAGCTTGGGCCTGCTCCTCTTTATCTGAACGTGCTGTAGTCGCTGTCTTCAAACACACACACACACACACACACACACACACGCCCTACAGGCCTTCCTGCAGCTAAAACACACACACACACATATGCGTCACCCAATCTGGTTTATCCTTATCGTATATCGGATGATTTAGGAATATCTGCTCACTGGATACTGAGGGATGTTCTGTCAGAGAGCAGAGAAGCAACTGCCACAGTTTTTTATTTTTTTATTTTTTTACCTTCTTTTTCTTTATCAATTCTTTCATTTTAAGATGCCAGAAAAATCTAATTTTTCTGCTGAATCAGATCATCTCCATGTTTATTTTTCTTTGTTGGCCCTCCTATCTTTTGCTTTTGTCAAATGTATTTGTGCACATGTGTGTATGTCTGTGTCTCTCTATATATGTATGCATCTGTCGCTGCTTGTCTGCTTGCCTCTGTAGGTATGGAGGGGCCAATGTCTCACCGGGCCCCCCTCGGCCCTCCCTCTGCGGCCCGTTTCCACCGACGGAGAACCTCCGGCACCAGAGATGAGCGCTACAGATCAGGTACGGAAACTACACCTGCATAAACACCACAAGCGGATCACTGAGACTTCTTATATAGTGTCCATATTCACCTCTTCTTTATTGTCTCTCATATTTCCTCTTCCAGCAGTGGATTCTCATATTAAACATGGTGAAAGCTTCAGATATAATAAAATCAGCGTATGTACAAGCAATCCCTGTGAGCCAAGTTCAGTATTCTTAGTATAAGATGAAGAAGGATTGTGCACTATGCAAAGCTACTATAGCAGAGACCAAGAATAAAAATACAGAGCTGGTAATGAACAGAATATGTTCCACTTTAAATGCATTAAGGAAAAATGAATTCATAAGGCAGTGTAACCATGTTACTGCACATACTTGGCATTCAGTACTTATGATTAGAAAAACAGAAGTATATCAGATCACGCTGCTGGCACTACGGTAGTTAAAATGAACTTGTTGCTCTTTACTGTGAATTGAAGGATGATTGCAGTCTGGCTTTATTCATGTGTAAACTGCAATTTTCAGTTAATACATTACAGGGACTTGCAGTATAATCAAAATGGATGAGACCTCAGTGGGTTTGTTTGTTGGAAAAGACATAGATGATGGCCGATGGAGGGGACAGTGCAAGATTTCAGCAAAGTGCCATCCTTCTTTTTGTTTTCCACTTGCACTGTTTAGGAAAACTTTCTCTCTCCTCCTTTGCATGAATGAGTCTCTTTACCTGTCTCTCTCTGTCTCTCTCTCACTCAGACGTCCACACTGAGGCGGTGCAGGCTGTGTTGGCGCGACACGTTGAGAGGAAGGTGGCGGTGCCCATGCCCTCCAAGAGACGCTCGCTGGTGGTGCAGACCTCCATGGATGCATACACGCCTCCAGGTGACGACACGCAGACTGAGACACACACCTGTATTTGTCCTCCATGTATTTTCCTGATAGTGATGTGATAAAATGAGACAACATATACTTGTGTGATGGTGGATTAAAACATTAAAACTGCAAGCTATAACAAAATAAGTCAATAAAGTAGAAATTAAATATGACAAACTACAAAAAAAAACCCCAAAGTAAAATATAATAAGGGAGTAATTTAACTTATAAACAGGATGTGTGAAAGTGGCTGTGTAAAGTTACACGACTTAACAATATTGAACTAAGAATAGCTCAGTGGTTCAGTTTAACAGGTCATGTGATCTTCTCATGTGTACTTTTGAGCAGGAGATTAGAAGCAGCCAAGAGTTGGATTGTTTTCTCATGTCTTTAAAATAGTGTTTAGTTTAAAGAAAAAAGTACCCAGAAGGTGCACACAGTCATACACACACTCATACACACACATGCTGTGGTTATCTCCACTGAAATGGGTTGCACTAAGCCGAAAATTTGACCCCGGAGAGGCGGGCCCGAGCCCAGACGGGATTATGTTGTAATGCCGTGTCTCTGCTTTCTCAGACGTTTTCCATTCTGACAGAAACACACTCATCTCTCCAAAAAACTGCAAACATGCACATTTCCTGAGGCGCTGATGGTTTTACAGTGAAAACAAACCACAGACAGATGTAACGTTGCACGCAGTCAGCTACTGTAAATGCGATCTGCCATCACAAAAAGGAAAAACACAGATTAGGAGCTGACTATTCTGCGTATTTGCAACTGCAAAAAACGTGGATGAAGGGGGCAAGTCGGAGCTGACCTTTACCTCAAATATGAGCTCATTAGATTGAACATAATTGGAGTTGACGGTATAATTTTGCTGCTGATTGGATTTTAATGGAGGAAATGTAATAACTTTGTTCACTGCCAATTTGCTTTTTAACCTTTGAGAAAATTCTTAAGCGATCCCGACATCCCCCCAAAGGCTCGTCTTACTCGTGAGCCTCAGTGGTCGACATGGGACACTTACTTGCCTCCCGTTATAGGAAAGTCAGAGCGGAAACTGAATCCGCATGTTATGTTTACTGCTCCTCCGTGTTCACATGATGAACTCGTTTAAAGAAGTAAATTCAGCCTTTTTCCTAAAGTGCAGCCCAAAGCCAGTTTTACCTAAATTGGTTCTTGTGGTTGTTACTACCTTAGCTGACTAATTATTGACATTTTCAGCTCTAGAGCCTGTTGTGTCGCCCAAAGGTCATCAAACTTCAGTGGTGAACAGAATTAATCACGGTCTCCAGGCTTTTTCTGAACCATTGTATTACTGACTGGAGACAATTATCTTAAAAACACTCAATTCAGATCTGTTTCTTATCACCAGGCTCAGATGTGGATCAGTAGTCGTGGATTAAATGCCACGCTGGGTATAAATGAAGGGATGTGGGGTGGCACAGGAGTGGGACCTCAAACGAGGGAGGCGAGCAAGCCCACAGGGAATCAGAATATTTGATCAGAAATAAATCCAGCGTAGAAAATTGGTGTAAAACACGATTTTCAGGTGCATGTGCAGCCACACGGCTCAGGTGAAAAATAATATGCATCAAGAGATTTGTATGCTTCTAGTTTTTCTTTTGCATAAGTGATAGATATGATATTCAGATATGATATAATAGATATATTTTACTTATCCAAAAAGTTGGGAAATTACTATGTAAATACAGTTAAAGCATGAAAAACAACCCAGCTCAAAATGACCTTAATATGACCCAAAAAGGAGCTTGGTGAAATGGAAAAAAGTGAAGGGCTCATTGTATCACGACCTAAATATAAATACAGTAAGAAGACAAAGTGCCTGCTGGTTCAGTAAATGTTGTATGAGGTATCCATTTATTAACCATAGTCTTTCTTCACAAGCACAGTTATGTGGATTATCTCTGTGTTCACTGAATTAACTGAATTCAAACTGAATGATGGAAGAAAAATTCTCTTGGCGAGTAGTATAGACACATTCCACAGCTGCAGTTCAATAATCAGGCCAGAAAAACATTACTTTACAGGAAAACATCCAGGATTACATCACTTCCGAATAACAAAAACAGTGCAATTGCACTACTTTTTTTCTTAGCACTTAGGTTAACACCCCGCGCTCACTGTGTTCCCTCATCGTTGTCCAAACACTATACATTCCCCATGATTATCACTGGAATCTACTATTTGTATTTCCCCCCTCTTCGTTCTGAAGCCCTGTTAACTCCTCCGTAACTCTTACACATCTCGTAGTGTCATCAGCTAGTGTCAGGAAGAATATAATATCAAGAAAAACCACAAGCAGACTGCAAAACATGACTTGATAAGACTTGCAAAACTAAAAAGGTAGCAATTTCACCTTTGCATAAAACACATTGAGCAAAAACAACTTTATTACGTTATTTCTTTACATTTAGCAGCACAAAATTGATGTAACACGACAGATCCACTTTGGTCAGAGCCATTTGAAATCCCATAAACAATCGACTTAACCAGTTTCTTGCTAAGAAGAAATTTAATGCCATTCTCATTTAAGCACTTAGGGCACGGTTAGCTTAACATGAAGACTACAAGTAAAAGTAAACAATAAGAAAGTGAGCCTCTAGTTCACTAAATAAGATGTTTTGTCTGATTATTTCTGTAGAAAAACAAAGAACCAAAAGGGATTAGAGCTAGGTTATTAACACAAACTATCTTTTTCTCTTGAGCTAAATTGGATGCCGAGCTAATCTAGCAAACAAATGGCTCTGGTGTCTTAGCAGTGTAATTGGAATTGGAATAAACTAGTCTCCCAAACTGCTGAATTGTTTTTTAATGTTCAAAGGTTTTATATTGTGTTAGCATTCATTTCATTACCTGCTTATGTATTAATGTTACTTTAATGCTGTGAAAGTTCTGTTATTAACATATAATGGCTGCTACTGACCCTCACTAGGTCTGTCCCCCCTGTGCTCAGACTCCTCGTCGGGCTCAGAGGAGGAGGCGGGGCCAGGTGATGACATGTCCGGCATGGAGCACTGGATGAGCCGCCCTTCCCAGCTAGGCCCCGCCCACCTAGGCTCCACCTCCTCCTCCTCCTCGTCCACGCAGAGCGGAGGCAGCGGTAATGCCGGACGGCTAGCCGACTCGCTGGCGCACATGCACATCTCGCACCTGGCGCACACGCACCTGGCGCACCTGGGCCAGTCGCACCACCAGCAGAGCCACCTGTCACAGTCGCACCACGGTAAGACTTCAGTACTCCGGCACATTTTTCCTAATATAGCTACAGCATTTTGAATTTTCACCTGTGTCTGTTAATAAAGGTGGTTCCTAAAATGAGGAAATTCATATCATTTTGATAATCATTTAACCCAATGATTGTTACTAATAAACTATTTGGTCTATAAAGGGTGAAAACAAGGTAAGGTCACAGTACATAAGCAATGATAGACTTTGGCCTTGCAGTACCGTCATGGCCCACTAGGAGTGCAGCCCACACTTTGGGAGTCGCTGGTTTAGTTAACTACATCCAGACGCAAATCAGAACATACTAGCAATCAGAATGATGGTTGTAAAAAGCAGATGCACTGGTAGCTTTGCAGTGCTACACACAAGGAGGCGAACTTGAAGGGGTTGTGGGTCAAATATAAGTCAGGTAGACTTTTTGCTTCCTAATGGTGTCAGGAGTAGAACCTTTGGATATTCCTCCTGCTTTCACCACCAAGAGTCTGTGCAGTAATTCACAGTATTTGACTGTGATACAGCTGTTTATTGCTCCTCCAGGTATCGGCCACCTGTCTCTGAAGAGGAAGGGAGCTCTTAGTATAGCAGAGAACGGCGGCTCTCTGCGACGGTCCTGTGAGTTTGGCTCCGACATGCTGTGGCCTCCGCCGCTGGAGTCAGAGGGTAGGTCGAACCTCGGAAAAAAAAGTTTAACCTTTTTCAGAGTCTCTGAAGACTGCAGAATACCTTAGTGAGTATAAACAATCAAAATAATTCAGCCTTTAATCACCATTCTGAAGTATAAGTGATGATAGGTGGTAACTCTTAGACCTCAGCAGGTTAGGAGAAGAAATGTGAAGTATGGTATTTGAACATTAAATCGATTTCTTATCGGTTTCTCTGTTTAAAACCTTCCAAAATGAACCAAATCTCTCCACAAAATGTGGAAGAAAACTACGAGATATTGACTCAAGTCAAATTGATGCTGAGCTGCAATTTTGTGTAATGCCAGTTAATCAGCTGCACTCATCGAACTGCACACATGTGCTGGTAAAATGCTGCCCCCTGGTGGTAAAAGGTTTTGTTCAATTCTGTACAGGATAGCTACAAAGTGCACCTTTAATATGACCAAAAACATCTGTTGTTATTGATGTTTGTAGAAGTTTTCCGTTGAAAGCTTTACACTTGTGTACGCAGCAAGTGATGTTTTGAAGTGCAGCTATTCCAGACCTTGCTGACTCCTGTGTTTGTCAGGGCTGTGACCCAAATTAGCAGTGAAACAAGATGACCATCAGAACGTGTCTAATTGCCCGTGGACTCTATAACACACGGCACTTGACAAACAGAGCAGTGATAAAGGTGAACAGTGAGTCACCGCTGTCTGTTTCAGCTCTCTCTCTCTCCATCTGCCTCGCAGAGAACCACTCGGCCCCGCCGGACGTGACGGGATACTCGTCGGACTCGTCCCACTCCCACACTGAGCGTCACCACATGGCCAATATGGGAACCATTGCCAGGAACACGCAGAAATACGGCAACGCGGAGCGCATGGAGACAGGCGATGGTAGGAGTCACCGCCAACGTCACACCTTTAACCAGCTCCCAGCTGGAGCCTCTGAATAAAAATACTGGAGACCGTCTGATAAAAATAGCAACTCTTTAATCAGGAAGTGAGCTCAAATTGGACCAGTGCCTCAGAGAACTGGCCAATTACACGGTTTGTGTTGATGTCAGTCCCCTGGAAGAACAGATTGGACTTTTTTACCATTTACTTTTCTAAGCAGAGCTGACAGAGCACCTTTGTTGTTCTTTCTTCAGCATGTTTCACAATCACACAGTCACAGTTAGAGAGCTGAGAGCTCCTCAGAATAATCACAGTCTGTGGTCCACTTAGCAGAGCCCTGTGCCAAAAATACAGAGTTTCTAATTCAGTGCCTTAAAGGGAAACCAATCTGCAAATTTCCATCTTCATACATTTATTATTGGCTTGTACTTGATTAGTATTTTATTATTTACAGTCCAAATTAATCCATATTTATCATGTACCAAGCTCTTGGTGCAGAACCTAAGTTCGTCTTCTGTCAGAAACAACCTGCTTTAGCTCCTCCCTCTTTAAGCCAACTTTAAGCCAACTTCAGACCCATGTGCCCGAGATGACCATATAAGGGATGCTCTCACATGACATCATACAGAGCCAGGAGTCTAAAAAACTGTGTGAAATGCAGTGTTTAGACTGTAGATTGTATAAAACGTGGGTGTTGCAGTGCTTCAAGCCTGCATTCTGTTTAATGGACCCAGAGGGGGAACGTCTCCAGGTCCAAAAGTACCATGTTTCAATAACCTTTAACTAATGGTTTATGTTGGCTACATACATCATTTATATACAGTCTGTGGTTTAAAACATTCTGAAGCTTGAACTATTTGCTTACAAGACTAACAAATTCTTTATTTCTCTCTAATATATGAAAGAAAGTCAGAAGAAAAGCGGGGTCATTCATTCAGTATTTGTCCAGGGTTTACATCACAGACAGTATTTTAGTCTCAGCCTTTGCAACACATCGTGTAACACTGGAGGTTTATTATTGTTATCATGACCGTCTTGTAAGCTATTCAGGTCACCACTTTCGTTTATCTGTGGGGCTTTTGCAGGTGTTCCGGTCAGCAGTCGCGTGTCGGCTAAGATCCAGCAGCTGGTGAACACGCTGAAGCAGCCTCGCAGACCTCCACTACGAGAGTTCTTTGTTGATGACTTTGATGAGCTTTTAGAAGGTAAAATGGTCTTTCTATTCATTCTATAAAATTATCCCAAAGTGATGTATTTAATAAATCTCTGTGTTAAACACGTAATGAGGCCACAGCTGAAGCTTCACTACAGGTCAGTGTGCAAAATCAGCCTTTTTCAAAGAAACACAGCTCAGTGCTGAAGTGTTAAGTGGCATTCATGGATGCAAATAAATGAACTGTGAATGTTAATATCGCAGGTCTCAAGAAATTTTGAAAAAAAGGGTTTCTGTTAAGTTGAAGCTGAGAGATGGAGAAAAGAACATGCTGACAGTTGGTTAGCTTGCAAATAAGTTTCTTTACGTGTGATTACAGAACAGCAGTAGTTACAGCATCTTTCTAACAGCTAAACGTCTTGTAAGCTGGTTACGTCCCAGAAATTGCAGTTCCTCCAATGAACACTTGAGGCAGGATCCATGTGGGAGTAAATTCCCATAGACTCCCATGTTAAAAACATTGCAGCAGAAATAAACCTGTTGGCAGCTGACAATAAGAAACAGCTTTAGTCAGTGTAGCTAATTTTCTCCTTCATAAAAATTGCATGGGGCTGAAAATGTTTTTAAAGTAACCTATTTAAATTTTATTAGCACTTAAAGTTATGCAGTATTAGAGGCGTGGCCACAGATTTTTGCAGAACAGTGTGCTCTCAGGCAGGTTTGTGCTGTTCCTGTGTGGTTCATAGCACTAACATAACATGTAATACGTCTCAAACTTATAACATGTGGTAAGCAAAGTTCTTCTCTTAGTGTCTCACTCCATCCCCAACCGGTTTCAGCAGATGGCCCCGCCCCTCCCTGAGCCTGGTTCTGCCAGAGGTTTCTTCCTGTTAAAAGGGAGTTTTTCCTTCCCAGTGTCGCCAAGTTCAAGCTCAAACGGGGTTGTTCTCTTCTCTCTATTATTGTAGGGTCTCTGCCTTACAATATAAAGACCCTAGGTAAACAAATTTGCTAGTCTTAGGACTCCAACCTTTTATGCTAATATGGTCCCCTTTGACTCCAGAAATATCAAGTTGTGAACAGACATTAGACTGAATTATGAAGCTTCCAAAAGTCACAGTGGCTACCATAAACTTTAATGTGCAGATCAATAATCATCTGCTACCCTTTAAAAAGCTCTTTCTTTCAATTAGTTCATGACAGAAACTTACATAATATGAAAAATTGGGGAATGCAGTCAGATTTTTAGTTTTAGTTAATAATAATGAAAAATGAATAAAATAATACAGGAAACAGGAAGATGCTGTGCAGTGGTAACAAATTTGACCAAAATCTTCACTAATGCTGAGAGCAGCACTCACGTCCATGTAAAGAACTGTCTTCATGTGGACAGTCCAAGTCATGGGAGAGGTTCATATAGAGCATAGATGTGTTAAAAGGGTTAAAATTGTAAACGTACTGAAATATTTACTGCTCTGTGCTCGCCTCTCTCCATCTGGGAGTGTTTTCTCTCTGTTTCTTCAACTCTCTGGGAAACTCATACTTTTGTCCAGTTTTGTGGTCTTTTAAATCATATCCTGGAGTCATTTTACAATGTGTTGTAAACATGTGTGTTATAATCATACAACACAATGTTGAACTTCGGATTGATGTAGCAGTTAAGACTTCCAATTGACTCTAATTCTATTTTTTTATGGCACTGGCTTAAGATTGAATCCGGTCAGATCCCTCCCCACTGCTGCCTCGCTCTCAGCCTCTCTGCAGTCTGAACTCAATATTAAAAGAGAATCAGCTCTCCACTCACAAATTATTCACATTCCCGTCAGAACATCTGTGTGAATAAAAGTTTTTTATGTGTTGTTTTTTTCACTCATGAAACTCTCGGCCTCATCCTGTTACAGTCCAGCAACCCGACCCTAACCAGCCTCGGCCGGAGGGGGCGGAGATGATGCCAGTGCGAGGAGAGCCGCTGGGGGTGGTCACTAACTGGCCTCCTTCTCTGGAGGCGGCTCTCCAACGCTGGGGAACCATCTCCCCAAAAGCCCCCTGCCTCACCAGCCTGGACACAGCAGGGAAGCCCCTCTATGTGCTCACATATGGTAACCACACACTTACTGCTCACTCACTCATGTCCACCAGAGCTACAGTTAGATAAATGTTTTGCTAGTTCAAGAATGTAAAAATGCACAGACATGCATGCATGCTGTTTAGGCTGAATATGGTTCACAGCATCTGCTCTACACCAGGGGTGGTGTACAGCCAGCCGTATGTTGCACACTCCTGGTCTTTATATTTATAATTCTTCACTTGTTTGATCTGCTGCTCACTACAAACAAGAACAAACATTAAATTTGGACTTTAACTATATTTTCATAACTTTTCCAGCTCTTCCTGCTGATAAAAACCTCTCTTATGGCGATTCATCTTTCTTTGTCACAGCAGCTTTTTCACAGTTAAATATGTGACTTCCTCACAATGACTGAAAGGGGAGTTTCACTGGTCCGGCCTGCTTAAGATCAAAGTGGACTGTATGTGTTGACACCCGGCTCTAGACGCTGACTGGAGTGGCCCTGCTGTCAGACCAGTAAATACATTTGGGGTTATTTGGCGTCTGTTCTTGTTTGGTTACGGTTAATTTACCGTTTTTCAACTTGTCAACAACTCCAGTGACACCTTACCCCCATTCGCACATACAGAGGGTGATAGACTGAAGTCTGCTGACAGAGAGAAGATAGTGCAACCAGAAATCGGTGAAAAGACTCAAAGGGACCTAAATATGTCTAAATAAACTAAATATAATATTTTTATTTTATTATTTTAATCTCTGAAACAAACTCCATGAAAGTGAAGTTGTTATTAAACCACTGCTTCACTTTTTTCCTAAAGAGAAGAGGAGTGTGTCATGCAGGAAAGTGGGTGGAACAACCAAAGATAAAACATCCACAGAAGCATCTGTTGGTTTTGTTGGACCCCTTTGTGTTCCCAGCCTCCCTGCCCTCTGTGTCCCCCTGTCTATGACGTCATTTGTCAGTGATGGTTATTTATCTTTTTGGTTACTTTGAAGGTTTCTTCACTTCCTGCACAGTCTCCCGCCCACCCTCATTACTTTCACCTGGTCTCCTTTTCAGTCACCGCCCGTTGTGTGTATATACAGTGCCCTCTTTCCTCTTTTCTTTATGAGATCATTTGTTTGCCCTCTGTTGGTCTGCCTCTTCATGATTCCTCTTTTAAGAATCATGTTGGGTTTTTCATTTGATTTGTTTGATCTCCTTTTTTTAAATTTTTGTCCAATAAAGTTGTACTTTTTGTTGTTTTGTTTTTGTTTGTTTTTTTGCCGCCTCCATCTTTTGGTCCATTCTTTAGCAAAAACTGGGACCAAAAAGGACAAAAAAGTTTTAACTCTTCTGTTACAGCTCTCATAGCAAAATAACTCCACCTAAAATGAATATAGTATATATATATATATATATATATATATATATATATATATATATATATATATATATATATATATATATATATATATATATATATGTATGTATGTATGTATGTATGTATGTATGTATGTATGTATGTATGTATGTATGTATGTATATATATATATATATATATATATATATATATATATATATATATATATATATATATATATATATGAATACATCAGAACAGACACATCTTAAATACTAATTAAACATGAAAACCTATGTCCATGACTCACTGTTATAAAGCTCTTTTATTACTTGCTCAAGTGCCTGAACTTTGAGAACCTCTGATGTAGACTATAATGAGCCACTTCCTGAGACTAACACATACAATGACCAGACCGGTCCATTAAAACCAGCAGCTTAATGGTCCTGCTGTGAACTGGGCTTCTCCTCAGTGCTCGATGGGATTGAGATCTGGGGATTTTCTTAGGACCTGGGCCATACCTCGACACACCTCACTGTATTTGTAGCTTCTGTAACAGTGTTTGACAAGGCTGCACAGGGAAATCAAATTATGCAAAAGAAGTAGCATCATTTTTTAAATATTCTATTTTTAATAAACTCAGAGCTGAAAGTGTGCAGGAATGTACCCTCCCCCCACCATTTTTACATGATTTCCTCTTTCCTGTGCACCTGTCCACCAACTGTGCATTAGACACTTGCTTTTAAGTATAATCCATCCATTCTCCAGACGTCAGTAGTGACCTCTCCTGACTGCTGAAAGCTCTTAAATGTCATCACTTCAGACAGTTTTTTTTCCTCTCTTATCGACTGAATTGCCTCAAAATAGAAGTGCAGGAACACACACACACACACACACACTCATATATCCCACAATCTCAGTCTCTCTCCCTCCCCCTCTCTCATTCGCACCCTCATATCCTGTGTCCCGCTCCCTGCAGGGAAGCTGTGGTCTCGCAGCATCAAGCTTGCCTACAACATCCTCCACAAACTGGGCAGCAAGCAGGAGCCCATGGTGCGACCGGGCGATCGGGTGAGTCACACTCACCCACCACCGCAGCTCTCACTTTTCACTTTCTTCTTTTTGTTTGTGCTCACTTCACTCCAACCCTTTTGATACTTTGTTCAGCCAAGTTAGCTTTTTTCTTCTATTAAAACAGATCATTATATATTTGGTGTTATATTGATGATGTCATGCAGTTTTTATCATTTATATGACAAAAAAATGTCTCTATAATAAAGCTCCTGTTATATTCCCTTGAGAATGAAGGGGATATTTCACTGAGATTGATACCACTGTTGTATCTGTAAGCAAAATATTGAGCTGCAGTCTGAAGCTTAGCACAGAGAGCAGAAGCAAAGCTGACCCGGCTCTGTTCAGCACAAAGAAAAACCTTTTAAACCTGCACTTGAGGTGCTTTTGACCTCCTGTAGGTTTCTGTTCTGCTCAGAAAAATACATTTGCTGGAATAGCAGTAAAAGATTGCAATGTACAAGAAGTACATCATCACATGCTTACACTTCCAGTTTGTCCGCTTTGCATATGCAGCTGATGCATATGCAAAGCGGACCGACCACCTGCACCAGTTTCAATAAATGGGAGGTGCTCAAGCAGTGGAAATGACACCAAAGCAACGTAAGGCTGTTATTAACTTTTCATTTAAAAAAAAGCAGTACCAGCAGTTCTCTGTCTGTAGAGTGGAACAGGAAATCCTCTAGAAAAAGTTGGGAGACCCGACACTGCTGTCAGGGTTAATGGAGCACATGTCACTGTGCGGCTAGCTCGCTGCTTTCTTTACGTTCATTGAGTTTTTCCTGGGGAGATTTTTATTAGGAAAAGCATAATGGGTTTGAGAGTGTAGTGATGCAAAGAATTTTGATATATTGAACAGTATTAAAAAATATGTGCAGTATAAACAGCAGCAGGATGCATAATACAGAAGTGTGTGTGCTGTTCAGCTGCGGGAAAAAGAAGAGCTGTTGTTAAGTTTGATAGAGAACAGAAGGAATGATTTCTTAAAGTGTTCTTTAATAAAAGGAGTATTGATCCCCAGCACTGAAGTCTATCATAGCCTTAGTTCAGCCTTCCACGGTGCGGGGAGATCAACTGATTTCAGTGCCAGGCCACGTCAGTTGAAATTCTTCTGCATCTCATATTGTGCGTGTTTTTTTTAAGCAGCTACAGTTGCTGTGCATTTGAAAGCTCCTCCTGTTCGCACAGTTTCTGACTTAATCAGTGTCATAACTACTCTCACTGATGGCCGATCTGCTCTGTGCTGCGGTCTTGGATCACCCTGCACACAGTGTTTTTTGCCAGATGTAGCCACGATATTTTTTCTTGTAACCTAATGATTATTAAACTCACGCACATGCCCAGTGTTGGTGATTTTATCCTCACCGTCACGTTTCAGTGGTGGACATAATGATCTTCCAGACTACTGCTCTGGATTCATGTTGAGTGCACAAACACAAGACTGTTATCAATCTCCTCACCCCGCTCTCAGTGAAAAGCAAATAAATACTGAGAGCTGTATATTAGTCATTCTAGCGAATTAACTTGTGCTGAGCATACAGATAAATGTGCTGGTGACTTTACATGAACTTGCGTGTTGCTTAGAAACTGACTGAGATTTTCACTCCTTGTGTTGCTTTCTGAGCCTTAGAAAATGATTTCAGTTCTCTGAACCCCAGTGCTGTCTTCTGTCCTTCCCTCCTAGGTGGCGTTGGTGTTTCCGAACAACGACCCAGTGGCCTTCATGGTGGCGTTTTACGGCTGTCTGTTGGCAGAGGTGGTCCCTGTTCCCATAGAGGTGCCCCTAAGTCGCAAGGTACTTCAGAGCACTGCAGATCAGCTGTCTTTAGCCGTGGCTGCAGCTCTCTGGTTCCTTTCCTTTACCTTTAAATCTGTTGCTGAAGCTGTTTTGTGCAGGATTAGTCTCTGCTGGAGGTTAGGTAATTAGATTTTTTATAGACCTGCTGTGGCCACATCTGTATTTCACCTCGTCCCCTCGGAGCTCCAGACTCCCGCTGCGTTTCATTTCAGTCGTGTTTGCACAGAGGCCTTATCCATACCTCAGACAGTTGATAAAATGTTTTGGATCTTCAGTATTTCTGAAGAAATAATCACGTCTGAACAGAAAGCAAAAAAATACACTTGATGCACAAGAAACTGTCCCTCCTGCTGCCCTGCCGTCGCACAGGAAACACACATCAGTTCAGCTACAACTGTTGATCTTTCACCTTCAGTGACCTCAGATTTCAGCAGGGAAGGAAAAAAAAAATTTTTATGCTTCTTTTTTGTATGTCACACTGTATCGTAGTTGTTTCTGCTTTAGTCTCTGCTTACTCTGAGGCAAAGCTGCTTGTCTTTGCAGTGCAGTGGCCAGCATAGGGGTTGGCATGGTTACACAGTGATGACTTGCTTAGCAGAAAATGCCTTTTGCTGCATGTCGGTAACCTCTCTTGAACCCCTTCCCCCCTCCTGCATTTGTGCTGCAGGATTTTCCATAAAATTTACGTTTAGGCTGCTGAAGCAGTGCAGCAGCAGTGCAGCAAGAGTCACTTCTAAAGCAGTGCTGCATGTTCACAAGTGTAACTGCAAGTTCACTGTATACGTACAACGACATTAAAGGGCTGTTCTATTCTAGTCTGTGCTTCAGTAGAAGTCTTTTACAAACATATAGCTCTGCATTTACTGTAGTTATTAGATATCTGAACAGCAAAAGCATCAGCTTTAATTTTTTAAATTAATTTCATCGTGTTCTGTATCATCCAATAGGATGCCGGCAGCCAACAGATTGGATTCCTGTTGGGCAGCTGTGGCGTTACTGTGGCTCTGACCAGCGATGCCTGCCATAAGGGTCTTCCCAAGAGCGCAACAGGAGAGATCCCACAGTTCAAAGGTGAGGGGGCAAGTCATCAATCATGGCTGAGTTGTAAAGGCGTGATGCGGGGGGGGGGGGCTTTGCTTAGTGTGCACAATGAGAGAAGAGAAAGTGTGTTAACACAAAGTGAGCAGGCTGTCAGAGTAACATCTCGTCACCCTCCAGAGTTTTACTGGCTTGGGAAAAAAAGCTGATTTGAATCACTATACAGACTGCTGAGTGGCCTTATCTGAGACATTATAATTCATCAGTAGATTTTTATTTTTTATTAATAATCTAGATTTACAGAGAAATTGGTAAGCTTGTTTTAGGCTGTCGCCATGTAAAACAAAGCGGGCGTATATGAAAGCAGCTGAGAAGATTGTTTTTCTTTATTGTGAACTTTTCTGCACAGGTGATTCGATTCTACCGTCTCAAGTTTTTGTTGTAATTACAATAACAAAATGCTGCTGTTCTCCAGCTGTAGCTGTAACCGTCTCTTCGCTGCAGCTCGACCACCTTAACTGCAGTTTTTGTTGAAAGAAATGAAAACTCCTTTGTGCTGAATCTCATCATATTTTTATGCTCCAAACCACATTTTACAATCTGCATGCATCTATTTTCAGTCACAAATGTGAGTGAAACTCCCTGCACTACTATCATCGCCTTCCTACACTGTTTTAGTGCCAGTAAGACTCTTCTCTTTCTTTCAGCGCCATTAAACGCTTCCATGGGTGTGAAAATATTGACTGTAAGGGAAAAAATGCTTGTTAGTTGAGCCATTTTGCTTCTGTGATTGGTGGAAGCACTGTTACTGTCAGAGCAGCTGGCCAATCGAATTGCCCGGCATACATGAAAGGTAAAACTAAACAATGGAGCAGCCAGTGCAGACGGAGGAGGTGATAAAAGGAACTTGGATAAAACATAATCTGACAGAGACTCACAGAAAGCACTTGGACCTGAGTATAAATATTCACAGAGATAAACACAATCAGGGTCAATCATACAATTACCCACTCCAGTAATGCTACCACCGGGCACACCACCATAAAGACAAGGGTGGAGCAGCTGAAGTGAAGCCTTGAGTGCACAGGGCAGACAGTTTATCAGCTGAGCTACAGAGAGACCCAGGGTGTCCTTGTTGTTTTCTGTGGAAGTTACATTAAGATCCATGGAGCAGGTGAGGAGGGCAGCAGGTCAGACACAGGAATGCCACCGAGCAGCCAGTCAGTTATCCAATGAAACCATCCTGTGCAGGCTAAATGCTAAACCAGTGTGGTTTTCAGCTGTGGGGAGGACGACTCAAACCCACCAAAGAAACCAAGATGACTTTCAAAATAAAATAGCAAATATCAGCATTGTGACAGTCATATCAGAACTCCTCTGTCTCTCTTCATTACTTATCGTACCTTTTGCTTCTCTCTCACCCCTGCAGGTTGGCCGAAGCTGCTGTGGTTTGTAACAGAGTCGAAGCACCTGTCCAAACCGCCCAGAGACTGGTTCCCCCACATCAAAGATGCAAATAATGACACTGCTTACATAGAGGTGAGGCTAGTACACACACACACACACACACACACACACACACACACACACACACACACACACACACACACACACACACACACACACACACACACACACACACACATATGCAAACACAAAGGCACAATGAAACTGTTGCCTGTGCCTGCGGTCCATCTCACCAGCCGCTGGGTTGCTGCTTGTGCTGTTTGTGTACACTTTGTGCTGATAGGATTAGTGTCACAGACGTACTGCATATGTCTGTATTCACAAATATTTGAATTGTGGTAAACATGTTTGTTTCCTTTCTCTGGTGGAGAGAATAAAATCTGTAGGTATGTGTTTACATCAGGAACCTGTGCCAGACTATTTCTGTCCAGAAGCATCTGCTTGCTGCTGAAGTCTCATGTCAGGTTTTGTACTCCGTAAAGAAATCAAACTTAGCATGTGAGCTTGGAAGGAGCTGGTAGCCAAGTTTGGATTTTCTCTCACCTTTGGTCAAAGCCAGACTAACTGTCTCTGCAACAGACTGGACATACACTCAGCTAACACTTTTGACATACGACCTTAATTCTTTCATAGATTCAACACAGTCCAAGAAACATTCCTCATAGATTTTAGTCCATATTGACATGATAGCATCACACAGTTGCTGCAGATTTGTCAGCTGGTCATAGAACAATAGACAAGATGAGCAATGATGCTGAGGTAGGCTGTGGTGGTTAAATGATGCTTAGCTGGTCCTGAGGGGCAAAGAAAATGTCCCCCACACCATTACACCAGCTGCAGCCTGAAGCGTTGATATAAGGCAGGATGGATCCATGCTTTAATGTGCTTTACATTTAATTCTCACCCTACCATCGAAAAGTGACACTCACCAGACCAGGCAACATGTTTTCTTCTTTTGTGGGCCAGATTTTTGTGAGCCTGTGCAAATTGTAGCCTGAGCTTCCTGTTCTTAGCTGACAGCCATGGCCACAGTGTGGCCTTCTGCTGCTGCTGCTGTAGTCCATCTGCTTCAAGGTTCAATGTGTTGTTCATTCAGAGATGCTCGAAGCAGTCTGGCTGCACTCCTCTGACCTCTGGCTTCAACAAGACATTTCCTCCCAGAGAACTGCTCACTGGATATTTTTTCTTTTTCACACTATTGTCTGTGAATCCCAGAGATGTTTCTGTGATCAGCAGTTTCTGAAATACTCAGACCAGCCTGACACCAACAAGCATGCCAGCTTCAGACTCACTTAAAATTTTCTGATGCTCAGTTTGAACTGGTTAGATATTTATGTTAACAAGCAGGTGTACTGAGTGAACAGTCGGTTGAGTGAATAGGTGGGAGTAGCTATGGTTATTGACGGGGGGATTGAATAAATGTGGTTTTTGTAGGAATATTGACTGACTGAAAATGAAGGACACTGCTCTCCCTTGAGGCAGTTATCTACTAATCACAGTTTAGCTAAAGTGTTTGTTTTTTTTCAAAGCGTACCCTGCTTTATCATCTGTTTACATGTGACCATGAGTCAAAGGCTCGCCACCTGCTGGTCAAAGGAAGGAATGCAGGTTTCACATTTTAAATGCCACCTTTCTTTCAAGACCATCTTTTAGAAAGAATCTGATTTCTAGGCTGGGACTGAAATGGGTTTGCTATTTCTATGGCATTTTTATCAACATTTTTTACATTAAATAAATAATAAACGTGAGAAAACAGGTTATATATGAAACATTAATGTGACCTACTCCAGTTGCTGCATGTAGCTGCAGACATAAAAGTGGCGTCAGTCTGCGTATGTAGGCCAGAAAGCGATAAAGCACACTTCCAGCCTGTCAAATATCAGCATGTGGTATTTTATATTGTTTTTAAAATGAATGTTTTTGCAATTATCTGGATTTTTATGAACTAAAAACAAAGGAATAAATAATCAGCAACATTTATCTTTAATAATAATCTATTTGCATTTATTTCACAATCAACAAGAGACCCACAAATGCAATTTCTTCAAAGTTGAAATGAGATTGCGCTTTTGTCCTGAACGACAGGTACAGCAGGGTTTAGTCTGTCACTTAGAGCTTCCCTCTGCTTTGCTTTCAATGATCCATCTGTTGTTTTCCTCCCAGTATAAAACCTGTAAGGACGGCAGTGTGCTGGGAGTCACTGTGACGAGGATCGCTCTGCTCACACACTGCCAGGCTCTCACTCAGTCCTGCAGCTACACTGAGGGTAAGGACGCACACACACACACACACACACACACATGCAGACACACACACACACACATGCAGACACACTGTGCAGTCTCAGGGTTATATATAAGTAATTTAACCCTCTTCCGTTCCGTCTCTGCCTGCAGCTGAAACCATAGTGAACGTGCTGGACTTTAAAAAAGACGTGGGTCTGTGGCACGGCATCCTGACGGTAAGATCTGCCTGTAAGAGGTCATAGGTCATGACACTAATTTCCTGTTGTTTTTAGCTGGGAGAATGGCCGTCACTTTGACCTGTAGTCTTCAGACTAACTAGATGATGGTAGGACACGCCCACAGGCAACTTCAGGAGGAGGCCCTCCTAGGGCCGTAACATCAAGCAAATATTTTTCACAATGGGCATTGGAAAAATGATCAGTAAGACTTTATATTATTACAGTTATAACAAAGGTTAGTTCATATGGAACACGACTATAAACACTGTTATTATTATGACATATTTTAAGTATATTAGCAAGCGGTTAAGTACAAGTTAACAAGCTTATAGCATCATTGTTAAACTTAGCTCTGAGTTTTTTCCTTCTTTTGTAGAATAATCACATATTTGATGAAGCATTAATCAGCACTTTGGCATCCACCCAGTCCAAACCAACAACAGTAACTTTGCAAGATGAATTAATCTCTCATTATGAAATTAACAAGCGATTTCATTGCTCTGACATCTGGAAGAAGAACTATATTTCAGGGTTGATTAAATACATAAATGATAATTGTGTTTTTAATGTTAATTTTTACACTTTATTAAGTCAAGTCAGTATTTTTAAAACTCACAATAAAGCATGCTGTGTATTGACCAAAGTGCTGCACAGAAAGCAAGAAAAACAATCAATAAAATTAATAAGAAATAATTACAAGATAAATAAAAGCAGAATAATGAACCACATAAAAACAATTCAGAAGAATAAATTGGGAACAAAGAAGGATGGAAAATTAAAAGTAAGTAATAGGATTCACAGAAAGACGAGTCCATTACATTGATGTAATGGACTTGCGGAGCTTTTTAGCTGTGCTGAAGGAAGCGTTATGGAGGAAAGGAAGAAAAAGGCCAACAGCATGTAGCCAGACATCAGTGACCCTCTGCCTTTGTGCAAAAGATCATCAAAGATGACTTTTAACACTTGGTTTTACGTCACCACAGAGAAACTCTTTGTCTGTAGAGACTTCTGTCCTCTCTGTAGCAGCTAAAGGACCAAACGACACCGCCCCCTGGTGTCAGTACACAGGTTAAACGTGTAGAGCAGGGGTCCCCAATCCCAGTCCACGAGGGCCGGTGTCCCTGCAGGTTTTAGATCTCACCCTGGGTCAACACACCTGAATCACATGATTAGTTCATCACCAGGCCTCTGGAGAACTTCAAGACATGTGGAGGAAGTAATTTAGCCATTTAAATCAGCTGTGATGGATCAAGGACACATCTAAAACCTGCAGGGACACCAGTAGGGATGGGTATCGTTTAGGTTTTATCTGATACCAGTACCAAACCGGTACTGGTGCTTAAACGGTGCTCGAACCGGTGCTTAAAGAATGGAGAACACAAACTTTGTCCAAAAACCTCTCATGTTTAGCTGTTTCCCACTTTTTCTTTGGTCATTTTAGCCTTTATGGCCAGGGTGAAGGGAGTATCTGCCATCAAACAAGAAGACAGCCGCATGTAACTACGACGGTGTTTGCTAGTTCACCTTACATGCATTAATGTAATAATGTGGTTAGCGTACTCAACCTAAATTACACACGAACAACATGAAGCTACTCACGCAGAGAAGAACGGCTGCTGCTGCCATCATCATCCGTCATCATTTCTGCTACACTGGCAGGGCTAGGGGCCAGGACTCTACTCTTCGGGTTTTTGGGGGATGTTGCTAACTCCGGGTCCGATAACAGGCACCACACCCGCAGTAGATGTGCACGGTGTGAGGTCTCGCAGCAAGCTATCAAACACGGCGCATTTCTCGGCTTTAAAAAAAACGCTATGCGTCGCCAGGTGTTTCATCGGATTTGAGGTGTTACCTCCTTTGACAGTATCACAGTATCAGCTTAAAGCACTTGTTGCAGGCTGCTGAGTTTGCATCTTTTGCTGTGAAGTACAGCCAGACTTTTGACCGCTTTGCCTTGGGCATTTTTAATCTGTAGCTCTGCTCTGAAAGAACGTACGTACCTGGCCCCGCCTACTATCCTCGGAAACGTAAAATGATTGGCTAGAATTGGCTCAGGAAAAAAAAGCACCGAAATAAAGCACCGAAATGTGCGCTGCTTTTCGGTCTGGTTACTACCGTTTATGTCAGAACCGGTGCCATCATGGCACCGGACACCGGTACCCATCCCTAGACACCAGCCCTCGTGGACTGAGATTGGGGGCCCCTGGTGTAGAGGCTGGTCTGCTGAGCTCTGTGTAACATCTTTGGACTATCAGTGCACTGAGTGCTGTAAGTGTTTCCTGCAGCAGCTTGGGCTCAGTTCTGCCTCAGGCTTTACTCTGGCGGTCCCCGTCTCTCACGCTCTGCCTCTTCTGTTCCCAGTTGCTTCCCAAAAGCAAAAGGATCTCCTCCAGCTGCTGATGAACTCCGCTGTCCTTGTTCTGTTCTGCCAAAGTCCAAACTACTGTTTCCATCCAAGCAGGTGGACTTGGGTTTAGTCCAACAGTGGGACAGGATCCTTTATCTGCGGGGAAGCACCTGAATTAAATCGATGACCTGCACATTAGCAACCTGGCCACTGAGCCAGTTAGTAAAGAAAACCTAAGAGTGAAGAGGCCAGAGCAAGATGATAGCAGTGAATGAGCTTTCAAAATAAGAGCAAGAGAACTACTGTAAATCGGGTGCAGAGAGTTTTTCTTCCAGACAGGTTTAAAAAATGTAGAAATGCTAAAATGAATCACTCAGCTGGGACTGATGTAGCTGGCGGCCTGCCCGAGTAAGGTCTTTGTGTGGGAAACACTGAAGCGTCTCATAAGGGATTATACCTGTCTTACCTAATGCACAGATATCTTCATAGCTCACCTGGTCGACTTCACCTCAGGCTTTCTCCCCACGCTCCCCAGCCTCCTGCCCATTTATAATTTTATTATCAAATAATACATAAAAAAACAGAAGAACTTTATTCCAAAGACATTAACATGAAGCCTCCCCTGAATATCTTCTTCTGTGTGTGTGTGCAGAGTGTGATGAACATGATGCACGTGATCAGCGTGCCCTACTCGCTGATGAAGGTCAACCCTCTGTCATGGATCCAGAAAGTCTGCCAGTACAAAGGTCAGGCACACATACTGACACACACACACACCTATCACTCATCTCAGTCAATTCCCTCCATTCACCTGCCTGTCAAATAGATTAAATGCTAATTCCACTCTTTTTCTCTGTATGCGCATCTCCTACTGCAGCCAAGGTGGCCTGTGTGAAGTCCAGAGACATGCACTGGGCTCTGGTGGCCCACAAAGACCAGAAGGACATCAACCTGAGCTCGCTGCGCATGCTGCTGGTGGCCGACGGATCAAACCCCTGTAAGGTCATGCTCAGCCTTCACAGCCGAGCTCTTTCACTAACGGGGGAGTTTAGCGAGGTGTATTCGAGATAGAGAATGTCAGGGAAATGAGAAAAAAAAGAAAACTCTCTCGGGATTTCAGGAAACTGGGTCACTTTACAGGAATAGAGCAGGATGTGTCCGACTGCGCAAACTTGGTACATTAAAAGGTTTTCAGCCTAACATGAGACAAAAATGCAACAGCTTGGAACCAGGAAGTGATGTTTTTCTCATCCAGACTGATGGTTTGTATCTTTTAGTTCAGTAACTGTTTAACTGGTTTAGCAGTGACCACAGAAAACGTGTTTTTCTGCATTAAGCTGCAGTGACTTGAAACTTGCATCATGTTGCATCATGTTTGGCATGAGGCAGGATTTTCAGGTCATAACATTTATTCTGAGCAGGTGCTGTCTCATGGTGCCTTCAGGTGTGCTCTGACATTAGAGGATCAGCCCCAGGATATCTGGATCTGGTTGGTGATATTTATTTGAAAAAATCAAGAGTTTCTCCCAAAGTTTCTCATTTCAGTGTGATAAGCATTTATGAGACATGAAATTCAAACTCAATCTCTGATGAAACCTTCCTGAAATTCCCCACAAATAATGTTAAAATTTGGAGACAAAATAAAAGCAGGGATGTAGCCTTACTGCCTCTGTAAACAGACAAGTCGCCTGGGCAGAGGCGATCGAGGGAAAGGTGAAGGAGCGAGAGACACAAGTAAAAATGAATCCAGCTAAAAGCTGAAGTCTCATAGTGTGTTTGTGTGTCGGTACAGCTTTAATCTTAGCATATCGTAAACATTCAGAGATCACACAGGTTTGTCTGTCAGTGACAAACGTTTTTCATTTGTAGTCAGCACACAGATGGATGCATGATAACCACTGTGGACATTTTCAGTGAGAGTGGAGTACTGAAAGCAGCAGTGATAGTTAAAAGGAAATGTTATGTTAATGACACAAAAAGGTGTTGATTTGTTTTTTCAGTTTATCTCTTTTCACAGTTACGGATACACACTTTATTTTTACCATTCATTTACCAAATAGATACAAAACACACAGCTTTCTGGCAACATTACTGATTTTTAAATGCTCTGACATGGTGACACATGTTAGCCTAAGTGCGCTGGGATGAAGTCATGCCCTAAATAATAATTTCAGTTGATCCCTGTATACATCTGCCCTCCAATGAGAAAATAAAACCCCCCAAACAAAATATAAAACCAGCCGTGCGCTGTTACCTGTGCTAATAAAATAGAAAAAGCCGTCCAGCACCTGCCCAGAGACATGGTCATAAAAAGGTTAATCTGATGACTGGCCTGGAACATTTTAAAACCTTACTACAAAAAGGTCTTTTGAGTGGTTTTAATCACATTGTGTGATTAAAAGCCTTTCGCATGACAGCTCTTTAAATTCTGCACACGTGTCAGGAGTCTGTGTGAAAGTGGCTCGACACCTGAACTGAAGCTGTTCTGACACTCTGTTATTGTTTCTGTCTGTCAGGGTCCATCTCGTCCTGCGACGCCTTCCTCAACGTCTTTCAGACCAAAGGGCTGAGAACCGAAGTCATCTGTCCCTGCGCCAGCTCCCCCGAGGCCCTGACGGTGGCCATCAGGAGGTACGTAAACACAACCTCTTTGCTCCACGTTACAGATTATGCAGAGATGTGCAGCAGTCTCACCTGGGGAAACACACACAACTCTAAGTACAGCTGAAAAACTTCACATAAAGCAATCCAGTTTATTCTCTTAGCAGAACAGATTTTATCAGAGGAAGTAACAGAAGGAGCCTACCTGGATCCAGCTTAACATCTGAAGAAGTCTTAAAATATCTGAAATACACATTAACAATGAGAGTCGGCTTCATTTTGGATGGATATGTCAAGCTTTTGGCTAATAGCTCTTCAGGAATCACTGTGTTTTATGCCTGTCGAGCTTTGTCATCTCTGACAATTTTCATAGATTCACCTGAAAAAATGGGAATAAATGATGTGTTTATGCGACAGGCTGCTAGTAACAAAGTGCCTAAAGATTCAATTTGCTAAGTTGTCTTTGACACAACACTGGTTCATCCTTTGAGTTAAGCGTCTGTTTTATGCTAGAACAAAGCCCAAGGTCAGTGTTCAGTGACTCATGGAATGATCAGGCACGAGGACTGTGATGAAAATGAAAAAGCAGCCACTGAACATGTGAAAGCTAAATGGAAATAAATGCGGGGTTTGCACAGTACTGTGCTGTACTGCAGTGTGGCACTCTGTCAGTTTGGACAGATGCGAGCTGTGTCAGAGGATCACCGCTGTTTGTATGTGTCGGGTTGTGTGTTCAGGCCGGTGGAGGACAGCAGCCAGCCTCCAGGTCGGGGCGTCCTGTCCATGCAGGGTCTGAGCTACGGCGTCGTCAGGGTCGACACGGAGGAGCGGCTGTCGGTGCTCACTGTTCAGGATGTGGGGACCGTCACACCCGGAGGTACATCGTTCTGTGTGTGTGTGTGTGTAAGAGGAAGTGTGTTTGAGCCGGTGTAACTTAGATTTATGTCAGGAAAATTACAAATACATAACTTTAGTGTCCCAAACGTTGACATTTTAATCGTGGAAACAGGAAGCCAGAGGTGGGATACGTTTAAACAGCAGTATAATATATCTTGGAGAAGACAAGGGTTTAAAAAAGTTTCATAAAATGATTGTGAGCTTCACAGATGCCTCACTTGGGTTTAGGCAATTTGTGTTTCTACAAAATAAAAGCGAGGATTGTAATCGCAACTGAACGTTGACGCAAGGATCCGGCAAACTTTTCAAACTTTTTTGTCCTTTCTAGTTTTCCATCTATTGCAATTTGAGTTCATTAAATCGTAAAATTAGTTTAAGACCCAGCTTCTCTTTTTCATCAGTGTCCGGTCTTTAACCCCTTCCTCTCTCTCCTCATGAATGAGCGCGTTAACCGTTGTTCTGCTTTACATTATGGAAAGCTCTGAACTCAGGAGAGTTTGCAGTACGGCTGCAAAGCCTGTAATCTGTTCTAATGAGCCGAGTTTTCCTCTCCGGGGTGAAGCCCACACATAGTTTAACAAGGTAACACAGAACATTAAAAAGCTTTTAGGACCAAACATCATCTGTTCAGGTCTTAATGAAGAATCCACAGACACCAGTGGCAGTTTTTGTTTGTCCCGTTTTACAGCAGATGGATTAGACTAAAAATCTTCTCACTGATTAGTTTTAGTGCAGATTAGTCTGCTATTAGAGTCTTGAATAAAAATGCAGTCCACAGTTAAATGTGCTCATTGAGCTGCAAACTAAAAGATTTTAATGTTGATAATAAACAGTTGCACTCAATAATAAAACGGCTCCATCTCATGAGTTAAAAGCAGCTCCTGCTGCCGTCTTCTGTTTCAGATCCTCTTGTAAAGCTACTCATGAGACAGAGTCGTCATTTGGGAGCTTTTCTTTAGTATTAAGAGGATTTGATCACCTCTGACTTTGCTGCTTCACTCATTTAGGAACCTTCCCAAGATAAAACTGATGCTCCATAATAAAAGTTGGTCTTTTCCACTCAGTCTGAGTGAGCACGCAGGCCCAGCCTCTGTGAAGTCGCCCTACCCAGCGTTCACCACAGGGAATAAACAGGCACCACAAAGGAAACTAAACTAAGGAGCAAAATCTGTTTTCCTTCAGCTTCTGTGGAATCTTGGATGCGTTTCTCTTTGTAATGACTGAAATAAGAAGAAGCTGAAGCACGGGATAAAGATTGTTTGCTGAGTCACTTGAAACTGATCTAGATGCAGCATTTTATAGTTGTGCTGTGTAACGTGATGTTATCGCTGTCCTCACACCCAGTCCTAGAATCAGAAAGCTCATAAGAACATGCTGTCACAGATACTGCTGTAGCTCCCTGGATTGAGCAGGCGACCAGTCTGCTGTGGGGCTAATGCAGAGACTTGGGTTTGAATCCAGCCCAAGGCCATTTACTCTGTGCATTACTGCTGGCGTTTCTCCAGCTTTCCTGCCCTCACTCCACTAACATATTACAATTAAAGCTAAGAAGCCCAAAATATTTCTTTAAAAAAGGACTACGTTGTCACCAGTTGAGTTTTTACCCTATTTACACGGGTAACCTGGTTTTGCTGTGGCACAGACAGGAGGGGACGTCACCTCGGGTTGGGACAACCTACTTTAAGCTCAGAGTTTAGCTTTGAGAAATGAGAGTCTCATGAACAGGTGCGTGTGGAGTGAATAATGTTCCTCCTCGTGCCATAAATAACTTCTTTTTAAAACAAGCAGAGAAGTTTCAGGGGTGTTGACCGTCTGTGTGTCTCGTCCTCGCAGGCCTGGTGTGTGTAGTGAAGCCGGAAGGCGTGCCCCAGCTCTGTCAGACCGATGAGATCGGCGAGCTCTGCGTTTGCTCCATCGCCACCGGGACATCGTACTACGGCCTAACGGGCATGACCAAGAACACCTTTGAGGTGAGGCGATGTAAAGAGACATGAACCCAAACACTGAAAGCCAAAATAAAAAAATACTGTATTAGCTGTAACATCCTCTGCAGGTTTACCCGGTGAGCTCCAGCGGAGGGTTGATCAGTGAATACGCCTTCGTGCGGACTGGCCTGCTCGGCTTCATTGGCCCCGGCGGCCTCGTCTTCATCACAGGCAAGATGGACGGGCTCATCATGGTGAGCGGGCGGAGGCACAATGCCGATGACATCGTTGCCACTGCACTCGCAGTGGAGCCAATGAAATTCGTCTACAGGGGCAGGTGAGTGTGAAGTGGGTGGGGTTTGAGGGTCACAATAGACTGTATATAAAAGATGAACGTAGGTCCATCCCTCGCTTTTTGTTTCAAAGCAACAAGATGGCCGCAGTGCACACGCTCAGCTTCACAATTCAAACAGAAGGTGTCATAGTTGCCATCTTTTACCTCCAGTCTGTGGTCGTCGCCATGAGGTCATCATAACTCCTCATTAATTAGAATGGCTCCTGACAGTAATCAGAGGTTTCCAGCAGTTTGTGATCTTTAGGTCTATCACTAAAAGATCTTGTTTTATGTGTATATAAAATTTTAATGACAGACAGTTCTGATTAATAACAGTGAATTTGTTTTCTGAAAAGAAACAAACCTGAAAACAGCTCATCATTTTAGACAAAGTTCATTTTAGCTCCAGGTTTTAAAGTGTAAAAATACGAAGACTAAAGTCCTTGGCTGGAAAATGTAATATTGCAGTCACATATCGCACATTTCTCAAATGTCACATGACTCGACCGCCAGCGAATCGTTTTTTTTAAATTATTATTTTTTTATCATCGTTCCTATCGATAGAAGCTGAAAACCAGCGAGATGTCCAACATCGGTACGTTGGCTGTCACGCTGATAAATGAGCAATGCTGCCGCTCATAATAAATCTAATAAAGTAGAGCAATAGTGGATGAATCCAGAAACAGTAATAGAGTGAACTTTAATTGTGTCCACGGCCACCGAGCAGGAAATTCATCTTTTACCTGACAGCCTCTGATGACGTTTCCCAGAGCTATTTAAAGTTTCTACTCAGGGAGGAAGCAGCTGCAGAAACAGTCTCAGGAAACTTGAAGAAGAAAGGCTGAAAGTCCATCAGGTTTTATTATATTTATGCCAGCATCCATGTTTGCCTTTAGTTTCTGCTTCTGGGCTTCATTACTGGAAAAAATGAAGACGACAGTGAAACAAAGAAGAAAATATGTAAAGGGAGGAAATATGCAGTGGAACAAGGAAAGGAAGCAAAGGATTGAAGAAGGATGCAGGAAATAAGGTGACAAGGATAGAAAAGGTGATATGCAAAAAAGAAGGAAAGGAAGAAATCAAGAAAAGGACGGGAACATGCAGTGAAACAGGGAATTAAGAAGGATTCATGGAAAAAATATTTGGACATTTAGAAATAAAGGAAATAAGGAAACAACGATGTTTAAAGTTCTATAAATAAGGATGAAATGAAGAAAATGAGGAAAAGGAAAAATAAGGAAAAAGCAAAGGGATGAAATGAAAAAACAAACCAAGGGAATGGAAACAAGTAGAAGGAACAGAATGAGAAAATAACTGTGATAAGGAAGCAAACTAGTTATAAGGGCAGAAAGAAGGACACATGAAAAGTCAAGGAGAAATGAAACAGACAAAGGAAGGAAGGGAAATAAAGAAGAGTGACGAGGAGGAAGAGGTTATGAAAGAAGGAAAGCAAATGAAGAAGGATCCATGGAAAAAAATGAAATTGACAAACAAAGGGGATAAGGAAAGAACGAAGATTCGGGAACCCACCTGCATCAAACAGTCCACCTGCAGCGACCTCTGGAGGTCAGTTCCTCAGTGACCTCTGTCGCGCTCCGCTTATGTGACATCACACACTCGCAGTGTGAAAAAACTAAAGGAAACGCATTTTTCAAGTCTGGACACCAATCTGGATAATCTATCATAAGCTATACTTTATGTATCCTTTGTGAAATAACTGTGTCACAAACAACATGAACCGACCTGTCGACCAATAAACCAATAAATAACAGAATGGAAAAAATAGATGATTAAACATGTCAGAATAGCTTAATAAAGTAAAACTGCTCTACTGGAAAGAGCTCAATAAATAGAACAAAATAAAAGACAAAGAAAGCAGCTTGATGGGTAAAAAAAAGCTGAACAGAATTATGCTTCATGAAATAAAATCGCTTTAAATGATCAAAAGAGTGGAATAAAACATTATACATGTGATAGAAAACAAACAGGTTGGTGGTTTTGGAGCCGTCCTCATGATGTTGCTGTCCCTGTCTGTGCAGGATAGCTGTGTTCTCTGTGACGGTGCTGAGGGATGAGAGGATCGTGGTGGTGGCCGAGCAGAGGCCGGACTCCACGGAGGAGGACAGCTTCCAGTGGATGAGCCGCGTACTGCAGGTGCTTTTCCTGCACGTTCAGATGCGATGCGAACGGCAGCCTTATTGGATTTAGATCAAGTCTTATTTTAAATGTCGTTTTCTTGCGGTTGTGTTGGACACTGTGTAGGACACTTGGATCGTGTACTGTGTTTGGTGCGTCTTGCTCCACATAGATATGTGTGTAATGTGTTAGACTACTCTCAGCAAAGCAAGTTACCCCATGGGGACGTTAAATCCCATCTACGGTCTGACCAAACTCCCTCATGACTCTCAGGCCATAGACAGCATCCACGGGGTGGGCGTCTTCTGTCTGGCTCTGGTGCCGGCCAACACCCTTCCCAAGACTCCTCTGGGCGGCATCCACCTGTCGGAGATCAAGCAGCTGTACCTGGAGGGGGGGCTGCACCCCTGCAACGTCCTGATGTGCCCCCACACCTGTGTCACCAACCTGCCCAAACCGCGGCAGAAACAGCCAGGTGGGCGAGGGTCTGCTCAGGGTTTTTAGGTGGTAACCTTGTGGGCAGTTGTAGTTGTTGATGTGCTGATTCTGTCTGTGTGTGGCAGAGATCGGACCCGCCTCTGTGATGGTGGGAAATCTGGTGTCAGGGAAGAGAATCGCTCAGGCCAGCGGCAGAGACCTGGGACAGACTGATGATAACGACCAGGTGAGTCAGACAGCAAACAGCTGCGTTACTCTCTTTTATAAGAAACACTGTCTCAGCTCAAGAAGTAACATCACAACTCCATTTAAAAGCAAGCTCTGCCCAAAAAAGGTAACTTTATGTTGAAAAGCCCCGAGATCAGAAGATCATTGAGTAAGCGACAAGTTGACTGACAGGAAAAGTAATCTGCTGCACTTCTGATAAACTATTAATAATTTAGTCAAGCAAAATCATCAAAATCTCTTTGACTCCAGCGTCTAGAACATTTTTCTGCTCTTCTCTGTTTGATATCACATCAAACAGAATATTTTGTATGAAAAGTCGTGTCAAGACTTCACCTTCACTTTTGAGTCACTCTGATGGAAGTTGTTCAGTCCTCCATAAATATTTGCCAAACTAATCGTCTGCATAGTGGAATAACCACAAACACACAGACTCGTGCACGCTTTGTCAGGTACACACAGCTCCTGGGCTGGAGCCTCTTTTGTCTTCACAGATGCTTCATGCATACATTAAACAAGGTGCTGCAGTCCTGCTGGATCAGGATCAGAAGATGTCATAAAGGCATGGGCATGGTCTGCAGCAATACTGTGGTGGGCTGTGATGTTTAAATGATACTCAGTTGGTACTAAGGGGCCCAAAGTGTGCAAAGAAAATATCCCCCACAATATTACACCAAACCAAACAAGCCAGGATGGATGCCTTTGTGTTTTTGTGCAAATTCATCATACTCTTCTCTTCAGCAACATCTTTCCAGTCTTCTGTGGCCACTTTTGGTGACTGAGTGTGAGCTGCAGGGGCACCCAGTGTGGTCTTTTGTTGCTGCAGCTCATTTTCAGAGATGCTCTTCTGCAGACGTTGGCTGTGACGATGGGTTATTTGAGTTAGTGTTGCCTTTCTGTCAGCTGCAAGGCAACATGGCATTTTCACAAAGAAACCTGCCACTCACTGAATATTCTCTCTCTTTCGGCTCATTCTCTGTAAACCCAAGAGAGGGATGCGGAAAAATCCCAGCAGCTGCTTCTGCAATACTCAGATAAGACACCTTTCCTCCCCCGTGATGCTCAGTTTGAACTTCAGCAGGTCGTCATTTTTGTGACCTGTCAGTCCTCTATACTCCGTATCCTCCCTCTCATGGGTGAATACGGTGAATTATGAGGTTTTGGAAGCTGATAAAAACAAATAAAAACAATCTATTATACAGTATTTTTAGGTAATTAAAGTACTGTTGCATAAAGTTTTAATCTCACTGAAAAGATAACTTGAAATATTTTGATGTCTTGTTTTTATGAAAACTGCTGTTAATGAGTAGTTACAGAACTGGGAGAAGTTGCAAATTTGACATTTTAGGAAAACAACACATCCAGAAAAAACGGATTTTATAAAAAGGACAAATTGATTTACAAACATAAACTGGCAATTAACTTTCTGAATAGGCTGCCTACTTTTTCAACTGCCTGATGGAGTCAGATTTTCAGCATCAGTCACGTCAGTCAGTCTGCATCATTTAACTGCCTGTAAATATAATCTTCAGAGGCAGTTTTTTGTTTTTTTCACCTGCTTTGAAATTTCACCGCCTGTGATATTGATTAAACCGCTTTAATGTGCCGGACAGAAGGCAGAGACTCAGCAGTAAAAAGCAGTAAGTGATGAGTAAGCACACGTTGACATGGAGTTCACTCGATGGTAAAAACTTTTTGTACATGCTCTGCAGTCCCTCTATGCTATCAGCTCTATTTGAATTTAATGTCTCTTGTCTGCTTTGCAGTTTTATCTCAAAATGCTGATGTTGCAATAATTGAAATCATGGGAGAAATGTATCATTTTATTCTCCTTGTAAATGTGTTTGATGCACCTCTGCTGTTTTATGAATTACATCAGCAAGTCTTGAACTATTGACGGAAATCAGATCACACACATGCGCACACACACACACACACACACACACACACACACACACACACAGATTAAGCCATCAAAGCGTGTGTGAAAGAAGTGTTCATGTCTGTCTTGCAGTTTCTGTTCCTGTCCGAGGTTTTGCAGTGGAGAGCTCAGACCACACCGGACCACATCCTCTACACCCTGCTCAGCTCTCGGGTACCAGCACACCCACACACACCTGACCACCTTAAAAAATTGTACAGTTCTGAGCTCTATAACCTGCTGCTGGTGAACTGCAGGTGAAAAATCTGTAGATCAGTCATCGCTGCTCTGTGGTGTTAAGATGCTGAATACAAGGAGAATAAAAGTGGATCATAATCGATACCAAAACGGATCTTTATCCATGGAATCAGTAGCTTAAAATCAGGAATTTCAGGCTTCATTATCATGATTAATTTAAGTAAATAAATAAAAACAGGTGTGGCCATATTTGATGATGGGGGATGATGAGCTAATTCGAGCAAGCAGAAAACAGTATAATTAATTATTCATAACTTAATTAATGCAGGTCCTCAAGTGGCCGTTAGATGAACTGCAGTTTTTGTCCTTTGAGCGTGGCAGGTGGCTTCTTGATGGCTCACACCGTTCCCCTCTCTCACCTCCTGCAGGGGGCAGTGTCCAGCTCTCTCACCTGTCTGCAGCTGCATAAGAGGGCGGAGCGAGTGGCAGCTCTGCTGATGGAGAGAGGCGGTCTGCAGGAAGGAGACCATGTCGCTCTGGTGTACCCGCCAGGTGAGAGACGACGCAGATGTTAAATGTACTTTTCAGGTGACAGCACCTGGACACTGCAAGCATCGTTCACACCTGTGTGTCTCCTTCTTCTGCAGGTATAGACCTGATCGCAGCCTTTTACGGCTGCCTGTACGCCGGCTGCGTTCCCATCACAGTGCGACCGCCTCACCCTCAGAACATCTCCACCACCCTGCCCACTGTTAAGATGATTGTCGAGGTCAGACTCTTAATTTGTCTGTTAAACCGATGCGGTTTCTCTTTCAGTCAGACCTCCAGGGTTCAAGCTCTCGCTCCCAGCTAATTCCAGACTCGTATGACTCTGGCTGACTTCTGATCTCCTCTGGGAAAAACAGGGAGCTTAATTTCTTCTTCTGTCGTTCTCTTTCTGATTGTGCAGGTGAGTCACTCGGCGTGTGTGATGACCACCGCCGTCATCTGTAAGCTGCTGCGCTCCAAAGAGGCCATGGCCACGGTGGACATCAGGAACTGGCCCCCAGTCCTGGACACCGGTACAGCGTTTCATTCATATCCGCACAGGGAAATCACGCTCGCATTAAGTACTTTAATTTAACATAAATGCAGGTCGTGCACAGCCGCCTCACAATGCAGTCTGAGTAGTTCTGGTTGCAGATATAAACCTAAAGAATGCACATTAAATGAAATCCTCTGCTGTGATGAAACCTGCCTTTACAGCTCCATCACTCTGTGATTTATCCAAAAATAAAAACTTGCTGTAGCTGCAAGTCTGTTATCAGTTTATTGAATTGATGCGTGTGGAAGTGTCTTTTCCACACCCCTCAGTCCACATCTCTGCTAGTGTTTTGTCTGCTGTCAGCATGGGTCTGAATCTAATTAATTGAATTACAATTCTTGCTTCAATTATTATTAAAACAAAAAATAATTGTGTTTCTTTGTGTGTGTTATAAATCAAGGACACTCTTTCCTTTGTTTTTGCCCTTTAAGAAAAATCTCCGAATCGCTCTACTGAGCCAGGATGACTAAAAGCAAAGAATAAGATCTAGATCACCCTTTAAATAGAACAACTGGAACACTTGATGTTTTCTTCAGTGAACCCACTAAAGAAATCGGTTATCTGCACTTGCTGTGGTGTTGGGATCACTTAGGGTTCACTTTCGTGTGACAGTTGGCTACCTGCTTCAGCTCCCTGTCCTTCGTCCCGTGGCTCCCATCCAAATCTCCGGCTCCTTAAACTCACCACAGAGAGCCAAACATGTCACAGTCTCTGCAGTCTGGAGGTGCGACTGTCTGTTAATGCGCGGACAGACCGGACAGGCTACATCTAGGCAGGTCAAAATTTCAAGACAGATGCGGACCAGATTAAAATGTGAGAACCTTGAGTTTAGTGCACGCTGTAGTTTTTCTCCCCATAATCATACCACCAACAAATCTCCAGCTAGTCAGAAACTGGTCGGATGAGAATGTGAACTGTGCATGGATGATCATTCAAACAAGATTATTTAAATATGAAGTTTATAGGTTTGGGAAATCTATCAGAGGGACCAACATATTCCCTGTGACTGCAAAACAGAGATGCTTACCAAAAGGTGGAGGACTTACATATTCAGATGAATACACACGTCTGCTCTTCTCACACACATACACCCTAATGCTTTTTTTACTCTCATCTCCGTGTGGCTGTTGTGTTTTTTCAGCAGAGTACAGATACAGATTTAGAACACTTGTGAGGATATCTGGGATCGGGTGAAAATAAACAACGGTGTGTGAGTGCCACTGATTATAAAAGAACATCTCACCCAGCGTAACGCCGATACTCAGTGATGTATTTTATTGGATGGGGGAGGAGGAAAGGGATCTATCAGGCTGCAGTTGTACACACAGAGCTTGTTAGCACTGTCTGTTGTTGGTTCTATCTTCCCTTGGGATTTGTTGACAGTGAGAGAAATACAGAGTATCACCATGCTTGTGCTTTAAAGCGCTCTCTTTTTATATGGAAAGTGAGACATCAGTCATGTTGCTGTGATTCTGCTGCAGCAGAATATTTGAGGCCCTTTTCTCTCTGGGTTCAGCTGGAGGTCAGTGTTTGAAATGAGCCAAACTCAACAGACTGTCCTCTTGAGTGCACTGAAATAAATATATGTGTGTGTGTGTGTTTGTGTGTGTGTGCATGCTGCAGATGACCTGCCAAAGAAGAAGCCTCCAGCTCTCTATAAGCCCACCAACCCGGACGGCCTGGCCTATCTGGACTTCAGCGTGTCGACGACCGGCATGCTGGCCGGAGTTCAGGTCAGCTCAGCCCTAATCCTCACCAAACCTCTGTCGCCTGGTCCCACTCCCCTCCTCTTCCTCCTCCTCCTCCTCTAGTCATTACTTTTCTTACTCCAGAGGGAAATTCAGCCATCAGAGCAGCAGCAAAATGAGTAGAAAGCAGAATGAAAGCACATTTGGCTCACAGTCGAAGGGCTTAGTCCCCACACACAAACCGCTTCTTCCATCTAAGATGTCGCTCGCTTTTCAAAGATTAATTTACTGGGCGAAAAATGTGAAATGTTTTACTTTAAATTTAGATTAATTGTGAACCTTCCTATCTTGTTCCTTGTTTGTCTTTTTGTGTGTTTCGTGTGTCTCTCTCCCTCCCCTCTCTTCTCTCTGCTCCAGATGTCCCATAATGCAGTTGCAGCCTTCTGTCGGTCAGTGAAGCTGCAGTGTGAGCTGTACCCGTCCAGAGAAGTTGCCATCTGTCTGGATCCCTACTGCGGCCTCGGCTTCGTCCTCTGGTGTCTCTGCAGGTTGGTGCAGCTCCTAAATGCATCTCCACCCACTTACAAACCATTAAATATGCATTTTGCACTCTTGAAGGGTCCTCCAGTCATTTCATTTTGCACTTTTTTATGTTAAAGAATGGATGGTCCAAATCAAAGCAGCACAGATATGAACTTGTACTGTATGTAGCTGCAGTAGCTTAGTATCCCACTTAAGACAATGCGTGCTATTCAATCAGATTCAACGTAGCTCATCAAGCAGCTCAGAGCAGATAAGGAGGACAGGAAGAATTTTCAGTCCCTATACAAGCTAAGCACTGAAACGCTCCCGCCATGATCTGGAGGATGGAACAAAACTCTGTCCGAGGTGCAAAATCAAAGACACACCCACTTTATTCCCAAAGTAACTCCCAGAGTTTCCAGAAAAGTAAATAAAAGCAGATGTTTTGCCAATCATTTAAACCCTACATGTATTTTAAGGATTCATACTCTTATTTACATATAAATATGTAGTCATATATGTTCATTTTGAAGTGCTTTACATCTGTGTTTCATGACCTCATCTTTCTTTGTTTTTTTCATTTCATAATGTGTGCAGTGGGTTTCAAACCTGAGCTGCAGGAAGGGTAATTTAGCACCATGACTACTGCAGCACGCTGCTAAAAACAGGCTTGCATGTTGTTATTTTGAACACCTTAAGTTGAACAATGCTTAAAAACTGCTTCACTAAATGGATTTATCCCTGTAACACACAGGCTGCCTTTTCTTGCTGATAACTGCAGATTGGAGCTGCCCCCCTTCATCTTTTACTCTTGCATTATATAGCATGAACCTGTGGATGCAGTAACACGTTGTGCTTACTTACAACACTCAGTGGCAATTTAAGAAATTCATAAATAAATACAACTTCGTTGTGTTGTGTTACACTTTAAGTCTTTATTGATGTATTTTCAGTAAAAAGGGGGAAGATTAGCTTTTGAACATGGAAGGTTTGGTTATACTCATCCCTACCTCACCCTCTTAAAATACAAGAACAGTGATTTGTACTTAATGATAATAATAATAAGTAATATTAATGTTTAAAGGTCTCCGCCTGAAACTCGACAGTCTTTAAAACGTTAAATCTTGGCTCCGGCCTGCAGGTCTGCTTACTTTCAAATCTTGGTCTCATAAATTCTCAACTCGTCTGGGGCCGATATCTGCTGCTAAATGTCTTCTGAATAAAACAAATCATCCTCGGCATGAGGATTTCATGTCGTCCTCGCTGACAGTAACTCACATTTACATCAGATTGTTACACGACCCTGTGGTGCTGGTTGGCCGGTTTCTCGGGACAATAAATCATAATCTTAGTAAGTGTGACCGGTTATAGAGTGAGTAAAAGTACATAACCAGGTCATCAACACTCATCAGTCTTCTGATGTTGTTAGTGCTTGTAAACATGTCGTCCATTTTTAAATTTGTCTTATTGTTCTGAGTCGGCACATGCAGATACCCGACACACACACTGAAAAGCCTTTGTGTTGTCTGCAGCGTGTATTCTGGCCACCAGTCCATCCTGATCCCGCCGGTGGAGCTGGAGTCCAACCCAGCACTGTGGCTGCTGGCCGTCAGCCAGCTGAGGGTGCGAGACACCTTCTGCTCCTACAGCGTCATGGAGCTCTGCACTAAAGGACTCGGCCTGCAGACCGAGGCGCTCAAGGTCAGCACGACAGTGAGACGAGCAACGTGTCGGTTTCAAGTTCTGTCTGTTTACATATTTAAGACCATTTTCAAACATGGGAGTTTTTCCAGGAGGCTGCAGATACAGAAAAGCGAGCTGCAAGCAGTAGAAACAAGCTGGTGGGCCATGAAAAATAAGAACTCAGAATAACAACTTGATAATAGAAATCCCTGATATAAAATATCAATATAAAAAATGAACTTTTTGTTCTGATCACATTTGCACCTTCTCATAAACATAATGTATCCAGCCTCCAGTTTGCTTTTCTCACATAAATCATCTATGCTCGGTTGCTCCTGTGATAAACTAGGACAGAGTCTGATGGCTGTGCAGCCTGGTAAAGGCCATTGATTGAAAAAAATATTCCATGGACATGTTTTACTACATCCAGTGTGCAAACATTACCTCATTAGATGCAGTATCGTCCAACGCTTTTATTACTTTGTGTGCAAAAGAGAAGTTCTGTCATGGCCTGGTTTTTTGTTGGAATTGCTGCTGGATAGATTAGAGTTCGAGCTTCTTGCTTCAAGTGTTTGAAGTGTTCATTTCTGTGTGACGAGCTTCAGTTTCCAGCCTGTGTTTTGGTTCTTGTCTTAGTTTCCATCAGTGGTAGTTCAAGTTCCTTCAGTGTTTCCCTGCTTGTTTTTCCCTCTCTCTCATCTTTATGCCCCTGTCCTCATGTTTGCTGTGTGTCTTCTTGTTTCCATATTTACTATGTTTTCCTTTGGATTGTTTCCTCTACTCGTACTTGGTAGGTGGGAGTATTCATGTCTGTATCACTTTCCTTTGGTTACTTCCTTTACTTTTTACTTTTGTTTTCTTTCACGTCCTGTGTTAGTTTTGGTTCCTGTCTCCCTCTGGATGTCCCGATTGTCCTGTTACCCTCGTGTTAGTCATTCCCTAATCAGCCCTCTCTGTGTATAAATAGTCCTGTCTTCCCCTTAAGCCTCGATTATACCCTGCTGCAGACACAGACAGCTGGAGACACGACAGTCGTGTAGTCGTTCCTGTTATACTTCTTTAATATTCACCTGCTGGACACGTGCAGGTGGTGCATTGTAGTGTAGTCTCTGTAACAGTATCTGCTATGCTCCATACATTTATTTATTTATTTGTTCATTTACTTTCTGATCTCTATTATTTTGGTCTCTGGTAAGAGCCATATTAAAGGCACACCTGTTGTTGATGTTAGCACCCTTTTTTCTGTATTTGGATCCTCACCCTTACAATCCATGCACCCTGACTTAAGAACAATGGACAGCACTCCACTTGTACACATCACACAGTGAAAGAAAAAGCCAAACTCACTGTACATGTTTCATGCAGCTTGCCTGCCTTGTGCAGAGTGCTGCAGGCACTGTGAAGTAGAGTGACTGTACTCCGAGCCTGCAGGTGGATCTGCTGGGAGGAGTCAAAAATAAGAAATGAACAGTAAGAAAACACAGCTTGCTTGATTTTAACAGGAACCATGAAAATAGAAATATGACCGTCAGTATATACTGAGCTTCCCTAAACAAATCACATTTGTTTTTAGTACTCGTGGCTTGTAGCTAGACAGGTTCAAACCTCTAAGCTGGCCTTTCTGTGTGGAGTTGAATGTGCTGCGTGGGTTCCCTCTGGCTACTCCAGCTTCCTCCCACAGTTCAAAGACATACATGTTAGGTTAATTGGTGAGTCTATACTGGCCAGAGGTGCGAACACAGAGTAGTTAAAGCGCCTTAGAGAAGAGAATAAAGTGCTGTGTGAAAAGGTGAGTGTGGGTTGGAGCGTAAATTGCTTTGAGTGGTCAGAGAACTCAAAATGCACTAAATAAATGAAACTAGTTGATTCAAATATGAAAGAAGTTGGTCTCTCCCCTCGATCCCCTACAGTTCAAAGCCTGCTCTGTAAAACATGGCTTCAAATTAGAGCTGGGCGATATAAGATTTTTTCATATTACGATGTTTTTTTCATTTCAGGCGATAACGATATATATCACGATATAAGCCAAATAACTATATTTGTAAGATTTAAATGTGCCGTTGCTCACAAGTAAAATGTGAAATAATTAGCAGCTTGTTTTAATTAAAATATTTATTTCCCATAATAAGTTCAACAGGTTAGATGTACTTAGGGAACATGAGACTTTTTCAGATAAATAAAGGCAAATATTGCAAACTACACAAAAGGCAGCCGCTAAAGCGTTTAAGTTCCAAAATAGAACAAACAAAACAGACTAAATTGTCAATTCCACTTAGAAACAAAATATTCATTCTAAAAATAAATCTTAGGTCGTTTTACAGAAGAACAGACAAAATTGACTAACTTTTGTCAATATCAAATAAACTGAGAACTAAAAGGAAATTCTCAATCTCTCCTTGTTGTATAGCTTAGCTTTTCAAACAGTTTTAACAGTTACTTTAGTCTGACAAAAGCCGAATGACGAATCAGCGCTTTCAGTCAGAGATTGAGCATGCACCGCTTTATTGTATTTCCAGACTTGCTTTCGGCACAATTTACAGTGCGCGCTACTCTGTTGTTTGTCAGACTTGAAATAGCCGAAATACCTTCACACTACGGAACTTTGGCATTGGAACCATCATAGGTTTTTTCTTCGGTAACCTTCGCTCACGCTCTCGGTTGATTTTTCTCTAGTCGGCAAACTCCTTTCCTTCATTACCCGGGCTGCACGGCTGCAAAAACAAATACACATGTGCGCCTTGGCACTTGTGCTGTACGTAACAAGTCACGTGACGTGACGCTGCGGCTGTGATTGGTTCGGCTCTGCGCTACTTAATTTGGATTGGCTGTTCTTTTTTTATTTTTTAAGAGGACAAGAGAGATGAGGCCTATCGCAATAGTTTAATTTTTCTATCGAGAAAAAGTTATTTCGCAATACATATCGTTATCATTCTATCGCCCAGCTCTACTTCAAATAGATATATATGTTTTTCTGCTGGTCCATAAAGATGTCAGGACCGTGTTTTTCCCAAAGTTAGACTCAGTCGGTGGGAACATGTACAAATGTGTTATCTTGCAAAAGAAGGCACACCAACCAAGTTTCTCTAGTTGCTGCTCTGTTTATCAGCCTCTGTGAGCTTGTTGTGGCAGCACGTAAACAAGCTCTCCACCTGCTGCGAGTACTGGTTAAAGTGGACCTCGACGTTTCAGCAAATCTCCAGAGCAGAACTGTCGCCTTGTGTTCTCAAAGATGGTTGAGTTAGAGCCTGTGTGAATGTGGTCACAGTGGCTAAACCTTCAAAATAAGACCATGAAACACTAAAATGACACAGCAGATAAACCCACAGCCTCCATGTGAGTGAGCAGACAGCAGCTGAACCAAGCCTGACACTGCCTAACTCACCTCCCTCACCCTCTCCTCTGCTCAGCGGTAACAAACTCTGTCTCCATCTGCTCAGCCTGAGGACACATCTGAAAGCTGGAGTTACAGACACAGACGCCTCTGATTGGTCACGGATAGAAGCCACAGAGTTAATTTTAGTGACTATCTGTCTTTAAGTTTCCATGGAGACTGAGCGTTAAACGCTGAGAGGAAAGTAGAAACAAAGCACTTTTTTCTTGTCTCCTTTACAGCTACAGATGAAGCAAACTTTATACTTTTGTACTTTTTTATTTTTAGTCACAGTTTTTTTTTAATGCAACACCTACACAAGAAGGGATTTGAGTGTGTTATTATTCTGGTGAACTAAGTACATTAAAGAGGCAGAAAGTCAAAAGAAAAACTTTATATTTGAAAGGGTTTTTTTCTCATTCCAGTAGTCCACAGCTGTACTCTCTGGGATTAGATGTGATTTTCCTTTCGTCTCTTTCGCAGGCTCGGGGTCTGGATCTGTCTCGGGTTCGAGCCTGTGTGGTGGTGGCAGAGGAGAGGCCCAGGATGGCGCTCACACACTCTTTCTCTAAGCTCTTCAAAGACCTCGGTCTTCACCCGCGCTCTGTCAGCACAGCCTTCGGCTGCAGAGTCAACCTGGCCATCTGCCTGCAGGTAAAAAGCAAACCAGCTGCTCCTGCAGACTGTAGTGTACATGCGGTTATCACAAAAACTTGTGACTTGAGTTCAGATGGAGCTTTGCACTCAACGGTTTTATCCTCCGAAATATTCTGCAGCTTAAATTCTTTGAATTTTTATCAGTGGGTTAGGGATGTTCCTGCTCACTGATTTCTAGTCCCTAAGGAGGAAAACTTGGACAAATTTAAACTTTGTCTAAAGAAATACTTGAAACTGTTAATCAGATGGTTTGACAATAAAAATCATATTTTATAAGCTACTGAAAGCTGTTACATTGCAGATACGCAGTGTCAGGTTAGATTACCAACTGCACCGAGGAAGAGCAATGCTAACACAAGTGGCCGTATTTCTGATTCACATGGAAATCGTGCACATTTATTATTATAAGTCGGTCTGTCTTAAGGTGGAGCCGAGATTTATCCAGACAGCAGTTAATGGATATCAATTTTAGGACTTCCTCCTACGTGCACTGGTTATTGCTTATCAGGAGATCTTCAGACAGACTACCTTATAGTAAGTAATCATAAAACAAAAGCCCAATCATGAAAAACTTACTTTGTGAAAGTCGCCAGGAAGTCGTCCAAACTAGCGCTCCCATCATCATTGTTTGGGAGCTTTTGTCATCATATCCTTGCATGTGAAAGCAAAATTAAATTGAAAACTTGTAATCATAAATCAGTATATTTAACCCAGTTAGTGACCTAATCTTCCTCATCTTTGTGGTTTCCTTTTGAAATTTCCTGGATTTGCTTCCTCTGTATATTCACATAAAGGAATCTGTTTGTACCTCCTTTCCTGTGCCTTCCCCTCCCTCCTCTTGTCTCGGCACCGAACCCTTTGTTTTGGCACCACAGTGGCTCATGTGTAGTGCTGTTGTCTGACCCAGTAGGGTCCTGGTTTTAAGCCCAGGTCAGGGCTGGGCTCTTCTGTGTGGACTTCCACAGGTTTCCTGCCTCCTTCAACTATTAATAAAAACAGAATGAGTTAATTCTCCTGCCACTCTGCCTTTCACAAAAGAACTGGCATACAGTTTGACTTGGTCCAAAGGGAGCCACCGGCTCCTCCTCATATGAGGATTACTTACATGTAGAGAGCAAATATCCCTACAATATCCCTTCGTCTTAGCTTCTTTGACCAGAAAGAGGTTTTTTTTTTGCTAGTTCTCTCTCATTTAAGTTGTTCACTCACTGTACAGTTAGTTCATCACTCCGGTGAAACGCTGTTTGAGATTTTGGCAAACTAAATCTTTCTGATTACTTGTTCTGTGGCTGCAGGGCACTTCAGGGCCAGACCCCACTACTGTGTACGTAGACATGAGAGCGCTGCGTCACGACAGGTACGGTAACCTGTCAGTAAGTCCCGTCAGCCGTCTTCCCCTCGCTTTACTGTAAAAAGTTTTGACAATAACATTTTTGTTCCAGGGTTCGATTAGTGGAGAGAGGTTCTCCTCACAGTCTCCCCTTGATGGAGTCTGGCAAGGTGAGTGCATTAATATTTATACATTAAAATTTGCATGTGGTTTCAAATCAAATCAAAGCATCCAATCAGCATAGTGCTAAAAAATACAAGAGGTTTCATTAAACCCCACAAAGTTCAAGTTCCACGTGAGAGGCGATTCATGAAATTTTAGGTGAAACATGAGCCAACACTGAGCAGCTGACAGCAAATTACCAAAGACACGCTGGGATGAAGATGTAAATTGAGTGGCAGCACGTTCCAGGACTATTTTCTGCTTTTCACTGCATGTCCTCCCACATTCAGTGAGTCAAAACAGACAGCAGGTTTGAGTCGATGACGAGCCTTCAAATGTTCATCCTCCCTTTCTGTCGGTGGGCACGTGGGAGGAGAGAGACGACTATTAGATAGCTGTCAAACATGCGTGCTTGTCCATTAGTGCAACTGCAGAACTGCCCGACCCGAAAAGTTTTACAAGGTTTAGATTAGGATTCATGTGGATGTGAGGAGAAAGACTTAAACGTACCCTAGAAAAACCTGTAACGTATCAGACCATTTTTATTAGCGATGTCTGAGCCTTTCCCAAACCTCTGCTTTTATCAGACTATCGAAAGATTTCTTTGTGGAGGCCTCTGGGTGAATTTTACGCCAAAATCTAACAGATGCTTTGCTTACACTCAGTGCCTCTCAGTTCCTGTCCTCTTCGAGCTTAGAGTTAGAACTTTGCCACTTCTACAGCCTTCAGAGTGGCCACAAGACTGACTCAATAAAGTCTAAAACAGGCAATTATAAAAACGTGTCACCCATCATAGAGTTGAAGTAGCCACAGAGACCAAACCCCCTTTTTTGTAGCAGGCTGTACACATGAGATTAGAGTTTAAGTAACTTTTTGAGCCAGTCTTAAAAATTACAGTTCCTCTAACGCCCACTTTGGAGGAACTGCAATTTTTTTAACTTCCATGTTCATTTTTCAGTCTCTAGAAACTCTTACTTAGCTCCTCCTGCATCAACAAAGTTGCTGTTCGGTCACTTATCAAGTGTAGCAGGAAATAAAAAGGGTGTCTTGTAACGATGGCTTTATTATTGAAATACAAAAGTTTTGACTCTCGCATGTGTTACCATGACAACGTTTACCATTTATTTTCTCTATATAGGAAACTATTTACTTCTTGATGTACAAATAACTGTGACAAAAAAGCAAAAAAAAAGACATTGCACCTACTCATGTGCACCTGGCAGATGGCAAAGGAAGAAAAATTCATAACCTTCGGTAAACGGCTCGCCCACATTTAGTAGCTGCAGACCAGTGAAACCAGGTTATTTTTAGAGTACATTTAAAAAACAGCAAATGCTGTACAGCGTGTTATTTGAAGAGTTTTTCTTTGCATGTATCAGTGAAAGGACAGCTGCCGAGCAGGCTTTTTGCCTTTTGCTGCGGCAGAAATATGAAACTCACACTAGGATGTTAAGTGAGCTTTAAACTGAGTGATTTCCAAAGCTGTAATTAGAAGAAACATCAGTGGTATAAATATTTAGCAGACTAATAAAATTAGCCTTGGTTAATGTCAGTTTATGTGGTGAAAAAAGCTCAACACGCCACGTCATGTGTCAGATCATCGTGAACTTTGCAGAGCCAGTGAGGGTTGAGTGTTTGGGACAATGCCATAACATTTCTAATAAAAAAGGCAGAGGGCACCTCACTTTAAACAGAAACCTATGAAACCGTGCTCATTTTCACTTATTTACTGTTGCTTATTATTTGGATTCAGTGTTTTATGGTACTGCATTATTTCTCTTTACATCTGTTTATGGCTTGGCACAATTGGAGTTGTCAAGATGGGGTCATTAACATCAATTACTGACTCCAGACTACAGCTTGTGACACCATGCTCCTCTCTAACACTGACTTCTGCTTCTGCCCCTGAAAAAAAATCAGTGGGTGACAGTAGCATAGATTGTATGTTGTGTAGCCTTGGCCATTCATTAATGAGCATTTCTGAGGTTATTTCTTCGTGTGACATGCCTGACCCTACGGCGGTACAGAAAACCAAGAAAACCCAACAGGCAGATGAGCAAGCACTTTGGCAACAGTGGGAACGAAGAACTCTCTTTTAACAGGAAGAAACCTCCGGCAACCAGGCTCAGGGAGGAGCAGTCATTTGCTGCGACTGGTTGGGGATGAGGAGAGGAAGACACATTGTGCAAAACACATGTTGTGGAAGAGAGACAACTCGAAACTGGAAATCTTTTTATAACCAGACGAGTTGCCCACTGGTGGCCATTGGAAAGGTTACAAAGCTGTTGCCTGTGCCCTCTGGAAAAAGGTTACCCTTACTCATATGTAGGACAGAGCAGGAAATATCCAGCCTCAGATGTGTTCTGAGTACTGGAAATACTCTGGTTTAGGGGAGAGAGATGCCTGGGATAAACCTGCAGAGGGCAGGACACATGACACCTGATAGTCCTCTGAACAGTAAATTCAAAGGACTATCATTTTTTCTCATATGGGCTCAGTCAGACTTAACACAAACTTTGAAACTGTTGGAATAAAGGCTTTAATTTCAGATCTGTCAGGTATTTGTGATTTCAGATAGAGAAGCATTTGATATTTTCTAGAAGAGTTCAAGGCTGCAGTGTCTGCGTAAAAGTGAATTTAAAGCAATTGAAGTGACCTTGATGCTTTTAAAGGAATGAAATGAAAGTGGCGCTCTGGCACTGAGCTCCTCACTAAGGTTTTTGGTCCATGCCGCCACCTTCTCACTCTCTGGCTTCTTTACTCCAGCTCTGTCTGCCTGATAAAGACATGAACCTCCCTAAAAAGCTTTTAAAACTGGTTTCGCATTGAAGGTCTAGTGATACATTACTGAATACAGAGCTGTCATACAGCAACTCAGATCTGCAGAGGTACTGATGGCTGAGCAGCACTTACTTCAGTTTCATTGCTGAGCTCTGAGCAGCTAAGCGAGACCAGCAGGAGGACTGACAGCAGTGCAAAATGTCTAAATATTAAGAGACAGCATGTCTGATTGACATGTTGAAGCTCTGAAACTAATACTTGAAAACATACAGAGTCCAGTGTTAAGATGTTGATGTTAAATTAAAGCTGCCAGAAAAGCATTTCGGTTGAGACAGATAGAACCGGCAGAAGATTCTAGATTTCTGTTATTTCCAGAAATACTCCTGTATATTTGTGGTTTGTCTCCTCTGGGAGAGCTGCAGCGAGGGCTCTGTGGAGAACAGAGAGAGATGTGGGATGGAGGTGGGTTCCACAGCAGCTCGCAGATGCACAGTAACTGTTCGTAGGCTCAAGCAGTTTAAAAAAAAGGCTCCCCGAATTATACTTTACCATTGGAAGAAGAGTGTTAGCTGACAAAACAACTGCTGTGGGCTAGCAGTGAGGTCAGCTAACACCATGATCAGTCTGTGAAAACCTTTAGTTTCTTTATTCATTCGGGATATCTCAAGACCAGAACCTCGGAAACCAGCAGTTGATACAGAAAGACTTCTTGGTGAAAGACGTTAGCCAGCGGTTTCTGAGTCTGTCTTCATTTGGATCAAAAGTTGTGAATTTGAACATTTTTCATGAGTTTCTAACCAGGACGCCTCCTAGACCTAAAATTTACAAATGAAGAGTAGCGACTTTGTGGCCACTTACTTAAGTGTGACATTGACACAACGCTTTGAAGCTAACATAGTCTTCGAATGCCTTTCAGCTCTTAGATTTAACAAACTTGGTTTGATGTTTGAAAGCTCGCTGAAGCTCGTGCCTTTAGCACATGAAGTTTCCCAAACTCTCCACTGTCCCGATCTGTCCTGAAAGCAAACTGATGGATCTTTTCTTGGAGCTCGACGAGTCGTTCACGTCTTCTTCCCCCACGCTGACACACAAAGAGAGGACGTCATGATTCAGGGCTGGTCATCGATCGGCACACTGTTGTTTTTGACTCACTGCATGTGGGAGGAGGAGAGAAAACTAATGATTGCTTTCCACTCAGTCCATCACTTTTATCGCTTCATTGACACGATGTTTGCTGTGTACGTGCAAAAACATCAGAGGACCTCTGCTCGGTAAACATAATAAACGGCGGTTATTTGAAGTGCAGTCACATCCGTTCATAAGGTTGTTTTATGTATTTTATGTCCGAGCAGCTTTAACAGGCGATGGTGTGAACCGACAGTGAAATTTAAAGTGTTTTTAACATAAACAGCTGCTTCTATTTGTGCGGCTGTATTCCTGCATGAGTCAGAGTGAAGCAGGAAGCAGGGAGATTGTTTTTATTCTTTATTTTTATATTTTATTTTTCAGATCCTGCCCGGAGTTCGTATCATCATCGCCAATCCGGAGACCAAGGGACCGCTTGGAGACTCGCATCTCGGAGAGGTCGGCAGACACGACCCGTTTCTTTCTTTTCTAAATGTCTTCTTTTTGTTCTTCCTATTCTTTCTTTGTTTTTGGCATTTTTTGGGCAAAATTGTTGAGCTCCTAACTCAACCTAAGAATTTATGAGCAAGAGTCCTGTGATGTATTCCATTGCTAGGCATTCAAAGTGTGATTGGTTGATAATCCGATAATTAGAGACCAAAGAGTAAACTCAACACAGCTAATCATACATTTTCCTGGTATGCAGATCTGGGTTCACAGCGCTCATAACGGCAGCGGTTACTACAGCGGTTACGGCGAGGAGGTTCTTCAGTCCGACCACTTCAACTCCAGACTCAGCTTCGGAGACACTCAGACCGTTTGGGCCAGGACGGGCTACCTGGGCTTCCTCCGTCGCACCGAGCTCACGGACGCCAACGGAGGTTGTTTGTCTCGCTGTGTGCTACGCGTCATCGCTCTCGTCGCACCGTGACTAACTGTGTGTCTTTGTGTCTGCTGAACAGAGCGACATGATGCTCTGTTCGTGGTGGGAGCTCTGGAGGAGGCCATGGAGCTGAGAGGGATGAGGTACCATCCCATCGACATCGAGACCTCCGTCATCCGCGCACACAAGAGCATCGTGGAGTGGTACGTGTAACAACAGCAGCAAAGTCTTTGAAGGATATTAAACCACCACAAATAGCAACAGAGGACGATAGTTCACTGAGACAAGCAGTAAATAAATGTCAGTGATTCACACAGTGCCCAGTCGGTACAGCTAAACCAAACTCTGCAGACACATCTGGGAGTGAAGGTGCAGGACAGTGTGCATTTTAATGTAACAGGTAGAGCAGAGATGGGAAACAATCATCAACAAATCCGTATTCAAGAGTTTAGTCCTCAACAATCACCAGAGCATCACTGAACAATAGCAGCTCAGTTGTGAGGAATTCCTTTCTACCAGTGTGTAAGAGAAGAAGCTGCGAGAGCAAAATACCATTAGCAGTAATCAAGTTACTCTAATCAGATCCAAAGAGTTTGGGGAAGAATATTCTGCAGTTTAGATACTACTAAAAGAGACCTGCAGTAAACTTTAAGGTGAGTCAAACCATGACTCTGCCTCTGGACTAAATATCATTTCAAATGCATGCTGTTGATGAAGTGTTCGTTTTTCATTTGCAAACAAAGATTTTATCTTTGTTTGATCCTGAACCGACACAACGAATGCCAGCAAGTGTGAGCTGAGAAATATATCACAGATCAGATGTTATCTGTCCGTCCTCTGAGCTCCCACTTCCACTGTTTGCTGCTGGCAGCGCTGCTGCGTAGAGATACATACACCAGTTTTCCAGTGGTGCTGCAGGTTGTGGTTAGAGTGACCTGAGAGCAGACTTTCAGAGCAGAGCAAAGACTGTCGTCAGTAGCTGCTGTCCATGATGGTGGAGCTGGATTCAGTCCAGCTTCAGGATAAAAAGGTTTAGCTCCAGTCTGGTCCCTACACCCTTCCCACCCAGTGGCTCCTCCTCTTCAGACTTGTGGCTGCTGAAAGGTTTCCTAATGAAGGCGTGGATTAGAGTCTGTTGTGGACACAAACATCTCCAGACATCACGAACGAGTGATTAATAGTTATTCCAGGTTTACTTTTTAAAGCTGGAGCTTTAGTCGTTCCCATGCGCCTCGCTCTTGGCTTGATGCTTTTATTGCTTCTTGGCCTTTATTATTGACTTTTACAACAGAAAAATAGAAAGTTCTGAATCTGTTTTTGAAAACATGTGCATTAATGTGCAAAGTGTCCATGAAAGGCATTGAGTTTTGTTTATTACTGTAGTTGTGTGTGTTTGGACATAAACCAGTGCTGCACCATCACAGACTGCTCTGCATCGGTGCAGAATCAGTGCTGGCTTTGTGGCTCACTTCTGCTGAAAGTTTTTGGTTTGGCCGTTCCAGGCGAGCAAGCAAATGGAGTGAAAGTTACAGGATGAGGGTCTAGAGGCCGGATTGGATCTGAGTTTGAGTCTCAGGTTTGCCACAACAGCAGCCTGAGCTACCTGTGGTAGGATGACATGAGAAAACTGTGCTAGCTGATTAGCACAGGCCAAACTCTCTTTGCCTTTACGCTGATACTTGTTAGTTGCTGAAGCTCCACCAGCTTGTTGTTGTGGAGTTTTTCTTCCCTCAAGTGGCTGAAAAGGGAATCGAAGAAAAATTGTGTTTCGTTTCAGCCTGTTTGTTTTTCAAACATGTGATTCTCTGTAGAGATCCAGAAAAGTGAGGAGTGACACATGGCCTTATTTAAAAGGACAGGATTTCTATTTTAATGCAGCTTTGAATGGAGAAATCACTCCAGATGTTACAGTTCCTGCACGTCTCTGTCTCCATCAGTGCGGTCTTCCCCTGGACCAACTTGTTGGTGGTGGTGGTCGAGCTGGAGGGCTCTGAGCAGGAAGCCCTGGACCTTGTTCCCATGGTGACAAAGGCGGTGCTGGAAGAGCACTACCTGATCGTGGGCGTGGTCGTGGTGACGGACATCGGCGTCATCCCCATCAACTCCCGCGGCGAGAAACAGCGCATGCACCTCCGCGACGGCTTCTTACAAGACCAGCTAGACCCCATCTACGTGGCCTACAACATGTAGCCTGAGTGTGTGCGCGCGTGTGTGTCTGTGTGTGTTTAAGAGAGAGCGAGCATGCGTTTGTATGCTGTGCATTTCGCCGTTGTTGTTCATTTATTTCCCAGAATCAAGATGTACTGTATTTTTGAACCTGCATATGGTGTGGTCTTAAGTCGTCTGTTTTCTTTCTAGTCGTGTTGTGCTGGTTGATTGGCTGATTGATTGATTGATTGATTGCTCAGTGGTGTTGCAACCATTCTTACACCCCCGCTTGATCTCGTGACCGTTACCAGGAGCTCGTCACTGTAGAAAGCCTTAGGGGAACACTGTGTAGGGGGCGCCGGCTCCCGCCGTCACACTGCGTGTCGTTTTAGGAGGCAAACGTAGAGAGGGAGAATTACTAGAGCCTGTACCTGTCATCATGTTTTACTGGTTGAGTCAAAAAAATCCCAGATTTGTGGTATTATTTCAAATTAGAGCAGGGGCAGCCAGATTATTGTAAAAATATAAATATTGTACATAGACATAATAATCTATATGGAGAGGTACTTAAAACACAATGAGGTGTAGTAGCCCCTTTATGCAGCTCTCTCCGCCCACACCCTCTGCGCGTGTGTGTGTGAAGACTGTGTGTGTGTGTGTGTGTCTCTGTCTGTGTTCATGTGTGCAACAGGGACATTTTATGTCGTTTCAATGTGAATCAAACACTGATTTTAAACAGATTTTTATCCTGAGACGATCAAAGAAGAGACATTTATGTGGAGACTGGAAACACTGAAGACATCCAAAAAGCAGAGAGAAATTCAATGGCTGTGCGTGTTCTCGGTGTCCAAAGTCTGAGAAAAAAATACACCGATTTATCTTTTCTGGATCTAGTTAAGAAAGATTTGCATCTTTTTAACTTGTGACCTGTCTGGCTAAAAAGAAAATACCACAAATGCAATTTTAGCAGCTTTCTATAAAGTGTCTAATTTAAAGCAAACGTGCAGCAAATTTTGTAACATGCACATTAAACGTCAATGATCATCTTAGCTGTCAACCAGTCCTTCAGTTACCTTCCTGAATTACTTGCAGTCCCTATAGCACCCAAAGCATGTCAAGCAAAGTGCACTGTGTGAATATCAAAGAAATGTTATTATTATCATTATTTAAAGGGAGTTTAAGGGAAACTGTGCATCATATGTCAAAGACAACAGCATCAAGATGTTACTGCAGCAATTTTACATTTATCTACCTTAAAATCTGACCAGCAGCCAGCGAGACTCAAAGGAAACGTTCATTATCTGTAATATCATTATCATTATTATTATTATTTTAAACTGACCAAATTTGTATGGGACACAAAAAAATCTGCCAAAACAAATAAAAGAATACATAAAATATGAGATTTAATACAACGAAAAGAAATGTTGTATAAAAGCATTTTATGAAATGTTTTAATTTTCAAAAAACTCAAATATAGAAATGATAAATAAAGTGGAAAATTCTAATGGAAATGGAAATTTATTGAAGAATTCAAACGGAAATTGAATATACAGGTGAATAAACATAGAAACAAGTTTATGACGATGTAATGAAGACAATAAATGTCAACATTTTTTATTAGGTTTAATCTCATATTAATTAATTTTTGAGATACTTCTTTATTTTTCATTTTGGCAGCTTTTGTCCTTCATATGTCCCATATAAATTGGCACAAGATGGCTAATTACAGAAATTGGATGAACATAATAAAATATACATATATACATATATATATGTATATATATATGTATATATGTGTGTGTGTGTGTGTGTGTGTGTGTGATTTTGGCAGCTTTGGATAGAGACAGGTAAAAAAAAGTGAGTTTGTTTTGTTTGTTTTTGAAGGTATCTTTGGTCCTCCAAATAAAGAAAATAGATAATTTTAAAAATATTTGTGGCTCTCCATACATATAAATGGTTAAATGGATAAAAAAAATACCCTGCATAAAATATCCTTTTCCTGACATTTATAATGAAATCCACACACGTCCTCGGGCCTTTTTTTAATGAACGAATGTGCAAACTTGGGAGAAAATAATCACTCTTACTCACAAAGTAAACACTTCTCCGTCTTATTGCCAAAAAAAGACGGGTGTACCCGATCATTAGTGCGGGTAATAAATCAAGAGGCTGCTTGCTCTCTGGGGAAGTAAATGCAGATGTAGCTGCAGTAACATCTGGAGTCTGTTGGGACAAAGGGAACTCCAGATGAAGTTTACATAGAAAAGCTCCTATTGTAGCAATAATCCCCCAGGGATGTTCTTTACCGCAGGGATTCAGCTGCTGCCTGTGTGCACTCTAGACATATGGGATTATTATCTTTAATGATCCAGTATTATAATCTCCCAACTTTAAACATCAGACACACAGCTGTGTAACCTCTGTATGTCGTGGAATTCTCAAAACTTTATCAGGCCGGCTGCATCACAGAAAACAAGAACGAAGTCTAAACAGACTTTTAGTGGTTTTTTGTGAGTGTAAACTGAATGAACTGAGAGGAAACATGGATCTAATGTGTTTACGCCCAAACTGAAATGTTACTGTGTTGTTGTCTGTGTTAAAGTCGTCGCTCAAACTATGATTACAAAATAATTCTGCCTCTGTACAACACCACAGTAGATACTGCTGTAAATGTGAGTGCAAATGATATATGTGAAAGTTTAATATGACATGATATAATATTAATAATATATCAAACAACAAACATTTCCAAAAGTTTAACACCTCAAAACAAAGTAAAAGTAAGGAGTCCCACAGCAAAGTGAAGAATCCCTGGGAGAGAACATCCTGGGGGCTTTGGTACAGCAGCTACCACCTGATGTGCACTGACTTAGACACTTCCTCAAATGTACTGAGGGTATATAAGATTTAAAGATAGATAGTTTAATAACTCTATGAAAAGCTTTTAAAATAATGTATATCAGTTCACGCCGAGACTCTTGGCTAACTGTGACCTATGGAAGCGTTGAAACCTGCGAGACGCTCCGCAGGTTGTATAAAAGGTTTTATTCAGAGCGTTGCCGTTGTCTAGAGGGAACAGTGAAGCGTCGTTTGTTTACATCCCCGTGGCTGAATCACGTGTGACATCATCTCATCGCTCTTCTTCTTCTTCTTTCTTTCACTTTGAGTTTTCTCATCAGTTTTCCTCCACATGTTTATGAGCAGAAAAAATATTTTTATGCATATCAGAAGTTGCTTAGCGCTTGTTTGGATAACTTAGCAGTTTGGGTTTGTTAGTAGCAGCGTAGCGGTCATGTTTCAGTCCCTGGATGTGTGTTAGGTGTGTGTGTGTGTGTGTGTGTGTGTGTGTGTGTGTGTGTGTGTGTGTGTGTGTGTGTGTGTGGTGGATAATGTAGATCAAGAAGGAAACCCCATCGGAAACTCGGAGGACTCATCTCGGGGATGGATGGGAGGGAGACTGCATGGTGTGTGTGTGTGTGTCTGGGTGTGTGCGTGTTAGGTGTGTGTGTGTATATTGTATGTAAATAGTGTTGATTTTGTACGGTACAAGTGTGTGTGTGACTTGTTTTGTACACATGATAAAAAGATTAAATGACACTTTTATAAGAGCCTGCTACTGGCTCACCGTCACACTATACAGTGCAATAAAGTGCTTTGATTGGCTAAAACTCAGACTCGGGTTGTTATTATTCGTCTGTACACACTCTTCACTCGTTAATTAAGGAAAAGCCAGATCATCACACTATAACTCAGAGTCAGTTAAACTCCAGCCTGTCCATTCAGGAAACATAAACCATTAGCAGGTGGTGGGAGCAGACTTCTCTCTTTATCCCTGCCAGCTGACTTTTCTCAGGTTTGACTTTTTCATAATGTCTTTCTCACCGCTGGTAACACGAGGCGCTACCTGCAGCATGTTCAGGTAGCTCAGCTGATCCAGCTCCTCCGGGATGGCCTCCAGCCTCGAGAGCGTGGAGGAGGCCCCAGCAGCCGGGCTGTGACACGAGGAGACCTGCACAGGGCTGTAGAAGGCCTTCAGCCCGGTACCTGCCCCACCACAGCTGCCTGCTAATCTTTTCAGCTTAAACTCAGCTTCTGAAATGTGTGTTCGTCTTATTTGGATAGATGATGGGTTGTGATTGGTCTTGTTATAGCTCCGTGTTTTAATTTTATTTCATTTTTAGTTTTTTTTTTCTATTAATTTCAGGTTCAGTTAGTTTCCAGAGTCTGTCGCTCTTCAGTCTTTAGTGTTTGAAAGTTTTACTGTCAGTGTTAGTTTTAGGGGGGTGTTATCAAACTGATAAAGACTAAACCTGAACTCTCGCTTCATTTTATTTCAGCTATTTTAAGAAGTTCACAAAATTATTTATTTCTTTGTTCAATTTTATTTTAGTTAACTAAAATGTTTTTTCCACTTCTAGTTTTAGTTTTTAGTTAACTGAAATAACCTTGTGTGGCTGGTGGGGCTGATTTTCGCTTCCTCCTCTTTAGGTCCTCAGAAGCTTCCATCTATTAAAGGAAATGACTTCACCTGCTTGGCAGTTTGTATACGCTGGTTTTCTTCCAGCGTGGCTCTGTCTCTCTCCTCCTGGAAGGTTGGTGCCTCTCAGCCACCCAGCTTGGTTTTCATTTGCTTTGCTTTGATTGTTTTGTAGTTATCATGAAGCTGATCCATTCTTTGTTATGTCTGAAATGAGCCGGGCATAACAGGGTAGACGTGGACAGATTGAGGACTTTGTGTTATTGTTGCCAGCTGCTAAATCTTGCAAAGCTCTGTTGAAACTTTGAACAGTTACTTCTGAACCTCACCTGGTTTCTGGAACAGGACTCAGATTTTAAGTGTGCGCGCACTTAAAACAAGTTTGAGCATCAAAATAAAGGTTTTATCCAAGAAAAAAGACCAAAGGAAATATGAAATCAATGCAGGAAAAACTACTGAAAAATAACCATTTTTGATCCCAAGCCATGTATTCTGCAACTGTTTTATGTTTGTTTGAAGACCCTGTGATCTTCACTGTCTTAAGAAAAAAAATCTGTTAGATGTTTTGTCCTTCTTTCTCTCTTCTCCATCTTTCCCAGAGGTTTAGCAGATTTGGGTTTCCTCTTACTCGCTCAGATTATTAGCTGTAAACAGTATTTAACGAAAAAAGAAACTTATGGACAAACAGAGTAAAACTTTAATACAAACCTGTTTCTAATTTTCCGTCCTCTCGATCCGATCCAACACTTTAATCAGTAAAATCTTCTCTGAGGATTTAGAGTCATAAATGACAAAATGATGTGTGGGGTCGGGCGACGGTGCTGATGGATGAAGTTTCCTCCCCTGTTCCTCCAGCACATTAAAGTCCCTGCGAGGCTGAGCTGGTTTATTTCGATCTGTAAATAGTTGCACAAACAGTCAGTGGGAAAAAAGCTCATTACTCCCAAAGGAAAACACAGATAGTGGATGCAGGTTTAACCTCCAAAGGCCTGAGAATTTAAAGCCACAGCTCAGCCCCAAAATCAAATTCACATATTTTTTTTCCCTGGACCATCCACCCATTTTCTGCTGCTCACACAGGTTGGGGTTGTGGGGGCAGCAGTTGAAGCCAAGATGCTCAGACCGCCCTTTCTCCAGCCACTTCCTCCAGCTCTTGATGGGACACCCATGAGCCCACCTGAGAGACATAATCTCTCCAGCTTGTCCTTGGTCTGCTTCAGGCTCTGCTCCTTATGGGATGTAAGGGAGGTGTCAGCATCCTAATCGGATCATGCTGTAAATCAACCACCTTCAACTTGTTCCGCTGGGCTTTAGTGCCGTTTATCTTCTGATATTGTTTTGGTGTCAGCTGCCAAGTTTTTGAGAGGGCTGCCTTTTCCTGAACATTACACAACCTAATGACATGTTTTTGGAGTTTTTTAAAGTAAATATTAATAGTAAATAATACAAATATGTAATATCAATAATAGCATAACATAAATAATATCAGAAAATAAGTAAATAATAGTCAATCACATTTCAGAAAGTTTATTTAACTACCAATTTAGAATGTATTAACAATGGTTATTATAAAGTGCTGCGTTGGGTTAATACAGAATGCTTTTCAGGGGACAGTGTGGATGAAGGAAGGTTAATGGGATTAAAAAAGTAAAAGTAGTTACGTGAGACAGATGTTTATCTTCTAAAGGCAAACTGAAAACAGCCCTGATGTGAAAGACGACAGACATTAATGCGTTTGCCCTATGAACAGCTGATCTTCAGAAACTTTTGCCAGAGCGACAAAAAGGAGCACAAGGTAAAAGGTGCTCATTTAGAGAGAGTGCCTGAATCTATTTTTTCCTTTTAGACATTGCAAAAGTTTGTAAATGAAGCGACTGACGGAGCCCTCGGGTCTCTAAAGACGAGCGTTCAGCTGGTAAAATAGCATCACATTCTATTATTGTGTAAAATAATACGTTTTTAGCGCCTTTAAAATGTTTCAAACTTATTCTGAAATTCTGGATGCAAAGATGTCAGATTTAAATTGTAAAATTCTGTTAAAAGCCTTTGTCTTTAGTCTCGTCTTTCCTCGCGAGAAGATTCGTTTAAACTCATTTTTGCTCGATTGATTCATTAAATGAAAACGAAATTTTGTCCTTAGTAGATCAATTTAAAGGAGCTGCTTTTTGACACCTCCGCTCGTCCACTCTGTCGCTACTTTTACCGGCAGTGGTTTCCACATCCATAGGAGGTCGCTGTTCGCTTTTAATATCAACACTCGTGTACTAGAAAGCGCCTTCAGATTGTGGCTGCTTGTGCGCGCGTTGGTTCAGAGACCAGCGAGGGACGTGTGACGGGGACGCGCTTTGCTTTGAACATGAACTGGGAGTGAACTCGGACCACCGCCTCACTGAAACTCGGATCACCGGACTAAACACACCGGGTTTCTGTCCCAACCTGCAGCGGATTCCTGCCAGTTTGGACCCTTCCAGCTGCGACTTTATTGGCTTTACTTTTCTCCACATCTGGATAAACATTTACTTCAAACCTGCTCTTCTTTGGAAGACTTAAAAGTATTTTTTTCCTGCACCAAAGTGAGCCCCGCTTGTGTGCGCTGAATGAACCTGTGCGTAAAAGCGCGTGCAGCAAAGCGCCTCGATCTTGTCTGAAGACAAGATTTGGTCACTTCTCATAACACACGTGCTTCCTGCAGAGGATGACAGTCAGATGAGCGCAGAGCTCCTGTTCAGGTGGGTTTAACCCTCCGCTGCTGGATGAGATGCCACCATGTCCTTTACGCACCGACTCGCTCTGCGCCTTCTCATCTTCACCTTCATCCTCACGGTCAGTCCTTCACTTATTATCATTATTAATGCTTATTTTTCTTCAAATATCCATTAAATTAAAATACTTTTTATGTTTTTATGGCTGATTTTATGGTCTTAAAATATTACTGAGTTACCCAGTTGGCGGTTTGACGTGTTTTATCGAGTCATTGTGTTGGAATATCCATTAACTAGACGCACAGTGAGTTCATAAAGTCTAACAATGTATTTACCACCTCCAATAAAATCACTTCACTGTTGTTTGGAACAAGGCTGTGACACGTTGGGAGAGACCAGTCGAGCTCTGGGCATTGATCCAGGTCTGGCATTGGTTTATTGATTTATTTCACAATAATGCGTAATTAACAGTTTCCTCTGCACTCGGACAAACAGTGATTAAAATGTATTAAGGCTGAACTCATGTGAGACCAGCTATCAGTCCTCGGGTAAAAGTGTGCCTGATTAACTTTCATTTTACTTCACTTACAAAGCCGTGAGCGGGAAACGAGTGGAAGTTAAGCAACAGGAGTTTGTTTGGCATTGATTAAATAGAGCAGGGAATCAATGGGTACAGCAGACTGACTCTAACAAACCACCTGCAGAGCTGCAGCACACTGGCATATAGATTCAGCTCTGGACTAAAGTCCATTTCTGTCCTTACAGGAACAATCTCCATGAATGTGTTTCCTGAGGCTAATTGCTGGACCTTTTTGATGTCTATAAAGGGCAAATATATATTTCAGAGCAGTATTAGGTGCAGATTTGCACAGTTTTTTTTCTTTAGATTTTAAGGCATCAGGTGACTGTTTGTATTCAGCAAACTACAACAAGAAACAAGTTTTACTGTCAAAATTAGATAGTAAAACTTGTGGAAAAGAATTGAATCTTCTCACTTCTTAATCCTGTGTCATGTATTTGGCAGTCATCGGACTTTTCAGTGCTGTAAATCATCTCCAACTGCAGCTGATTTAACATCACACGATAAAGCAGCATTGTAACATTTTCATTTGCAGCTTTCTCATTTGGCATTTCGTTTGACATAAATTATAGATTCACTTTATGGCTGCTGCTTCTCCTGGGTTAATTTTTCATACTCATGCCTGAGTCACCCTCAGGCCTGTACATATAGACTCTGAAGCTCAGGCCTCATTTATTAAAATGGGTCTTTGTGGGTTTGGATAAACCACCAGACACCTCAAGTGGATGATTTCCTTAAAACTGTGCGTAAGTGTATGTCATTGAGGTGACATTGAGGTGACATCAGTGGTCCAAATGCACTCAAGTGAGAAACGGGGTGACTCATTTTTATTTTAGAGTGAGAGAAAAAAAACTTTGCGTAAAAAAATTATTCAAGTGAAGACAGCCAGTCTTTTTATTTTATATGTATTTCTCAACTCCAGAACTGCATGAATGACATTTTAACTGATCAGCTGTTTCTGCAAAGCTCACTGATGCAAACATTTATTTCCAACCTTTAAAATGTGTGTCTAAGTTTTCTTTTCTGCTTGCATTTATTCCCAGACTTTGGACGGGTAATGCATAGTCAAGGCTCATAAGCAAAGTGATGTTTTTCTTCAGTGGGAGCCAAGAGAAAAGGCAGCGATGTTTTCATCATGCCTTCTATCTAACGCTGTTTCTTTCAGCGTTTCCAAAACTTCAAGTTGTGCGTTTTGCTTTTTGGGGATGAGCTGGATCACAGGTTGTGTGTTCAGAGCATTTGGCAGCAGAGAAACCTGACCATAACAGTGTTATTGTTTTGTAACGCTCATGTTGGTCGGCATCTGTGTCATTTTGCAACTCCTTTACAATTGAATCTAAATACAAGCAGCAAACTTCAGTTCAGCTTTTGAACTGTTGTGGTTTCTGTCTGTTAGACACGAGGAAGGAGTTTAGGAAACATAGATGACACAGGTCTGCTCTGTGTGCTGAATGACTTCTGCTTCCTGTATTGATCAGTCTGGCAGCTGTGTGTGCAAAAAAAATGACAAGACTTTGGATGCAGGAGTTACTGCACAAAACGTAATTCGCTGCTAACATGTGAAAGCTGCAATTAAAACAATGCATTTGCAAACACAAAATCAGACATGTATCACACGGCATCTCTCACTGTGATGCATGAAGCTAAGCTGTGATAAACCCTTGTAATCCCCTCCTGTATTTGTACGTTTAACTGTCAGCGCTGCCTCGGGCGACTCTGCAGAGACAGTTGAACTGAAATCCTGCAGAGTGACGTCAGGAAATGGCACTCGTGTTTACGAACCACGCTTCTCTGTGAAGAAAGACAGGTGTGAGTGTGTGTGTGTGTGGTGGGGGGACTCTCAGCTCAAAACTGTTGCAGAAGGAGGGAAAAGGACAGTAGCTTCAAAATCCATAATTTTGGATAAAGTAGTTGCTTTTTCCATCCAGTTTTGCTTTAAAGTTCTAATTTTTGTCTTACTTTATAAATCATCAGCAGTTTAGTTTCACCCCTGCTCAACACTACTTCACTTACTGCAAGCCTGAGCTTTCATCGTAAACTGGCTTGCTTTGGCAGATTTAACTGATGATGGGTAAACCAGATGATCAAAGCAGCATTAGACAAAGTGCATCACTTTTCTGTCTAGTTTTATATTGTAATAATATTTGGCCGTGGGACACCATCTGGGAAATCACAGCTCTTGCTCATGCAATGTAAATATGTACTTAAGCGCTCTAAAGTTCCTTTATGCTTATGTTTCTATTGTTCCAACAGCATATACACATGAAAATATAGTCACCGAATTGCAAAGGCTGGTAAATGATATAAATATATCAATATAAAATGTCATATTTAAGTTTCTTTAGCCTGCTTATCCTCACTGCTTCCCCTGCAAGCCACTTTGCAACCGACCTCGGTCCCATCTCTGTTTTGTTCCATAAGGGACTTTCAGACTCCTCCGTGTAAACACATGAAAGTGTCTGAAAGGGTAAGAATAGAGCTGTAGCTTCAAATATAAAATACTGCAAATGATTTTTTTCTTTGACTGATAGAGTCCAGAGCTACGTAGTCAGTGGACTAAGTAGACAGAGCTTTTTAAAACATACCCCTAACCTTGATGTGTTTAAATGTTCAGACACTTGAGCTCAGGCTTCTGTTTCAGAGCCGACTCTGCTGCTTTTACCGTTCTCAGCGAGCTGAATGAGTCTGACGTGGTGGAGTCGAGGTCAGAGGAGGAGGTTTGGGATTACAGACTGGTGGAGAAAAAAAAGCGTTCTTTTGTTTAGTTTAATCCAGAACATTTTATCCCTTACCTCGTAATGGATCTGTGTGTCTCTGTGTGTATTTGTGTGTATTAGTGCTTATTAGATGAAAGAGATTATGCTGTTTGTTTAGATGGCGATGGATTAAATAAGATCGTTTATCTTTTCCTTTTGCTTGTGTCTATTTATAGTTTGTTTGTTTTGAAAAGCAGGAAGTGAGAACAGGAAGGACATAATCCAAATGTGTAGCCAAATTTCGAGTTAAAGAAAGCAGCACCTCCATCTGGAACATCGGGACTTTAAAACAATAGTAATGATGTCAGTCTGAAACTGGAGGCCTGCACTGTGATGCAGGATTTGGGGGCCTAAGTTGTAACTTCAGGTTTAAAGCTGTTTTTTTGGGTGATCAAGGTGGTTCACTTCTTACCTACATGCAAACTTCACCTGCAGGCCTAGCCTGCTTGATCACAGTGACTGTGCAGATGCATTCAGATAGTACATGAAGCCACTGAGATACTGAAAAGACTCATATTTTAGTGTTTTTATGAGGCAACAAGATTTAGATCCACTGACAAACGATAAGATAAGCAGGGCTTGAATTTGCTCAGAGCCCACCTTCTCCTTCTCTTTAAGGCTCTGTGTGGATGTGCCCTCTTAGCTTGATTTTATTGAACAGCTGCAGCGTCACAGCAGCAGGATCCACATTAAGAAAGGGCCTGTGTGCATTTTAAGCAGGCGGTAACTTCATTAATTATTTACGCCTTCTAATGTGTTCCTGTGAAGTCACGTAGCCTTATTAACCCAAATGCTTTCCCACATAGCGAAGAGCCGAGCTGCTGCACACATTTGCAGCTTCCACAGCAGGTTCAGGATGATCCAGGCACCATCAGACACCGTCAGAAATACAGCTTTCAGCCATTTAAGAACAGGTTGTTTCATCTAGTGCAAGAATGTCAAAGTCAACATCAATCGTGGGCCACATGCACGCAAAGCTACTTTGAAAAGTACACTTTCTACAGTATGTATCAGTTTTTCTACATGATAGAGAAATGCTGCTGTGGAAATGAAAGAAATCTGTTGGCTCTCTGGACCCACGGTGAAAAAAACTAAATGTCTTTACTCGATAGTGAAAAAACAGAAATATTATTGTTTATTTATTACACAGTTACTTTGGTGTATTATAAATAGCCATGGGAGAGGTTTTCTAGCTGTAGGAAAAGCCCTCCTTCACATTTTCCAGTGCCAGATTACACCCAGATTATAGCTGGTCTGATTCTGGCTCCCGGGCCTTATGTTTGACAGCCCGGCTCTAGAGAACCCCAATATTAAGAATAGCTTTAGTTCAGACAGGATCTAATGACTGTTGTTTTTTCTTTATCTTTTGCTTTGTTGCTCAGTTGTTCAACGTGACTCTGGCACTAACTTCCACAGAGAGTTTAAAAGATGGACGTAGTCTCCCTGATGTCATTCGTTAGTTAAAGTATTAAACCTGGACCTGTTTCCAACTCATGGACTTGTAATTGATAGTTGATGATGAGCATAGCCTGGATGAGGTTTGCCATTCTAGGAGTCGGACATTTCCTGTCTGATTCCTGGTATGAGGGAGAATGTAGGTTTAACGCACTTTACATCAGCTTTATGTAAACACATTTTTTGAGCTTCTTTGCTTTTATTTTGATTGGATGGTGGAAAGAAGACAGGAAAACTGGGAGATGTCCAGGGGGAAAACATGCAGTAAAAGGCCTTGGGGCAGACTTGAATATGGGCCTCTCCATTAGCCTTGTGGCATATATTCAACCCAACGAACTATAGTGGCTCCCATTTTAACCCTATGTCACAACCTCCTGCGTAACCTGAGAAATGTAACTGCACGTTGGGTCAATGCATATCACAATGACTTGAATGCCATGAACAGTTGTGGTGTAGGGATAAAAGGAGTTTCTGGTTACTATCTAAGTTAGGTTAGGTTACGTAGATTTGTGGCAAAAGTCTAAATTTAGGTATTTACATTTAATTTCAGACATATTATTCTGAAAATTCACCTGTTCAGCATTTCTTTGCACAATGATACTCAGCATATTCCACATTTAGTGAAGACAAGTTGCTTGCAGTAAGGGTGAAGTCCCTTACTTCACTTAACAAGGACCGCCGCTCCTCTCACGTCCTTGTTTAGCACCTAATCATCCTGCTGCTGATTTCCTTTCCGTATTGGAATCAGCTCAAGTGATCGTTCATCTTATTTGAGGTCTCTGTGTCTACACGTGTGGAAGTGTTGTTTGAAGTCTGAGTCTCTCCTTTGGTTGGTCACTTAAAGACAGAAGGAAAGTGATGTTTGAATGGTGAGCATGATAAGAATGATATCATGGTCAGGTTTTTGGCTAAAGAAATTTTAGTGTGTGTGTGTGTGTGTGTGTGTGTGTGTGTATAAACAGACTGACAGATCTGAAACACTGTGGAGAGTGACCATAAATCTAAGTGTAAACAGACCTCCCAACACACACGCACATTCGCGGTATATCAGTGAATCAAGTTGACACATGAACTTGTTCTGTTTGAGTGTTTTTCTTTGTTCACGTTGCCCTTTGTGTACAGTCTGTTTGAGTGTGTGTCCATGGTTACCATCAGCTGTACCAGCACACACACTCACACATATGAGGGTATGGTTTGATGGTGGCAGCAGGAAAATTTGGGTTATGGTTCTCATTCGGTAGCACTTGATTCGGTACAGTCAGTACGAGCGAGGTGAGGCTAATTAATGAGGTTTGGATTGAAATCTGTTTTCAAAGGTAGCTTCTGTGGAGCAAATATAAACCTCTGCATTTTCAATCGCTCAGCAGATTTCTTTTATTCTTTCTGCAATAGATGGTTCTCAGTTCAGTTTAAAGAGTCGGTTTTACTCAGTTTATGTTTACTGCTATTGTTTTTATTATTTAATAAGTTAGGGTATTTGTTATGGGAAAAATTTAGGATATGGCGCTCATTCCATTCTTTATAAGCATAAGTGCCTCTTTGTGCTGATATATTTTATTAAATTGATAAAAACTGCAACTAAATACTTTTCAAATATATAAATCTATTTCCAATTTGTAGTTAATATCATAACTGCTTAAATTTGTTATTTTTTTCTTGAAAGTTTAGCTAAAATTTAACTTTCCCCTTAATATATTAACCCTTATTGAGTCTTTTGATTTTAGTCTTACCTGGATGAGTTGCAGTAGCATCACCCTCACTCAGCATTACCTCAAGGTGCTTTATACTGCAGGGTAAAGACCCTACATACCTCCGACAGAGCCAGGCTCCAGAATGGGCAGCTATGTGCCACGACTGATTGGGGTCGATGGGGGAAAACAGGACAAAAGACGTGCTGTGGAAGAGAGCCAGAGATTAATAACAACTAATGGCTAAATGGGAGTTTATAAGACAGCCTGATAATAATAAATTCCAATAGTCTAGCCTAGAAGTACTAAATGCACGAACTAGTTTTTCAGCATCACTTTGCAACAGGATGTTTTTAAAAAAAAAAAAATGTTTTAAGTTACTGCACAAATGCAAGCAGTCCTGCATGTTTGTTTAATACATCCTGATCAAAAACATAATGCCATCCAGAGTAAGAATCTGGTTAGATACTGTATTTCTGAATTTAGAAGTAGAAAATTAGAGGTCATTCAGGTCTTTATGTCTTCAAGACATTTATGCAGTTTAACTAATTGATGTGTGTTATCTGGCTTCATGGATAGATAGAGTTGGGTATCATCTGCATAGCAATAAAAATGTATCCTATGCCTTCTAATGATACTGCCTAAGGGAAGCATCTATAGCAGCGGTCCCCAACCCCAGGGCCACGGACCGATACCGGTTATTTGGTACTGGGCCGCTCGGGTGTGAAATTTATGTTAACTCGGTTTCCCTGGGTCTTTGTAGTTGTGTGTCTTATTTTGAAAGAAATATTTACGCATTACCATAGCCACCAGAGAGCATTAAGGGCCAGAGAGGAGGATGTTACTCTCAATGTTGTCAGCACATTTCAGGAGGACGCTGCTAATAAAGTTACACAATTACACAGTGAATTTGCGTTTATTATTATTTTTACAAAATACTGCAGTTTTTGTCTCGGTCGTATCATTTTATTTTGTTGTATTTATCTGCGACACCTTAAAGGCCGGTCTGTGGAAATATTGTTTGATATTAAACCGGTCCGTGGTGCAAAAAAGGTTGGGGACCGCTGGTCTTTAAAATATATAGAATTGGTCCTAGCATGGAACCCTGTGGAACTCCATAATTAACCTCAGTGTGTGAAAAGGACTCTCCATTTAGATGAGCAAATTGGAGTCTATTAGATAGATGTACCAGTACCTTTAATACCTACGGCATGCCCTTATTGCTGTGATAAAATATTATAAATAACAGTGTCAAATGCTGCGGTGAGGTCTAGCAGGACAAGCACAGAGATGAGTCCACTGTCAGAGGCCATAAGAAGGTCATTTGTAACCTTCACTAATGCTGTTTCTGTGCTGTGATGAATTTTTAAACCTGTCTGGAGCTCTTCAAATAAATCTTTCCACTGCAAATGATCACTCTGAGAGTAATTGCACTCAGCTCAAGTCACACTGTGACTGTCTTTAGAAAGGTTGCCTCCTATCAGACGACTGCAATTGCCTTCCGATCAAAAGTAGTCATGAATGTGCAAAACGCTTAAGCTCTGGGCAACAATTTAGTCATCACAAACTCAATATAATCACCAAACAGCCCCTGTTTGTTTTTTGTTTTTTTTGTTTTTTTTGTAGATGCAAGGAGGTTGCTGTTTTATTTTTACTCCATTAGCTTACTCAGAATTTGGAGGTAGCTTTGTCAAGCTAAGTGGGTCCATTGTTGGATGGTTTTTGGGTTAAGCTGTTTTAATATAAGTTTGCTTGATGGACATATCTAATTTTGTTGCATTGCATGAGCCTCTTGTTTGTACTATTTTTATGTAATAAAGTATCAATATTCGGTGTCCCTTTATTAATACAATATCATCACGCAAAATATCACAATACTGTGCTGTATCGATCCAACCACCACACGCTCCCAACCCGAGGAGTCAGTCTTATAATCGTTTGAAAAAGAAAGTTCTCACAGGCCTCTGTGCAGTCCTGTGATAAGCTAATTACACCCTGTGATTGAATAGGTTTCTAGCTTGTAGAACCTCCTTTAGGAGCAATAACTTTAATTAATCGCTTTCTGTGGGACTTTATCAGTTTCTCACATGGTTGTGGGAGAATTTGGGCCTACACTTCTTCACAGCGTCACTTCATTTAATTGAAGTTTGTGTTAATTTGTTCATGAACAGCACTCACCACAACATTTCAATCAGCTTGAGGTCTCTGGGTCACTTTGCAACACTTTGGTTTTTTGAACAGGCTGTTCAACATACTCTGGGTATCCTTCTTTCATCTGGACTCACTCACACTAATCCTAACACTGACAATCAAGATAAGTGGTCACACAAAGCTTTCCTAAGTTGACCCAGGATTTCCCAATTTAACTACAAGTGTGTTCACTTGAAAAGGTTGTGGTGACAGCATCTAACCAATCACAAACATGGAAGAATGTACTAAGATTATAAAATAAAATAAAACAATATACAGAGAGGTTACACACACACACACACACACACACACACACACACACACACACACACACACACACAATACAGGCTGAAAGTAACACAGCTGCTGCAGACAAATCAGCAGAGTGAGTGGGTGCGAGAGGAAAGGTGCTGTAAAGCAGTTTACTACCAGGATGGTGTAAGATTGTGTGTGAACTTTAATAAAGTTTGGTCAGGTCAGGAAAGAAAACTAACAAATATGTTGACTGTAAGCTAAAAGGTGTATCAGTATCACACCTCAAGTGCTTCATTAAATATGTGTCTTAAAGAGTTTTGTTGTTATTCTTTCAGCTGTAGCCTTGGTGGGCTCTAACGCTCTGAGAGTAAAAAAATAAATACAAAAACAGGAGTATGTGCAAATTTGATTCACAAATTAGAATGATATTAATGATTTTAAAACAATAAAACTGTTGTGAAACTGTTTGCAGCCAACATAAAATAAAATTAAGGACCAAAGTTGCCTCTGAGAATCTGGATTCATTACTGATACTCTTCAGGGAAAGACAAAGATTATAGAAACTCCCTGCTATCTGCAGAGACCTCTGGGGGATCCTCCACAAATTTTATTTTATTTTATGTTTTATGGAGAATTGATTATTTCAACACACTGATCTCTAACAGGAACCTAACCTGCTTCAGTTCTTTTTTGTATTCACAAATCGTCACTGCTGTGTTTTACAGTCGACATCGGGAATTTCATGCTGCCACCTGACATACTTCAAGTATTGTGTAATGTAAAAATAGTAATTTAACAGTGAAATAAAAAATCCAAAATAACGGTAAGAGCCTGGATTTACATTCTGAAGGGAACTGCCTAAATCCTCCCCCTGAAAGCTGCAGATAGGAGTGAAAGGAGAGCAGATCGCAGAAACATGAACTTTACTCCAGAAAACTGGAGCACGTATGTCAAACACCAGCGTGCACAGCACAACCTGAGACAAAGAGCCTGACGCAGGAGGTTTGTTCATTTTGGAGATAATATTCATAATATTTATTTCCCTTCATCCCGACAGGTTAACGGAATGTTTTCTCCCTGCCAGTTCTACTGGGAAATGCAGAAAGCAAAGAGTGACTGTCAGACACAGCTGCAGCAGAACCTTTCCACTCATGCAGGTACGCACGCACTGAAACACACACCAGCAAGTGTTTGGAAATCCCCGTCCGAAGTATTTTACGTTAAGTCTGCTGCGTGTGCAGGAGCAGACACAAAATAATCTGCTGTAAGAGCATCACTGAATGTTAGGCCTCGGAAAATTATTTAGATCCATATCAAGTAAGGAAAAGTGTGTGTGTGAGTGTGTGTGTGTGTGTGTGAGTGTTTGAGTGTGTGTGAGTGTGTGTGTGTGTGTGTGTGTGTGTGTGTGTGTGTGTGTGTGTGTGTGTGTGTGTGTGAGTGCACTGAATGAGATCATTTGAAGCAAGGTCAGTTGATGTGAAGTGGTGGGTGTCTCTGGACACTATTTCAGACGGTGTTGCAACACTGAGCTATTTACCTTGTGAGATCAAACACTCCACAAATGTACACACATTTACACGTACTCAAATGCTCGCTATAAAGGCTAAAAAAGCCTCTTCAGTTACCTGCTTGGAGGGTGGATCGAAGAGAAATCAAACACACCTCTTTTCTGCACTTGGGCTACAATCAGATGATTTAAAAATCATTTATTTTTTATCAAGAAAGGATAAAAACGTGAAGGCAAAGTGTAAACTGTGTGACTTGCATGTAGCAAATAACAAAAGCGTTGAGCAGTCAGACTTGAAGACTTCATTTTTCCACATCTCTAATATGCCCTCATTAGAATGGAAGTTTAGAGGTCACCACAGCAACATCCTCCTCTGTCAAACCAACCCTTTGCATGTCCTCCTTCACTACGTCCATGAATCTCCACTGAGGTTTTCCTCTTTTCCTCCTGCCTGGCAGCTTCACAATCAACAATCTTTGTCCAATATATGCACGATCCCTCCTCTGCACATGTCCAAACCATCTCAGTCCTGTCTCTCTATGTTTGTCTCCCAACAGCTCAACCTGAGCCATCCCTTCGATGTACTCATTTCCAATCTTGTCCAATTGGTCATTCCCAGTGAGAATTTTAGGAGGGCCACAGTCTCTAAAAGATACATCTTAGCAGGTTTCCCCATCTTGTAAACTTTCCCTTTCTACTCTTGCTGCTATCCATCCCTCCATCCATCTTCTTCCGCTTATCCGGGGCCGGGTCGCAGGGGCAGCAGCCTAAGCAGAGAAGCCCAGACCTCCTTCTTCCTAGCCACGCCCTCTAACTTGTCTGGTAGAACACCAAGGTGTTCCCAGGCCAGCCGAGAGATATAATCTCTCCAGCGTGTCCTGGGTCTGCCCCGGGGCCTCCTCCCGGTGGGACATGCCCGGAACACCTCACCCGGGAGGCGCCCGGGAGGCATCCTCGTCAGATGCCTGAACCACCTCAACTGGCTCATTTTAGATGTGGAGGAGCAGCAGCTCCTCCCGGATGGCTGAACTTCTCACCCTATCTCTAAGGGAGAGGCCAGCCAACCTTCGGAGGAAGCTCATTTCCGCCACTTGTATCTGTAGTCTCATTCTTTCGGTCGCTCGTGACCATAGGTCAAGGTGGGGACGTGGACTAACCGGTAAATTGAGAGCTTCACTTTTCACTCAGCTCTCTCTTCACCACAACGGACCGGTACAGCATCTGCATCACTGCAGCACCAACAGGAACTCATCCCAGAATGAGCCAGAGTGGGCACTCTACTCGTTTCTGTCTCCAGATTTGGTGGTGCTGATTTTCATTCCTGCTGCTTCACACTTGGCTGTGAACTGCTCCAGTGCGAGTTGGAGGCCTGTTATCCTTCTGTCACAAATTACGTCTAACAAGATAGAGATAAAGTAAGGTAATGCATTACTTTTTTGAGTAGTAACCCTGATGGAAAAATACACATTAATTCAAATGTGTAAAAAGCGATGGTAAAATACAAACTGACACCATGGATATGCCTGCACACAAACCTCTGTGTGATGCTTAAGCTGCCTGACGAAGCAGCTTTGTTTTTTATCTCTTGTTTTTCAGCAAGTCAAAAAACTCAGAGAATGAAAGGCTTGAAGGACTGCTGCACACAATCGGCATCAGTAGAGTCTCCAGATGTTCACGACTTATATTATGAGGATTTCTGTGTGAAACCACAACACGAGTGACCAAAGACTGACGCACAGACATACAGAGGCTGTTCTGTTGTTTGTGAACGGTCGTGTGTGAATGTTTGAGCACAGAGATAATAAAAATGTGTTTAATCTGTGTGGTCTCAGCTTTCAGGCTGTGAGCTTTTTCTCACGCTGGTCTGTAGATACGCATGTGTGTTTGATGTTAAAGGACAGTACCAGCATTAGTTACTCTCAGGCTTCATCAGGCTACATTTACTTTAAACTTAACTATTAAAAGGCCTTCAGAGTTTCAAGTGAATGTCTTTGGAGTCCCTCCTGGCTGAGCAGTAAAGCTAAATGTCCAAACCTCACAGGCTGCTTTCATGTGGGCTGGATTTATTGTCCATGTTCAATCAGCAGCTTGCACAGAAGCTCCAAAGAGGTCGCTCAGCCAAACAGGAAGTTCTGTGCAGGCAAGTTCACACTTCTGATGTCTGCGTGTGTGTGTGTGTGTATCTCTGTATGTGTCTGTCCAGGATGTCACGGCGAGTGGGACAACGTTTCATGTTGGCCGAGTGCAGCGGTCGGCGATGTGCTGACCTTACGCTGCCCCACCCCCTTCCTGCTGTTTTTTCACAAGAACGGTGAGCTTCTTCTCAGACACACACTTCCTCCTGCTGCCCTTCAATCATCTTTGTTAACACACACACACACACACACACACACACACACACACACACACACACACACTTGGTCTTGACTTGGTGAAAAAAACAGAACTGTGATCTGGAAATTTTACAGAATTTCAGTTAAAGGAAGTTTCAACTTCCCTCAACATTTAAAACATTTTAAGACAGTTGACACTTAGTATGACCCCGCCACACAAAGTCTGAGGGCTCAGCACTGCTCAGCAGTTTATGCACTTTGAAAAACAGTGACATACTCAACATTTTATTATTTATTATATTTTAGTTTCTGTGTGCTGAAAAACTTTGAAATCTTCATCTTATTTAATTCTGATACAGAAAAATAATCCTTTTTTAAGTTTAGTTTTTTTTACAGGATAATGCTACAAACCTAGTGTTGCATTAAATCTTTACTGTATTATTTTACAGTAATAAAGTCCTACAGTAAACATGTAGTGATGCTGCAATTTCTTACAGTAATTTTCAGTAATACTGTCATTTCTAGTGTTACTGTATTGTTTTACAGAGTTTCTACACTAATCTTGTAATTTTATAGTAATTTATCTTGTGAAATTTTAATATTTGACAGATAAAAACACCTGATATATATCATATATCACTACATGTATTAACTAGCGCCACAAATGTCCCATATGTGTTGTGAAAACAAATTATTTTTTGGAAAATGTTAACTTTGATTTAAAATGTAAGCTTTGAAGTCACTGACATTTTAATAATAATAAATATATTCCTAAAAACAATAATAGTGTTTCCCACAGAATTACACATTCCTGTGCCAAACAAGCTTTCTTAAATACACAGTATATAGCATATACATAGTATATCGTCCCACAAATACTTGAAAAACAAAAGTCAGCTGTCTTCTATCCAGTGGATTCACTCAAATGCCACCAATCTGAACACTAATAAGAAGGAGTGATTAAGTAAGATTAAGTGAAAAGATGTTTGTGAGGCTTTTACTGCAGTTGAAATTCTTTATTACTTATTTTCAATATAACAGAACTCCTGCTTCTCTCCTTCTTTGACCTCTTTCTTTTTGAACTTTCTGCCATTTCTCACTTTGACTTGTTGTTACGTCCCTCTGCAGCCCCTAATCATCTTAATGTGTTCAGCTGGTGCTAATTGGCCACACCTAGTCAGGTGTGGATAAAAGCATACCTGAGGCAAGCTTTCCGGAGAGCTCACTTGTTTTTGCCTTGGTGGCACTAGCCATTTTAGCTAACCTGGTATTCCATTTTAAGATAAAACCTCTTCTCGCCTACACTCTGATATTCATCTCCTTTTTTATGTTGCGGCTTTTGAGCCGGGTCGTAACACTTGTGACTCTTCTCTCCTCTCCATCCAGAGCTTCTTGAGCTGTTTCTGTTAATGTTTCTAATCATTTGCACAGCGGCTGACGCCATTTGTCCGACCCTCTGTGATTTCCTTCAGTAGTGAGCGGCTGGTTTATCCTCCTCCCGCTGCCCCTGCAGAAACACACATCATTAATAGATGAGCATCACAATCAGCACCACAGACGAGAACAGAAGCTGCTCAGTATCAAAAGTCCTCACTGAGGCCTACTGAATGTGCCTGCCTCTGATGAGAGCCGTGTGAGAGGGTAAAAGCAGACATGAGTCATCATCATGCTGACTCAGTGAGTGCCCAGGACCCGTGTCTGCAAAACAAGCCCAAATCATGAGCCGTCCACCACCGTGCTGACAGTTGGAATGAGGTGTTTGTGCTGACATGGTGTGTTTGGTTTTCTCCAAATGTGGCGCTCTGATTATGAACAAACATCTCTACTTTGGTTTTGTCTGTCCAGGCATCTGCTGCTGTGAGTCTGACTACACTGGTGCTATATAAACTATACTGGATTTAATTGTTATTCCAGTTATCCAAATCTAAAATCTGTGGACAAATATCACTGAAGCTTTAAAAAAAATCTGGGCATTGTATATTCATATGCAGCACTGATGTTAGATTTCATGAAATTTACTAGTCAGGTTATTGGTTCAGTTCTGGAAGGCTCTAAAACCAGTCTGTTTTATTTCAGGCAACCTCAGCAGGAACTGTACAGAGAGTGGCTGGTCCACCGTCTATCCCGACTACATCATCACCTGCACGAGCACCTTAGAGACCCCAGAGGCAACCAAAAGGGCAAGTTTGATGCCTGTGGTGTGATTACGTTTGTGCGCCTGTGAGCTCAGCTATGAGTTATATGAAGCTCCACTGTGATTGCAGTTATGCTGCTTGTGAACAACTCTTTTAATTCTTTTCCAGTCTGAACCTTTTTAGCTGGTGAATTCATTCAGCAGTTTTCTCTTCAGTTTTTCTCAGTTAATGTCTTTCTCTAGGAATTAGAGTCTTTACATAATAATAAAACATAATATATAACAGGGACTGATTTTTTTGTCTTTGTAGTGTAGAAACTCTGATGTCTGTTTGAGGCCTGATCAAAGTTGTGTTTAGTTTTCATATCTACTTTGTAGCTGCTGAACCGACTCAAACTCTCAGTGTCTAATAAAGCTGAAGGCCTTAGAGCAGTCGCTATTAATGCAAAATTGTCAGTATTGGTATATCAGGGTTCTTGGATTCTCAGATGGGGTAGAAGATTAGTCAGAGCGGTTGCAAGGTGGTTAATTTGAAACGGCCTGGATGGTTAAAAACCATGTTAACTATAAAGAAAACATGAAAATATTAATCACTCATGGATCAGATATCATTGATACACCACAGCTGTTGATTTATGATTTATTTACATGCATGAGAGATGTATAGCCTTTATGTGTCAACTACACATGCATACACTTAATAATTTGTGGGAATAAAACAACTTTTTTATTCTTTTTCATGCATGGAAAATTTTCCCTCAAAATGTATATCAAATTATAACCAAAACAGCTTTGATAAATGTAGCTTCTGGCTCTTTACTGTAGCAGTTCACGCGTTCATCTGACAACAAATGGTCCTTGGTTTGATTCTGGGAGGAGACCCAAATGCTTTTGGGGTTGCATCAGGAAGGTCACCCACTGTAAAAATCTGCCAAATCAAACATGCAAAGCTATCTGCCGGGCTGACCTCTTGCAAATAAGGGAGCAGCTGAATGTAGCTTTAATCATAAGAGTTTCGTTTAAAGAGCTTTAGTTGGAATCCTTTGATGTGAATTTGTTTGAGGACACAGTGAAAGTGAAACTGCTGTGTACAGGTTTTAGCACCACCCTGATTTCCGTTTGGGTTCTGATCACAAAAAATGTATGTGCCACGTCCCACGCAGCACATGCTCAGCCTGTGGATGATGTTGGGAGAGTTCGTGGGCTGATTTGACCCAAATTAAAATGCTTGTGTTGCAAGAGGAAGCAAACCAACCACAGAACAGTTGCAGGTAAATCATTTTTACCGGATTTGATTGGGAAAAAGCTGAACCCAGACTAGTTTCAGTGTGCAGTTTGTTAGTATGTTGGACACGGGGAAACTCTTTGTCCAGAGGCCTGTGCTGCTAAGCAGGATTTGAGGTTTAGCGAGCCACCCACAAAGGTGATGCAGCTGTTACCTGGGTAAATCTCCATGGTAACTAACCTGTGGTTTATGTTAAAAATCAACACGTACAAATCACTTTTCTGCTAAATGATGTCACCATTTCCAACATTATGATTAATAGACTAAAAAGCAATGATAAAGGAGCCCCCTGTGAGCTGAAATGTGTAGCGTAAATTATTTATAACTCACCTTCAGAATGATAAATGACTATTTTGTAGCCTGACAGTGCTGTGGACGAGTTTGGGGAGACATCGTCTTAAGAAGAAGTTGTTATAACACTATCACTGATTCTGCAGGCTTTCAGACATACATACCCTCTGTAGCTCGAATCAAAGCTGTTTGTCTGCAAAACTAATCATTCATATTTCTTTTTAGTGTTATAAAACACAGTTTAACTGTTGATTCTAAGCAGCCAACTTCCACTTGCCTGACACTGGCCTCTATCTCTTTCTCTGTAACCAAAAGTTGTCAACAAGTACAGTGGAAAATAAGACAAATTACCACAACACAATCAGCATATTTTGCAGTATCAGGATCATTAAATCTGTGGTTTTATGTGGGCTGTTTCAGAGGAAATACAGCAATAAGTAACAACATTCTGCACAGGCGTGTGGATGCGCAGCTTTGTGGAAAGATGCCTGCTGCAGGTCTGCTAATGTTTACTCTGCAAACGAATCTGATGATGGGAACTGCCTCAGATTTCAAAAACAATTTAAAATATAGTTTTACTCTTTAAGCAGGTCATTCGAGGTTTGATATGGCTCCTAAATAAAGAGTTTTTCTTCTGATATCTACATTAGACAGAAAATGAATGGGCAAGAACAGTCTTAAAGTCTTTTTCGTAGTCAGTGCTGTGTGCAAAGATGTGTGCAAAAAGAGGTTCTGGAGCTTCCAGTGAGACACTGAAAATCATTAAATCAGAACAGACTTTATTTAAGCAAAACAGAAGCAGTGCAGGATTCAGCAGCTTTATTTTATTTCAACTGAAATAAAAAAACAGAGATCAAACCTCTCCACTCTGTGGTCTGATCTCAGCTCGGAGTTTTCTCAGATGCTCCAGCACAGCAGTGAAGCGAAAGGCTGATTTCATATCAGCATCTCTGTATGTGTGTTTGTTTATCTGCCCACACATAAACGCACTGAGAGGATGGAAAGTTCGCCGGGTGACACATCTGATCACTGGTCTCTGCTGCTCTTCGTGTCTCCCCTCAGATAACTCAGACCACCGTGAAGTCGTGGCCTGACTGTGCTGGTGTGCTTTTCTGTGATTAGGCGGAGCGGATGAGTGAGAATCTGTTGCAGCGTTTTGCTCAGTTCATCCAACTGACAAACAGAAATGACACAGCTGTACTCGCTTATCTATGCAGATACTTTGAGCTTTATTTGTGCACCTGATTGTTGTCCAGTTCAGTGCTCTGGGGTTCAGAGGAATTTAATTTGTGGTGCTAAGAAAATTAAACAAAAGATGCAAAGGTCACAAAGGTAACAGTTTTTTGGCTGCTTTTCAGATGACTGCATAATCCTTTCAGCTGATGATGAAGACCACAAACACATCATGTTTGGAGGTCAGCATAATTACATAATAATAACATAATCAAACACCGAGAGGGTAGGAGTGTTTTAAGCCTCTGTAAAATGCTCGAATGTCGGGTCATAATTTTGTTACAGACTGAAGCATCTGTTGGACTGAGTGCTGTGAAATTTGGTTGAGATGTTCATTTCCCTACACAGCATCTTTAGTCCCCAAAATCTCCTACAGATACTTCCCATCAGATTCTTTTAGGATAAAATGTTGAGGCATGTAGAAAACAGCAGACTGTGACAATTACCAGCAAACGTTTCAGTGTTGAATCGAAAAATAGAAGAAAGACAAAGAAGAAAGAAAACTCAAGGGTGACTCAGACTCTCAACCTCCTGCTTTGATGCTCGTGTCTTACATGCTTTGCTTACCATGCAGCAAAGCAGTTTACATGCACATAAATGACTTAACATGCTGCTTACATTGTGCTAGTTTATGTACATGGAGCACTACGTTGCAACCAAATACAGGGAGTGCAGAATTATTAGGCAAGTTGTATTTTTGAGGAATAATTTTATTATTGAACAACCATGTTCTCAATGAACCCAAAAAACTCATTAATATCAAAGCTGAAAGTTTTTGGAAGTAATTTTTAGTTTGTTTTTAGTTTTAGCTATTTTAGGGGGATATCTGTGTGTGCAGGTGACTATTACTGTGCATAATTATTAGGCAACTTAACAAAAAACAAATATATACCCATTTCAATTATTTATTTTACCAGTGAAACCAATATAACATCTCCACATTCACAAATATACATTTCTGACATTCAAAACAAAACAAAAACAAATCAGCGACCAATATAGCCACCTTTCTTTGCAAGGACACTCAAAAGCCTGCCATCCATGGATTCTGTCAGTGTTTTGATCTGTTCACCATCAACATTGCGTGCAGCAGCAACCACAGCCTCCCAGACACTGTTCAGAGAGGTGTACTGTTTTCCCTCCTTGTAAATCTCACATTTGATGATGGACCACAGGTTCTCAATGGGGTTCAGATCAGGTGAACAAGGAGGCCATGTCATTAGTTTTTCTTCTTTTATACCCTTTCTTGCCAGCCACGCTGTGGAGTACTTGGACGCGTGTGATGGAGCATTGTCCTGCATGAAAATCATGTTTTTCTTGAAGGATGCAGACTTCTTCCTGTACCACTGCTTGAAGAAGGTGTCTTCCAGAAACTGGCAGTAGGACTGGGAGTTGAGCTTGACTCCATCCTCAACCCGAAAAGGCCCCACAAGCTCATCTTTGATGATACCAGCCCAAACCAGTACTCCACCTCCACCTTGCTGGCGTCTGAGTCGGACTGGAGCTCTCTGCCCTTTACCAATCCAGCCACGGGCCCATCCATCTGGCCCATCAAGACTCACTCTCATTTCATCAGTCCATAAAACCTTAGAAAAATCAGTCTTGAGATATTTCTTGGCCCAGTCTTGACGTTTCAGCTTGTGTGTCTTGTTCAGTGGTGGTCGTCTTTCAGCCTTTCTTACCTTGGCCATGTCTCTGAGTATTGCACACCTTGTGCTTTTGGGCACTCCAGTGATGTTGCAGCTCTGAAATATGGCCAAACTGGTGGCAAGTGGCATCTTGGCAGCTGCACGCTTGACTTTTCTCAGTTCATGGGCAGTTATTTTGCGCCTTGGTTTTCCACACGCTTCTTGCGACCCTGTTGACTATTTTGAATGAAACGCTTGATTGTTCGATGATCACGCTTCAGAAGCTTTGCAATTTTAAGACTGCTGCATCCCTCTGCAAGATATCTCACTATTTTTGACTTTTCTGAGCCTGTCAAGTCCTTCTTTTGACCCATTTTGCCAAAGGAAAGGAAGTTGCCTAATAATTATGCACACCTGATATAGGGTGTTGATGTCATTAGACCACACCCCTTCTCATTACAGAGATGCACATCACCTAATATGCTTAATTGGTAGTAGGCTTTCGAGCCTATACAGCTTGGAGTAAGACAACATGCATGAAGAGGATGATGTGGACAAAATACTCATTTGCCTAATAATTCTGCACTCCCTGTAAGCAGAAAGTGGAACGCAAAGTCAGATGCATTTAATTCCTTTGTTACAATCTGATCTGCACATTTCTTCCATGTTTGTCACTTTGTAAGAGAAACTCTGACTGGTCCTTCATTCTCTGTGGAAGCAGTGGAAACCGCCGCCTGTCTGCGTCTGCTTTTGCTGTCATACCACAATCTGATTTGAGTGGAGGGATAATGTTACTGTTTCAACCATATTAGCTGGATTAGTATACGGTGTATTTATAGTTTAGTATGCAGTGGATAACAACTAGATTATTTCAGCAATAATCCTTCTTAATCTTATCCTGGCTCTCAGTTCGTCCGCTGTCTGAAACAAGCACTTTTAGCTGAAACATTTTAAGCGATGCACTCAAAGAACTCTGAACAGAGATATAATATGTAACAGAAGAGACTGTGGTTGTCTCTTTTTTTTAAAAGTCTCCTTTTCCATTAAGCTAATTTAGTTCTGATTGGCTGATCTGGGTAAAGAGAAGGTTTGTACAGCAGAAAGGTGGAGCATCAGAGCTCACAGCCAGAGCTGTGTGCCTGAGATGACCATACTAAGTCTACTCCCTCTCTATGACTTCATAGTGATACAGAGATATATGCATAGTTGGCTGGCCCACTTATCCTCCTCTTTAACATCAAGAAAGACTTTTTTTCTCTTTTTATAGGCATATGAGAAACAATACAAGTGACCAGAGAACATAAGAAATCCACTGGACCAGGTTTAGGGATTCAGTCTTTTGCATGGGTCTGTTCTGTATCTGTTGTGGCTAGACACTGGCTTAAATTCCCAGCTCCTCCAACAGAGTTGCGGGGTTCACTTCCCGGTCTTGGCACACTGTGCTCTCTAATCCTGTCTCATCTGTTCCCATATCTGCTTCATCACAAGATGAAGGTAAGACTTCTTGAAATTCTCCCACCCCTTCAGCTGACTCAGAGGAGGATTAGGAACCTGAGTGACACAGGTGAGTATTTGAGCTGAATGCTGCAGGTGCTTGAGAAAAAAAAGGCTTTTCCTTTTCTCAGAACGGTATGCCTGCTCTGCTATTTTTTTAATGGGCGTTTGAGTGTGTGTTTTCTTGTTGCTCAGAGGAGTCCAGCGTGACGCCATGGAGCTTATTTTCTGACCTCACAGTTATTGCTTGTAATCACGGCTGCATTCCAGGACCCTTTCTTTAATAATGAGCTTTAAACAAGCGAGTAACAACCAGGTTTAAGAGAATATCCGGAAACCATTATTGGCTCCACACTGTCCCTGAAATCATGCCACACACTTCCCTTGTTTTTTCACTACTTGGTTTTAAAAGCAAGTAGATTTATTGTATGAATTAGGATGAAGTAAAAATATCTGTTTCTTTATAACATCTTGATGAATCGCAGAGTAAATTGTGAACAAACTGAAGAGGATGTCTACTTTTTGAGCGATGCATGCTGCCCATACTGGAATCAATGATCTGCTGTGCTCACTAAAGTTTTGGGTCACTCCTCATTTCCATTTTTGGAAGGAAATGGAATATAGGTGCAAAAACAGAGTTTGTACAATTCTAAGATACTTGAATGTCAATATTTGGTACCTTCTTTATTCTTCAACACAGCCTGAAATCTCTTAGTCAGCTTTCTCAGCTTTCTTGTAATTTCTTTAAGTAGTTTTCTGGAATAGTCTTGGGGAAACTCCAGTTTCTTCTTTAGATGTTGGCTGCCTTTTGCTCCGTTCTGTCAAGATGATCCCACTCTGTTTTAATGATGTTGAGGTCCGGACTCTGGGGAGGAACAATCCATGACTAATGAGGTTTTTTAAAGTTATGCTTTTACTTCATTGACAGTGTGTTTGGGATCTTTGTCATGCTGAAAAATTAAGCTGTTATGTGGGATCAAATCTGATGGTACTTTTCTGTCCTCATAATTGCATCAATTTTGAGAAGATCCCCAACACCACTGAATGAAATGTAGTTACAAACCATGACAGATCCTCTACCGTGTTTTACAGATGTCTGCAGATATTTACGATTTAAAACCAAAACTTTAAATTTGGATTCCTCACTCCATAAGATCTGCTGCCACTGATGCTCAGTACATTTCTTGTATAATTTGGCATACCTCAGCTTTCCCTCCTGTTTTCCTTCCTTAACAATGGTTTCTTGACAGCCACCCTTCCACTGAGTCCATTTCTGATGAAGCTCCAGTGAACAGTAGGTGGATCAACTGAAGGCATGCATCTCTCAGTTCCTGTGTCAGGTCTTTGCTGGATATTTTCCTATTTGTTAAGGACATGACTTTCACATACTCTTCATCTGCTGTAGATAGATTTTTAGGCGTACCACTTCTTTGTTTGCCCTCCACTTGTCTGGTTTCCGACACACTGCATACCATGTTGAGATATGCCAAGTTTTTTAATAATAGCTCTTTGGGAATCATTTTGTTTGTGTAGAAATCTATTTTATGCCCGTCAAACTGTGCTATTGACATTTTTCATAGATTCAACTAAGAAATGGGAACAAATGACATGTTTTCGTGACAGGCTGCGAATGAGACAAACAGAGTGTAAAGAAACTGTTTGGGTCTGTGCTGAGTTGTCTGTTATGAGTAGACACAACAGTGGCTCATCCCCTGAGTGAGGTGCCCTTTTATGCTTCGGTTATTCATAGGTCAGTGTTAAGTGGCCCAGCAGACAAGAAAAACCAAAAAACCCCCAAAACATTCCTGTGAAAATGGTCACGTGCAAGGACTGGACTGAAAATGAGTGAAAAGGCAGCCAGTGTCCAAATAAAAGTTTGAAAGACCCTCAAATGCCCCTCACAGGGCCTCAGTACTACTGAGTATTTTATGATATTGCCATGTTATCTTGGGGTAATATTGCCCACTTCTGGTCAGCATAATTATCACAATGAATAAAACATTAAGTGAGTTTTGTAAATTATTGACATTTTAAAAATCAGAAAGGAAGACATGCTGTCTGGCTAATGTCCGTTGACCGACTAGTGTGTGGTTTCACAGTCTTGTCTGTCAGCTGCCTGTCATAGGTGAAAACACCAAGATGGTGACAACAAAAACAAAAATGCTGAGCCATGAGCCAAAGTCTTTGAAGCAGAACTTCACAATCCACAGGATGATGTCCTGTTGTCCAAAGTCATCTGAAAAAACAACATGTCATAACAATCTTTGCTAATGGATAGAAAATCTATAATAAGAAGAGAATATGTTCTGGTCATGCAGACTAGCTCAAACCTTTCATTCTCAGGCACGTCTCTGTTGAAGTGCCAAAGATTCAACACTGTCTAATAATATAACAAATAATGTTGTGGCAAGTAATATAACAAATACAGAACTATGAAAGCGTGTACCTGGATAAGATCAGAATATGTCTCGTTCAGGCAGGTTGGCGCTGCCTCAGGCACATCTCTCATCTCATGAACTGGCAAAGCTTCGACATTGGCTATAAAATATAACGTATAATATTATCATTATGGCCAATAATAAAACACACTAATGTGAAGATGTGCATCTGGAATAATATAACAAATAAAATAATATGTAAATGTGTACCTGGATAGAGTCAGAATATGTCCTGGTCCGATATTTGGCTCATTATGGGCAGCTCGCTACAGAAGCTCAGAATCTTTGCACTTAGCTTAGCGAGTGTATTATTCTGTTATATAGATTTGTTAGCACTTTAAAAGCTCAGCAGTCCACTTAAACTCTTCTTACTAACAGTTAAATCATTTACAGATTCATATAGTGGACACATACATTACTGTACACTAGTTGTGCCCATAACACACATCTCTTGTGAACTGGCTTTTGTCCACCATCTCTGAGAGAGGGCGCCATTGAGCCAATACAGTGTCACACATACATGGATAACAAATTGTGTTTATCATGACAAGTGGAATCACATACAACATAAATACTGTTACATTTATATAACTCTATAAACAGCTAGTAAATACTGTGTATTGCACACAGGGATGGCCTGAAACAATAATTCAAAATGGGAATGTGGCTCCATCCCAGGCCGCTCTGTTAATCCAAACCAACAGGCAGGCTGTATCAGATTTTCCTATTATGACTATTGTGGCCACAGTCCATATAGAAATTTAGAAGAAAAGAACAAGAGTGACATTAGTCGTTTATTAGCAAATACATTACAACTGCGCTATTACAGCTGGGATAAGTTCCTATGATGGATGGATGGATGGATGGATGGATGGATGGATGGATGGATATCTAAAGGGAGCCAGAGTCACTATCCATAACCACATGTATGTGTCATTTACTTAACATTAAAATTTTATCTGCACACAGTGAGACTCTGTATACTGGGATGAAAATTGTGCCAGTTCCTTATCAGCTTACCTAAACATAAAGCTTCCAAAGTGTGCTATAGCCATGGATTTACCTTCAAAAACTCACCATTCAAATCACATACAAATGTACAAGGCCAAGCACAAAAAAAGCAGCTTAGGCCCCAGTCACACAGGCCGAGAGACTGATTTGCAACCATCTGGAAACCACTAGTTGAAAGGGAAAGACGCATATTCCCCAATCAGTGGTGAGTGGTTGTTAAGGTTTGGTGTCAGCCACGGTGCAATCAACTACTAAAGCCCCAGTCCCTGAAGCCTAGACACCAGTTGGTGATCCCTCGGGAACCAGGAGCCCTGGTTGTAGGAAAAAACTGTGTATTCCACAACCACTTGGCAAATAGTTGCAGGAGGTTGCTGGCAGTTGTTAACTGTTGCAACATATTTTTCCCTACCTGTCCAGGCCTGTTTCACTCAGATCTTACTCTTAAATAAAGAAATACAAAGATATCGCAGAGTTTGAAATGAATACCTTTATGTGTCATAGAAAAACATGAAAGAGCTCTCTCTCTTTACTTGATCATTGCACATTACACTGTGTCCATGTCTACCTTGCAGAGAAAAAAAGAGGTGTCCTTGTGGGTCTATGGCAGGGGTCGGCAACCCGCGGCTCCGGAGCCGCATGCGGCTCTTTAGTCCTTATACTGCGGCTCCGCATGGTTTGGGAAAATAAATTAGAAGTATTTAGCTGAAGTGCATTTTATTTGTGTTTAGTTCTTTTTTAAAAAAAACTTGTAGTTCTATATTGGAAGATTGTTGTGATTTTGAAATATAAAAATAAAATTATATATATATATATATATATATATATATATATATATATATATATATATATATATATTTTTTCATCGCTCAAAATAAGCGTCACACTCATGAAAGCCGTGTACCCTTGAAACGCCGTGCATTTATCGAGACTTTCAACCCCAGGTAGGCCAATTATGGATCTTCGGATCCACATTATGTCGGCAGCTGTTCTCCACCGTGAACTATGTTAAAAACAAACACCGCTCACGCCTCACAGATGACAGCTTACAGTCCTGCGTAAAGATGAAAGCCCCGATTTGCAGACGCTGTGCGCAGAGGTTTGGGACCAGAAGTCTCATTGTAAACATATCACGGCAGACCCGACGATGTTTGCATGGACATGCTTTTCAGCATCTCTTTATTGACCACTTTTCACACACGGTTGATGTACGCATACAGCCGGCTGTAGCTTTTCAGCTCACAACCCGACAACACAACAGCAGAGAGAGAACAGACTTTAAGGCGGCGAGGCGATTGCGGGTGCCGCTCAGGTGCGTCCGACTCCCATTCAGCGGCACTGCAGACCACGCCCCGCCACACACATTAACCAGGTAAAATAGATATTTAGGCAGAATTTTGCAAATATCTATTTTTTTTTAGCGGCATAGTGCTTTTTTTTTCCAATTACTTTTTAAAAAGGTGGCGGCTCACAACAGTTTTTGTTTGCTACATGGATCATTTTAGTTCAGCTGGGTGTCTTTCCTTTTGTTATATTTCTTTAAGAGTTCAAAATGTGTTCATTACATAACTAAAATGTAATTTTCTCTGTAGCACTTCATGGATTTCATAAGCAACACACCTTAGTTGCTCTGTGGATTCTTTTAAAAAGCAGTTAAAAACCTTTCTGTTCAAACAAGCCTTTTGTTGATCTACGTATTTTATATTCTTTACATTATTTACATTTGATCTTTTACATTGTGTATAATGTCTATTGATTGTATTGTTTATTTTAATATTTGTGTACAGCGCTTTGTGACTGCCTGTCTGTGAAAAGCGCTTAATAAATAAACTTTACTTACTTACTTTAGTTGTTCACACAAAGCATAAAGGTAAAAAACAATATATACAGTGTTATCTTCATTTTAGATTTCAAAAAGTATTTGCGGCTCCCAGTGTTTTCTTTTGCGTGGAAACCGGGTCCAAGTGGCTCTTCGGGTGTTAAAGGTTGCTGACCCCTGGTCTATGGGATGCAAGCATAAAGCATACAGTTTGTAGGGGCCAGTTGTGATGTTTCCTGTCATGTGCTGTTGACTAATCCCAACAGTCAACAGAGCAGAAATGCTCCTCAGCCCACCAGAAAATATCTGGTACAGCTGTAAACGTTGTTTGGATGACTGCTATGAAGTTGTAACCAATGTTTATATAACTTGTTTTAAAGAGAGTTTAAGTGGGGGGATGTAAATCACAAGACTATGAAGTCACAGTTTAGATTTGTTTTTACTTGCTGTTTGTTCAGATTTAGGGACTAATCGCTTCGATTTAAGAGTAAGACTTACCCTGTAATCCAGTTTGATGCTCTGATCAATGTCTGATCAATAATAAAGCCCTTATTAAACATTTCCTTTTCCTTCTATCTATCTATCTATCTATCTATCTATCTATCTATCTATCTATCTATCTATCTATCTATCTATCTATCTATCTATCTATCTATCTATCTATCTATCTATCTATCTATGATTTCTTATCATTCTTATGATATTTTATTAAATCTCTTGCTGTTTTCACATTTCAGTTTCTAGTAATAAGTTGAAGGTTGTGGATTAACCCTTGTCTGTTATTCTAAGTCATATTTTCCTCAACATTTCCCATATTTCCCAATTTCCATGTGCCTCCCTCTGACTTGTTTCAAAGACTCAGAAAATGTGTTTTCTTTTGTTTCGCGTGTTAGTTTTGCTTCCTGCCTGTCTCCCCTAATTGTCCTGATTGTCTTCATTTCTCCTGTTGGCCTATCCCTCTGTATATAAATATTTTTTTCTTCCACTTAGTCTTTGTCACAGTGCCTGTTATGTTTTTTTGCACACCATATCCCCTCTCTGCAGCGTTCCTTATCCCCTGTGTTATTGAATTTCTGTCGGCATCTTTGGACTATACTTGTGCCTCCAACCTCATGCATTTGGTTCCAAACCACCACAGTCCATTACAAGACGCAACTGGTTATGCATTAGCCATTGCTCTTGTGAAGTCTCATGAAAAAATGACAAAATCAACACTGAAAGCCCCAAATCAATGTCAAACTTTTACCGCCCCTCGCTGTGATGCTGTTATATGCCATGTATGAGAAAAAGATTTAAGTTAGTGCAAAACGGCATTTAGCATGTAGAATACAGATATGAATTATCTGGCTGACTCAGCCCAGCAAAGACTCCAATCAGTTAAACGTTTTAACTGCTGATTGATAAAGACTGTGCCTCACCCCTATTTGCCATTAATACTACACCAGATTAATTATCTGTTAAATACAAAATTAAATGACATTAAAGTTCCTGTTTTTTCACTATCTACTATAGAAATATGTGTTTTTTGTTTGCTTTTACAGTGAGTTCACAGTATAAAAAATGATATGATAAAAAAACCCCCCAACTTTATATTTTGTAATCACAGGACAGTGTGTACTGACATTCTGAACTGAATGAACTTGCAGAACGTTTCCTGCAACTTTACACATTTTTCATGTAGTGTGATTGGTCCAGCTCACTTGAGGTCACAGCGGGATGTTTGTGGCCCAAGATGTAAAATGTGTTTGACACCCACGAACATCCATCCATCCTTGCTGAACATTTAAAAAGACACTTTTCCTTTAAATGGCACATTCTTGTATGACTCTTTACACATAATTTTTTTCAAGTTTCTGGAGTGTTATTTTTGTAAACTTTGGACTGGAATTTTTATAGTAAGAATCTTTGCTGCTTCTTTGATAACAGGACATGCACCTTATGTAATCTTGTTTTTAAGATCTTTCCATTTTGCAGTAATTTAGGCAACAATTTTTTTATCTGGATGTGTAATGCGCGAATGTATCTGAAAATCTGAATTCAAGCGAATGTAGCTTGAATTCAGATGAACCACAACACCGATGACCTTAAATGATTAGTTTCCCAGTGTGTGAGCTGAACATGCTTCTGATTTCATGCATTATATTGATTCACCATTCAACGCAAAACTACTGCTCATCACTTATTGTTGCACTTTAAGGTCATTTTTATGTATCACTGAAAACTTCCAGATGCTGTCAGGGTTTGATATGAAATATGAATTTATGGCAGTTTTACAAGGCTACAAGTCCAATATTATTACTAATAAAAGCTGGAAATTTCTTCCAGTTTGTTTAATGTAATTTTCTGAGCATTAATACAGCCAGATGTAGGCAGATGTGTCCACATTTTCTCATTTGATGTGCCATTTATTACCACCACCATCATCAGGGTTTATATTACCACCAAACAAAACCATGCCATTCTCAAAACATAGCATTAAATGCAAATATTGTTTATCATAAAGTAATGTATTATCATGAATTGTTTATCATGAAGTATTTTTGATTGTTTTTATGCATATCAAAATATTTTTGTCACAAATCCTTTTGACTGTAATAATCTTGTAGTGAAAGTCCTGGTTGTAAGAGGGGCCGTGGGATGACATTAGTCTCTGATTTGATGAGTCAGAGCCTCCATGTTTCTTCCTGTTGAAAGCGTGTTCTTCCTCACTACTGTCACTAAGGGCTGTTCTGATACTTGGGGTTCTCTCTGTAATATTGTCCCTTGAGCCGATGGTTGTTGAGACCTTGTGCTACATAAATAAAAGTAAAATGAATTTGAACTTGATAGTTATGTTGAAGTTATCTGGGCGCTGTTCCAGATCTTTCTGTCTCACTTTAACCTCCAGAGATAAACCACAAGCGCACATTCACACACAGACATGAACAGTTGGCTTAATTGTGATCCTGTCCAGAGCCTCAGGTGTAGCTTTTTGCTTTTTAGTAAAGCTTTTCTTCGTTTCCTGTGGGAGAGATGAAGGTTTTCCATCTGGAAAACATTCTGCTGAAGCCAGACGACACCACTGGCACTGAGCTCACACCGACTGCAGAGACATCCTCACACTCATAGCATACAGGTGATAAAACGACTGCCTTCATCCTTGTCTGGACGTCTCAGCGTTAAACCCGGTTTTGAGTTTTTATTAGTCCATCACTCTTCTGGGTTTTCATTGGCTTCTGTATACATTGCTTAGTCAGTATTTAGTTTTCTGTTAATAATACTGTTTGTTTCCCCTTGTCTGTATGAGCCTTGTTGTTTGTGACTTCAGTTCTTAGCTTTAGTTTCTGATGACTTTAGGTTTATATTTAGTGATTTCACCAGTGGTTTCATTCAGTTCCTTCTAACAGTCTCATCTTTGTGTTTGTCTTTATGTCTTTAAAAGTAGCTGTGTGTTTCTTAGTTCTGTGGTTTCTAGTATTTCTTGAAAGTCTCCTGCCTTCAATCTCTGTTTTTGGGCTTTTGGATTCAACACCATTAACAGTTCAGCTCATGTTCACTTCTGTCTCCTGCGTCCTGCATTTGGGCTCCAAGCAATCCACAGTCCCGTGTGTGACAGCAGTCCATGACGCAAGGATTTTATACAACTGGCCTTTTTTTTTTTTTAACCAGAGGGCTTGCTCTTTTCAGGCGTGTAGAAAATTTTTTAGTTTAACTCACATCCACATTGGTTTCACTTATCCATGCTAATGATTTATTTAGAAAAATTAGGGTTCTTGTCTTGAGTGCGATCACAGGAAATGATCATTTATTTCCTTCAGACTTGGTTGACTCAGTTTGGTATAAAGAATTATTTCCAGTTTTCAGTTGCAGTTTGGTTAGGTTTGTGAAACAAAACTACTTGAACTGCTTTCAGAAAAGATTGCGGTTTGGGTTTTCCCACCGGGTTTTAGAAAGCTTGTGCACTACAGTGACTTTTCCATAGAAAGAGTTGGAGACAATGAAACCTCTCCTTTGACCATGCTTTCTTCTTGAGTTAAAACAACATGAATGATCAGTTGCAGGGACGACCTTGGAGCACTGACATTTTCATGATGTTGTAGGAACGACACCAACACGGTGATATCATCTCATATTTAATGTGGTGGCTCTGAGAGCCCAGTGACAGGGAAAGAAGAAAAACAACAGATATAACTTTGGATTTGTTTTATGAGTTTTTCATCTGTCTCTGATTTATGTTCCTATTGCACAATCCTTTTGAGTTTTAAGCTCATCATGCATGCTTTTTGTAATTAAAAAATAACTTCTGACCACAGGAGTCTGTGCATTGATTCCCTCTTAAAATGCAGCAATTAGATGGAAAAAATAACACAAATATAGAAAAAAATAAAAGCCTTAAAATTGAGTTATGTTCGGCCACTGCAGCCTCTCCAATCAGCAATCAACACAGAGCTGCCAGAGTTCAAAACAGGCTTTGAGATGAAAAACATTTCACTGCTCAAAGTCTGCATAACGGTTTCACTTTGTCAAAGAGCATGCTTCCTGTTTCTGTCATGAAAGTGAAGAATGCTGTTTTGTACTCATCTTTGTGACCAAAGAAATTATTCACACAGAACAACTTCTCCAACTTTATTTATCTCCCAGATTAAAAAAGAGAGAATGCCGACATAATTATGATTTGTATCATATGCAGCTTACTGAGAAGTCATTACTGTCTGGTGATATAATTATACTTGGGCTTGTCCATCATAAAGACTCAGTCCTGAGTTTAAGATGTGAGTAAGCTGTATGTCATTAGCTGTTAGAAGTTTTCATACCTCATATTTATTACTTGGTAGTGTTTTGTGTCTCCAGTCGAGAGCCTTGTCTTTGATTGTTCAATGTGTTTTTGTTTAAATACATCATTTAGAAATTCTTTCTGCAATCAAACAACTAATTGAGCTAACTGAGATTAAACAGGAATATTTTTAGCCTGAATGACATCTGATGGGCAGAGGTCTCTGTCCTGCAGTTCTGATTTAAAACTCTACAGGAGCAGAACTCCTGTATATTTAAACTTTAACCATGGCCACCCAGCCTAAAGTTCAGCATTATTTTAATCCTCCAGTGTAGGACAGGAGGCAGAAATGGAGAGTGAATGAGCCAGAGTTTATGGATGGAGATGATGCATTTGGACATAGAAGGCAGTGCGGCTGCAGCAGACCAGAGCCAGCAGGTCATCAGCTCCTAGCCAGAAGGCCTGAGAATCGTACTGAGGAATGAGACACCGATGCCAGGCTGCGACCGTCTGTGTATGCTCAGATATTTGTCTCCGTGTGCGGATATTTACAGTGGACAGACAGGGACTGAAACTCTAAAAGTAGAAACGCCACAATGGAAAAAAGTCTCACGCGTTCATATATTTTATCTGCGTCACCTCAAAGTCTGCAGAACAGTTTCACTAAAATGTAAATATTGAACATTCCAAAGAAATTTAAGCTCTCTTTTAGGAGTCATTAGACTAAAGTAAATTATCACAATAGTTCAAATATGAATGACCATCAAGATTATCAAAATAAGTTAGTGAACAAACTTTGTCAGAATGATGGGAAATCTCTGGACCACAGATGGAAAAGATTTAAGGGGAGGACGTGATAGATCATTAGGCGGTGAATATTGTGTGAAAAATAACAAGTGAGTACGTAATTAAGCAATGAAAAAGAAAAATGAAAGATAAGAAATAAGAGGAAATGGAAAGAGTGAGTGATTGCCAAAGATAGAATAGACAAATTGATAAAAAGAAATTTAAAAAGAAGAACAGAGAGAACATGTAAGTCTCCAAAAATGGAAATCGTGAAAAATACAAATGTTTCAAAATGATAACTTCCACTTACTTCCCGTACTTCAGGAAATCCATCTATGTGAGGACTTTAGACCTTAAAGAGGAGACATTTTCTCTGTTTTGCCTGAAACCCTGTCCTCCGGGTGCTGTTAGCCACATTTCCTGCATAACTAGCATGTTTTGTTGGTGATTTATGTTTGTCTTACCTCCTCAGACATGCTGGGTTTGTAAGCCCCAATGTATGTGACAATAAACACACCAACACACCAAAACAAGACATTGAGTTATTTACTGGACAGGCATCAGGTAAAAACTAAAAGTGCTTTTATGTAACATTTGTACAACTCTATGTAAACTGACTGGCATGTAGACCTGATCAAGTCAACCTGCTGAAGTTCAAACCGAGCATGACAATGGGGAAGGAAGGTGAATTAAGTGACTTTGGATGTAACATTGATGTTGGTGCCAGATGGGCTGGTCTTCTATTTCAGAAGCCGCTGATCTAATGGGATTTTCCCACGCAGCCATCTCTGTGGACCTTTTCTCAAAAAGGAGAAAACATCAAGTGAATGAAAGTTTTCTGGGCAAAGATGATGTGTTCATGTCAGAGGTCAGAGAAGAAAGGCCCGACTTCTTTGTGCTGATCGGAAGGCAACAGTTACTTCAATAACCACTTGTTATAGTCAAGATATGCAGAAAAGCATCTCTGAAGACACAACAGATTGAACCTTGAAGCAGCAGCAGAGGAGCACATCGGGTACAACTCCTGTCAGCTAAGAACGGGAAGCTGAGGTTAGAATTCATACAGGTTCACAGAAATTGTACAATTGTAAGGTAGTCAGGCATCTGATTTGGATGACTCCTGGGTGCCCACTTCCAGGAAGAGAGAAAGGACCTGCTGGATATATAAATATATCTCAGCTGACTTGGGAATGCCTGAGTGTCCCTATGGATGAGCTGGAGGAAGCAGGGAATAGGGAGTTCTGGGTTTCTCTGCTGTCAGTGGTAGAAGATGGATGGATGGATGGATGGATGGATGGATGGATGGATGGATGGATGGATGGATGGATGGATGGATGGATGGATGGATGGATGGACCTCAGCATTGTGAAGCAATGTTAACCTAATAAAGAGGTCAGTGAGTATATTTTATATAGGCTAGATGTAGATGTGTAATGTGTATATCTGGTTAATTGCCAGATGGTGTGTCAGAGGTGGGGAATGTTGTTTATACATGATGAGATAGCAACGAACGCCAGGCACTGAGAAACCCACACATTGTGAGCAGCATTAATGCTCTGTGGGTGTGTGTTGGCCAGAATCAGAGGAGAGGTTTGAACTGTTTTGAGAAGGAACAGATCCTCATTCTTATCCTGACCCTCCCCTTATTGTGAAAGAGAATCTCCACTCTGGACAAAGAAGCAGTGGGCATGGGGAGGTGTTTCCCCCGATACTATGGGATGCGTTAAAAGCTGTCATGAGGGGGAAGATCATAGCGTTTGCCTCCTTCCAAAAAAAAAAAAAGCAAGAGAGAAAAAAATGGAAGAATTACAAGAGATTCAAAAACAATTAGAAAGTGATCACAAACATATGCCTTCAGCGGGCACTATGCAGAAATTAACAACGATCAGAAATGAAATAAATATGCTGAGTACACAAATGATAAAGAGAAAATTGTTATATTTGAAACAGAAATGTTATGAAGGGGGATCGCAATCAATGAAAGTCTTAGCGTGGAAACTTAAGAAGAAGATAGCGGAGAATACTGTAAATAAAATTAAACACCCAGAGACGGGAAATATAATGACTCATCCTAGTAAGATACAGGAGGCCTTTGAATCATTTTATACAACATTATACGCGAGAGTCCCAGGGGGGGCTGAGCATGAAATGGACGATTTCCTGAATTCTTTATGCCTACCAAGCGTTAATGAGGAACAAAATAAAATGATGATAGCGGAGGTGACGGAAGCTGAACTTATGAATGCCATCAATAGGTTGAAACCAAATAAGTCACCGGGCTCCGATGGTTACACCGCGGAGTGGTATCGGGAATTTAAACAGGACTTGATCCCTACATTACTCACTACTTTTAACTGGGTGTTAAAAACAACGCAAATCCCATCGAGTTGGAAGGAGGCTATCATCTCGGCTATTCCGAAAGAAGGGAAAGATAAAACTGAGTGTGGCTCATATAGACCCATTTCTGTTCTCAACATAGATTACAGACTGTTTACCTCGATAATGGCCAGGAGAATGGAAGAATTTTTACCCGACCTGATTCGTAATGACCAAACGGGATTCATAAGACGACGACAGACCCAGGACAATATACGCAGAACTCTTCATGTAATACATCAGATACAGACATCTAAGAGTACAGCCATGCTTATGAGTATTGATGCAGAAAAGCCTTCGACTCCGTAAATTGGGACTTTCTATATAAAGTCTTGGATAAATTCGGCTTACATAAGGGAATTGTTGATACGGTGAGGGCACTATACTAATCCCACCGCAAGAATTAAAGTTAACGGTTCTCTTTCAAATAGCTTTGTTCTGCAAAGAGGAAATAAACAAGGCTGTGCTTGGTCCCCGCTTCTGTTTGCTTTGTATTTAGAACCTTTGGCACAATCAATCAGACAAAACAAAGATATTAAGGGGATTACCATTGCGGGACAGGAACACAAGCTTGCTTGCTACGCGGATGACATATTGATATACCTAGATCAGCCCACTAACTCCCTGCCTTCGTTGATGAATTTATGCCAAAAATTTGGGAAACTCTCTGGCTATAAAATTAATATGTCTAAAACTCAAATTCTCAGTTATAACTATAGCCCTCCGGCTCATTTGGTTGTTCGCTATCCAATGAGATGGCAAGCAAAATCACTGAAATATTTAGGAGTTGTAATTCCTAAGGATTTAACTAAACTATTTGAGGAGAACTTTGGTTCCCTACAAAGGAGAATAGTGGATGATTTTAGACGATGGAACATGATCCCCTTTCTCTCTCTACATTCACGAATCGAATCTATTAAAATGAATATTCTGCCAAGATTACTATATTTATTCCAAACACTACCAATACCTATTGATTCAAGTCGATTGAACGAATGGGATAAAATAATATCGCGGTTTATATGGGGAGGGAAGCGGCCGAGGGTTTGTTTTAAAACTTTACAACTACATAAGAAGGCGGGAGGATGGGGGTTGCCATCACTAAAAAATTATTTTCGGGCTGCTCAGTTGAAGACTGTGGTCAATTGGTGTGATACAAGCTACCAAGCACAATGGAAGACCATTGAGGAGAGTATGTTTTCCTCTCCAATACAAGCAGTCCTGATGGATTCAAACATTCGTGAATGTATTGACAAGATTTGCAACCCCTGGGTGTCATGCACACTTACTGTATGGAGAAAAGTCGTGAAAGAATTTAAATTGGAACGGGACTTGGCTCTATTTAAATGGTATGCATATGATTCTGACTTTGTCCCGAATAAATTGGACTCACGTTTTAAAAGATGGTCTGCTAAAGGGTTAACTACTTTCGATAGTCTGATTAAGGATGGGAACTTAATTAGTTTTGACACACTGAAACAGAAACACAATCTAGAAAAACAGGATTTTTATCGATACTTGCAAATAAGACACTATATAAAGACAATAATCGGTGTGATGTCAAACACTAATGTGGAATTGGTAACTCTGTTTAGACAGGCATACAGTGGGAATGTCAATACAAGACTCATTTCTTTTCTATATAATTTTCTTATAAAAAAGCTTCCCCACTCAACTGACTATGTGAAGATGTTATGGGAAAAGGAGGGAGGGGTGTGTATTTCAAGGGATGAATGGACTCAGATGTGGGAATGGCAGTCGAGGAGTACTTCCTCCAGCAGCTGGAGGGAATTTGGATGGAAGTCTTTGATAAGGTTCTTATTACTCCGTGTCAAAAGGCTCATTATGATGGGAATCCTCCTGTATGTTGGAGAAACTGTGGACACCAACGAGCACACCACACCCATATTATGTGGGACTGTCCTCTGTTACGGACCTACTGGAAAGACATTCATGGTACATTACAAGGCATTTTTGGCTGTACATTCCCTCTGGACATGAAGACAATCTTTTTTGGTTGTATACCGCAGAACTGGTCTAAAAATGATATATGTCTGTTAAGAACGTTACTTGTTGCCAGTAAGAAAGGTATAACTAAGAAATGGTCCTCGCAAGATATACCGACTCTATCATTATGGTGGGAAATTACGTTAGAGATTTATAGGATGGAGGAGGTAACAGCTTATGTCAATGATAGGGTGGGTTGGTTCCGCTCGTGTTGGGATAAGTGGGTCCTATATGCCAATACCCATAAGCCGAGTCTTATTTTTAAAGCTGGAAATTACCAACCTAGTTAACTAGTCACTCCCGACAGTTTTTTTTTTTTTTTGCTGTTGTTTGTTTGTTTTTTTCTGTTTGTTTGTTTTGTTTTTGTTGTTTTTTTTCTTTCTCTTTTCATTTTGTTTTGATTTGTTTTTCTCCTATAAATGGTGTTGATTAATGCCTGTAATCACCAACGTGAAGTAACAGTTTAGAAATAAAGAATTATTTAAAAAAAAAAGAAGAAGCAGTGGGCATAATGAGTGCCGTGTTTCATCAGTGTATCATCACTGCTTCGTGGTGTGGGAAAAATTTCCTGGACAGTTATTTCTCTCCCACTTTTTCCTCCTCTGTGATCAGATTGTATTTATAAAAGGAAATACCCTTGTGCAAGTTATGAAATCCTCAGTGGCCGTTTACCCTTTTTCGGTTGAACTATTTTGGGATTTTACAGGGCATTAGAGAGTTCTTCTTTACTTATTCACTATAACTCAAAACATTGATGAACTCAGAAGCATGAGTACAATAAAAGTCAATATCTGTCCCTGCAGTTACAGCCTACATACCTGGACCTCAAGGTAACTATGCGTACCACATATTTGTACCACTTCTTCTAAATTTAGAGGTGCCTAGAAAAAGAAAGTAATAGATTCATAGCAGAAGAATAGGACACACATGTAGACGGTATAGTAGATTATATAATCAGGTTTCAAAGGGAAACAAGCTATTTTGTTTAAAGATCATGTTTGAATATGAAACACATTCCCACTGCGGAAGTTTCAGCAGTTCTATAAAGTGCACGTCACCATTCAGAAGATGCCTTTTTGGTGTTTAGACTGCTTGAATTTAAAAATGCATGCATGAAGATGTTGCCCCAAATTTTTGTAGTTCATAAATGAACTTTTATACAAATATTTTTATTGGCAAAATAAATAATGGTGGACCTGAAGGATGCCATTATCAACCAACATGGCACAGGATTAAATGCAAACACCAAATAAGAAATAAACCAGCAGAAACATAAAAAATCTATTGAAACGTTCTTTTTTGGTGAAATGTTGTGATCAGACTGATAAATCCATAAAGATCGCAGCACAGGACAGCATGAATAAACCTCGATACCTTTCAGGATTGGTAGTGACTCAACTTTAGAGTAAAGCTGTCACATGACTGTAGAGAGGAATAATTAAAGTAAATATGTAGGTTATGCATTAACAAAAGGAATCCTGTGGTCCTCTCCAGGACAGTGTCTTATGTCTTCAGTTTCTACTCCTCTGAACATATAAAACGTTTGAGGCAAAAATTTGTGGGTTTTTCAAGGTGATGAAATTGGTGTCTGAGAATGCTTGTTTCCTATTGGCTGTGCGTGTTTATTTTCTCAGGTTGGAATTTGAATAAATAAACAAATCAAATTTAAAGGCTTTTCTTTTTCTGGAGAGTAAATAAAGAATCATACAGCAGCGCCACTTGCGGTCAGTTTTCCTGACAGAAGAATAAGAAGTCTCGTTTGAGTCTAATTAGATCCTTTACTAAGATATATTTATTTCAATTCATTTTACTCAGCAGTCATTAAAGCCAAACAATGCCATTAAAATGTATCATCTACATGAACATTTGAGGTGCTCACAGGATCCACTGTTACATTATGAAGCATAGTGTACACTCAGGATGGGGACCCAGCTGTGCTTCACAATCGATGTGACAGCGGCTCCATTATTTATGATTCTATAAGCAGGAAAATAATAATAATTCTGTTTTGTGTATGTCTGCAGCTGGTCTTCTACAAGGCGGTGCAGATTCTGTCCAATCTGGGCCACAGCCTGTCAATCATCACTCTGCTAACCAGCACCATCATCATCTGTTTGTTCAGGTAAAAACACTCACTGACCACAGCTCACAGAAGCACTAAGATTTCAGTTTAATTCATGGTGACCAAAATTACAAGTCATCTCAAGGCACTTTATACTATAAAGACATACAACACTGACAGAACGTTAGTGCCCACATAGTTACAGTGGGGGGAAAAAATCCCCATAACAGGGAGAAATCATCCAAAAAGTGCAGGTTCAGAGACCACAGCGCTGTCACCACTTGTTTGATGAATGGGAAAGTGGAGGAAAGAGAAGCATAAAGGAAGCTGTGGAGTCACAGACATTCAGGAAGTGCAAATATTGAGCTGTAGAGTTTTGTCTGATGCAGTAAAAGTAGAAATAAAAACTATGAAAGCACCTCACTACACACAAAACTGCATTACTGCCCAAATTTCAAAAGTAAAAGTATCATTCGTACAGAAAAATGTTCCCCATTAATGTTATATGGATTAATGCTTCTGCTGCAGATGTTTAAGATGAGCTCAGTTTAAGTATTCTTATATAAATATGTAATAATATTAAATATTTAATAATACAGCTATTAAAAAGCTACTGTTAAAAACATCTTCTGTAACTACAAAAACTGTAACTCTTTTACTTTACACATGATCATTCTGATAATAACTTGCTAACTTTAGCTCTTTTTCCACCTAAAGCACAGATCCTATCTGATCCTAGGACACTGAAAGCAGAGCCGCAGACGACTTGTCTCCCATCAAAGACGAGACGATAATCCCCAATATGCATGTTCAAACAACCAGAAAAAGCAGCTGTCCTCTCAGTTTGCCCAGCTGCAGCCGCTGTTGACAGGACACAAACACGCCCATTAATATGACTGTCAGTATATGATTCAAGCAGAGTAAAGCAGATCAATCCTACTTTAAGATACTTTAGTCAAACTTAAGTCAAGTTTGATTTTAATCAATATCTATTTTTAGATTTCACTGGACAAGCATTGATTGCCTTGCTTGTCCTGATGGTGCCACTAACTCCATCAGGGCATTTACTACTTATTAGGATTTGAGTGAACATGTTCCATCTCAGTAACCCTGAAAAAAGGTATTTTTACCTCTTAGTACAGTGGCCCTGAGAGATCAAATGGACACCAGCAAATAAAAAATGCTGCAAAAGCACACAAAACACAACTAAAGTTGAATAAACCAAAATGGAAATAGAAAAAAAAGTTAAAGCTAAGAAGCAACTGATAGTATGGGATGCATCTCTAGGTGGTCAAAGGATGCATCAGAAGGGGTTTTATACTTCGCCTCAGGAAGAAAACATGTGTTGGACAGACTTGTTGGAACAAGCGAACAGGTTGGAGAGGCACAGGGAAGACAGAGAACACAAACGCAGTGGTGGCATCTAAGGACATGCTGTGTGGAAGAGTGGAGAGAGGAGAAGTTGTCTGTGCTTCGTGGAAAGTCCAACAGCTGCCTGAGGCTGTGGCAGCATAACTAAGAGATCATTCATGGTCACCCGACCCAGCCCTAACTATAACTAACTATAACTAGAAGCTAAAACTTCTACAAATTGTTGCCTTTGGATGTCATGATTTGTAATGTTGTGTGCACATGGACGGATGAACATTTTCTTACTTATCTAAAAGAGAAAATAAAAGTAACAAAAGCAAGGGCGATGCTTTTGAGCTTAACAAGGACACTGCTGGAAACATCCACAGGGGTGGTGGTGGAACAACCTAAAATAAACATCTCTTATATGTAAATGAGGCTTCTTATGAAGGACAAACAAAGGTGCCTCACACTTTCTCTATTAATACAATAACCCTGAAAAGTCTGCATAAACTCTCTCTCTCGCTTTTTAAACATAAAAAGATGGTGATGAACGTAAAAAATGATTTTGCCTGCAGTTTTTACATCATAGCTCCATATTTCTATTCTTAAACTCTACCAGAGTGACTTTGCATGATTCATAGTCTTATGCTGGGCCCTTGTGCAGCCCCTCAGGTCATCTTTTTAAAGAAAACAAACTTTTTTAAGCTCTTCTGTCTTTGAGGCCACCCTATTGGCTGACCACCACAAATACAGGGTTTGGAGAGCATGTTTCTGTTAGAAAACTCACATTTACTACACCAGCAGAGTTTGGGGTCATGGCTCCGACCTCTTCAGTCTTCTCACATATGTTGAATGAATCATTTTTGTTCTTCTAAAGTGCGAAAATCCTGAAAAAAACGCGAGATTTAAAGTCAGGCAGGGTCCAGCGGTGAAGGCAAAGTTATCCGTCTTGTTGTGCAAATTTCCTGAAAAGTCAAGATAATTTGAACAAATGATGTATTCATAATGGGGTTATATAACATATTTTTATTTGTATCCTCTTAACACTTCCGAACATACGGAGCATGATAACAGTTTGTAGAGATGTGCGAAGCTCAGTCTGGATCGACTCCAGCTGCTCACTCGGCCGCTATCAACATGTTTAGATACCGCATCCTTCAGTCAATTCACACCCAGACACTCTGTATAAACACACTTCTCTATGTTTGCGTGTGTGTGCGTGTTTACAGGAGACTCCACTGCATGCGGAACTACATCCATCTGAACCTGTTCGTGTCATTCATCCTGCGCGCTGTCGCAGTGCTCGTCAAAGACACCCTGCTCTTCTCGTATGGCGAAACCACAGACTGCAGCAGACAACCCTCGCTGGTAGCCTTTTACGCATCAAAACACACACACACACAGTTTTTACTTTAGTGATGAACACATTTACTATATGTAGGGACATCACAAAAACCTTTAGATGAACCTTAATTAAAGAACAAAAAAAGAGGAGTCTGTGTTGGTGATACCATCTTTCACTGTTAAAAAACTTCTCTTCTTGGAGATGAGCACTTTATGAGGCCATCTGTTGCAGGACTCTTGTAGCTGAGCTGAATGTTTGGTTTTTTATGACTCTGGCTAAATGTTTGGACTCTTTGTCATCCAGCAGCATGAATTTGGAACCAGTTAGACGCCTTCCTGATGGTGTTTTTTTTGTGTGATGAATAAGAATCTAAAATATCTAAATCTTTTCCACGGTACTGAGGGTCCTTAGGCAGCTGGCTATAAATGACCTCAGAGTGAAGCATTGGAAACCATTCACACAAAGAAAACTGTGGGTGGCTTGCAAAGTTTACCTCTATATCTGCGTTTTTTCCAACATGTCCACACATGCTGAAGAGAGTTTTGAAATTTGCATTTCTAGCACCGTTAATCCAGGAGTCATGGGTTGGATATACAGTCCTGTGCAAAAGACATCACTCATTTCTTCTTCTTCCAAAAAGCCAGACTTGTAATTTATAAAGTGGTCTTGAGCAATAGTCTTTGAATGTTCTACCATGTGGCTCACCATTCATGGAGTGGTTAAAAACAAATGTCTTTCAGTTCTGAGAAAAGTAAATTGATAAATTCATTGGAAACAAGTGCAGATTTTTTTATTACACTGGCTTAACTGCAAATTTACACAAAACATTTGAGAAATCTTCTCGCAGTGTAAAACAGTCACCTTAATGCCAGTCATCAAGGTTCACAATAAAGTCTGTGATTCTTTGAATTCTTTGTGAAAATGTATTTCTTTGTAGTCAAATCATAACATTACATACAGAACTTTACTATGCAAACTGCAGAATGGATGTAACAAAGCATGTTGCTGTTTGTGTGTGTGTGTGTGTGTGTGTGTGTGTGTGTGTGTGTGTGTAGGTGGGCTGTAAGACCAGCCTGATCTTCTTCCAGTACTTCATCTTAGCTAACTTCTTCTGGCTGCTGGTTGAAGGTCTTTATCTTCACATGCTGCTGCTCGTCCTCCCCACCTACTCCTTCCGCCTCTCCATCTACATGCTCATCGGCTGGGGTAGGTTGAACCACAATCAGAATTTTATATTGTTTTTACAGTCTTACTGGTCTGGTTTATATGTTACCAATGATAATGTTCCTATCACCAAGGTAATGTCTTAAAACCCACTGACACATCTGACGGTCATGCATTAAAAACACTTATTAAAACCGAATAGAAACCAAAGACGATGTAAGAAAGTCTAAAGATGATTAAAAAAACTAATAATAATGGAAACCTCAGTCTCCTGGTGAAAGTTTAAACCACTTGTAATGTGGACTTTGTTTGGTTTCTGCAAAGAGAAAGAAAGTTTAGAGTTATCTGACATGAGTGCAGTAAAGTAGAAACAGTCCATTAACATCACTCAACTAACAAAGTGGTCGAACCATCAGGGAGCTGAGCTAAAGTTTCACACGGGTATGCAGTCCAGTGAAAAACTAATTACATCCCACGATTCAGTGACTTTTAAAACCTCCTTTATCAGCAATAGCTTAAAGTAATACCTTTTTGAATGGCTTTATCAGTCTCTTACATTGTTGTGGAGAAATTCTGGCACTCTTCTTTAAAATATTACTTCGGTTCATTGAGATTTGCAGGCATTTGTTTATTCACAGCTCTCTTAACGTCCTCCCGCAGCGTTTCAGTCAGGTTGAGGTTGGACTTGCTCATAATCTTTTGTCCCAGCATTTTTTTTCACATTTACCATCTGCTGGCCAAAATCTGAAGTATTTCCAAACAATCGCAGTCTCTCTCTCTCTAGAGCCAAACTGAGTTGTGAAAATTGTTCCATCATTATCACTCTGTTGAATTAATCCTGAGCTAAACTGAACCCCTGAAACCTTTGAAGATTAACCTTACGTTTTAATATGTTTTTGATATGGATGGCTTTTGTTAAGCAATCTACTTAATGTACAGTAACTAGCCAAATTGTTCCTTTTAACCTTTATGTGCACATAAAATGAGACTACCTGATGTGCCCAAGCTTAGCCGTTGGCAAGTCAGTGCTAGACAATGTACAAATGACCTCTTCACAATGAGCAAACGCACTTCTCTGCTACGTAATGTCTGCCACTACCCACACAGCACATATAGGTCAGCAATACATCACTGTGCTCTCTGGGATTCATGCTAGGTTAAATGGTGATTTTAAATTTATCACAGGAGGTGTTGATGCAAAGCAGATCGAGGCCTTAAGAAAATCCCTGCAGAGAATTCAGCTCTGTATGAGTGAGGCTCCGAGAGGTCAGGAAGACCAGAGAAGTTTATGAAAATAACAATTCATTCAATGTTCCCTGGTTGCAGTTAGTATGCATTTAACCCTGCAGTTTAAAAAAAATCAATTATATTAATAAATTTAGAAATTTCATAGACAGCCCTATTGAAGCACCCCTTTAGTGTGAGCCTCTGCTAAACACAGTGCCAGCACTCAGACAACCAGCAGACAGTGCGTCACGCTGCTGAAGTGAGCTGGTGTATTCAGGGAAAGTCCGGGCAGTAAACACTCTCCTGGCCTCTGCGTTCGCTCTCTTCCGTTCTGTCTCAGCTGCTGCCTTCTGACACCTCCTTCCACTATCCATCTCCACTTTACCAACAGTTCCTCCCCAATGCATCACCGTTCAGCCCCAGATGTTTAATGTGTGTGTGTAGACGTCATATTTCCTTTGTGGCACTTTGCGAGGATGTTCTGTGCCTGCCAGATGCAGAACCTAAACAGATCCTCTTCTCCTCCATATCTACCTTCCTCTCTATTCTCTGGTTCTCAGGAATCCCTCTTGTGTTCATCGTGGCATGGATCATTTGCAGGATATACATGGAGGACACGGGGTGAGTCTGCAAGTGTTTAAACATTGTTTTCACAAACTATGTCAAGGTCAGTGCAAAAATCAAACATCACATGTTTTGAATGTGGTACAAACTTGCAGGGGACACATTATGCTTATCCTTAATTTCCGCCACATGCATGCAGTTGCACTGGTTGAAGCTTATATCAAAATAATGCATCTTTGATTTAATTTAACCATCTCTAGGTGAGGAAATATTATAAATCTCACTGACTTATTTACTCACTTCCAGGTGTTGGGAGATGAACAACACCCCCATACCAAACAGAGTGATCAACTGGCCCATCATGGCATCTATCATTGTGAGTTTTGTCCCAGGATAACCTTGTATACATAAAAAGAGAGAGAGACTGTTTTCGGCATCCTGGACTTCAGGAGACAGAAGTTTACGACACACAATTCTTATTAGTTATAAATAACATAAAAAATTGACGTGAGTAAAAGTGAGTGGACGTGTGGTCAGGATGATTGTACACACAGTATGCCCCACCAGTGGGTATAACACAATTTAAATGAATAGGTCAAGTCTGTGTTTCTTCTGTTTTTGTTGTTGTTGTTTTTAGTCATTAATCTGTAATTTGAACTGAAATCCATTTTAATTTTCACCTGCTTTGTCACTGTTCTCTTTTTCTCATTTTATTTTGCTTTCTTCTACTAAAATATTGAACATTGGATCATTACATTCATTTTACAAATAAATATTCAGCATATTAAAAATGATGTATTATTACGGAGCCTGCACAGCCACACATTTGTTTTTAGAGTCACACACTTACTGGACACATCGTTTAGGTACTCCTGTTCAACTGATGCTAAATGGAAACAGGCCATGCAACATTCAGATGGCAGGATTTGGCATTAATGACATGAAAACATAGATCCTGCTTTTTATCAGAGGTTCAGGCTGTTGCTGGTGGTGTAATGATGTGGGGAATGTTAGCTTCACTCACTTGGTACCAACTGAGCATCATTTAAAAACTACAAAAAGTATTTCTGCTGATCTGTTTTGGGTCAGCAGCAATACTCAGTACTTTTCTGTTTTTAATCGTGTTCTACAAGGGAAGATGTTATATACAAATAATGAATGATTATAGCATTCACATCTTTATAAACCATACGAGCGTCATCGTTTACTTTCTCAAATGGGTCAATCTGCACAATGAGTCCTTTTAATTTGGAGACTTTAAGACACATAGATGGTTATTCTTCAACTCTTGGACTGAACCAGAGCACTTTGTACTGCAGTTTTTTATTGTGGTAATGGAATTTGCTAAAGTACTCACAAATTATGTTTATTTTTAACATACTGTTTATTGTAGGGTTTCCAGGAGAAAGGTTTAAGCATCCAAACTAGTTGATGAGCTTTAGCAAAAGATCACAGATTGGTTTAAAATATTATGATTATGTCAAAAGCTGCATTTTCTTCTCTTTGTCACAGCCAGAGTGATCTAAAAAAAACAAGCAGTCCAGGCATAAATCATCCCTTCCATTGAAATCCATTAATTTCAGAGTTGCAAAGCTACTCCAGCAACATTCATTTCCATATGCAGCATACAAAAAAATTACAGTGACATATTTTATTGCTATTTTTGGATATTTTGAGAGACTTGGCCTCAGATGGTGGATCTCTTTATTTACACTGGAAATCCCAGTCACAATTATATCCTCTGATACAGACATTCATAAAAAAAGTCTAAAGGCTGCTCAGTCATTGAGAAAATATCTGCAAACAGATAAGTTTTAGATAAAATTCAATCAGTCAGCAGTCGATTTCCAAACATGCGAGCCAGCAGATAATCCATCAGAGCAAGCTGTCATGCTGAACTTTTCCTTTTTTACTACTTTTACTTGTTGCAACAGTGAAGTTCTGCTTGATCCGTTGTGGGTGAACTGCTTACTGCATGTTTTTGCTAAGCTCTATTTAACCGAGGTTGTACTAATCGATTGTTGAACATTTTGCAATAATGTGTGCTTTGTGCCACTAAGTTTCTATGATTTATAGATGTCCCCTAAATGTGTGAAATGCAGGCAGTTATAAAGTTATTGTTCTGAAAAAGCAGCCATCTGTAAGGACATGCTCTCTGAATGTGTGCTTGTGTATGTTGGTTTAAAACATGACTGGGCAGGTTTGGGAGCGTAGCTTTCCCGTGAACTGCTTGTTCAAACAGCATGAATGAGCGATGGAAGTCATTTAACACAGAAAACAGAGAAAATACACTTAAAATTAGGGGAATGCATATACAAAAAATACACCTTTGTTAGTTTTAGACCATCTGAGTAACATTTTGTAAAAATATTTGATCCACATTTTTTCACAACCTGTCAAACGCTTATTTGAGGGTTCAGATTTGGTTATAAGGTTGAAGTTAGAGTTAAGGTGTTTTTATAATGCAGCATTATTTGAACATGCCTCCCTTGCTGGCCTTTGGTCCCACTGTGGCTAATGATCCAGCTAAACACACCTATTAGCTGCACTTGGTGTAATTTCGGCACCTCTCAGTTTTTATAACCTGGTTAGCTGGTTTCTTATTCTTGGAAAAGTATTTTTAAGTATCTATAAAAGTATTTGGTTTATGACGCTCAAGGAGATCATTACCAATGTCACATAAACACCTGTATGTGGGTGCGTGCCCCTCCACTTACACACAGAGTGAAGCAGGCAGCTCATTTTTATCAACATATGAAAACTGCTCTTCAGAATGAATTAAAACCCAGCTAAGGCCTTTGTGTGTAGAGTTCAGATGTTCATCCTGTGCCCGTGTTCGGTACTGGGGCTTCCTCTCGTGGTTCAAAGACATGCATCAAAGGTTAAAGTGCTGATGCTAAAATGGTCATGGATGTGAGATACATAAAGTCCTTAAAATTTGCACTCTAAAGAGCTTTGAGTGTTAGTAAAGCACTCTATAAATGCAAGTACATCACATTTCACTTACTCAGGTCCCCTGCAATAAACCACCAAGTGTGAAGAGGACTGTATGACGGGTTGTTGAGCTTTACAGTGGAGGAGTATCTCGTCACTCGGGTCTTGTTCACACGTGAGGGGAGCAGAAGACTGACAGATGGACTGGGGCCATGTCTGCAGTGATGTGAACACTATACTGGTCCGTAGTGGTAAAGAGAGAGCTGAGCGTAAAAGCGAAGCTGTCAATTTACTGGTCAGTCTACATCCCTGCCTTTAGCTGTGGTGACCTAAAATGACAGGGTAAGAAATTCAATTATTTAGAGGCACAGATTAGAGCTGCTACTCGTCCACATTAAATGGAGGTGGCTTGGGGATAACTAAGATTATGACCTCCTGAGTGAGGAGGCCCTGAAGTGGACCCAGGGCATGCTGGGGAGATTATGCCTCTCAGTTGGCCTTGGGATGCTTTGGTGTTCCTCAAGATGAGCTGGAGCAGGTAGCTGGGTGGAGGAAGGTCTGCGTTTCTCTGCTTAGGCAAACTTATCCAGACAGCCCTGCATAAATGTGAGAAGAAGGATGGATGGATGGATGGATGGACAGACACATTTCATAGATTTAGTTTCTAACCTTTCTGCTCTTAAAGAAGTCACTTTTTGCTAATATGACTCCTCTTTCTTTCTGCCGTGTTTCTCTACAAGATCAATTTCATCCTGTTCATCAGCATCATCCGCATCCTAGTGCAGAAACTGCGCAGCTGTGATGTCGGCGGAAACGATCAATCCCAATACAAGTATGTCAAGGAACTGAGGAGTCATATTTTTACCTCCGAGCTCTCGCTGATTAGATTTATATACATTTAAGAGGGCTTCCTGATAATGTGGTGACGAAAGCAGCAGCCATATCAAATCACCTTTGCACATTAGACAGGAACCGTTATCACATTATCAGCTAACTGTGTTTAAACTTGGACATCTTAGTATCAATCTTCCTGCCTGTTTTCTGCTTCTCAATGTGGAAACAAATGATTTTGATTATTCTTTCTTTACCAAACAAATAATAGCCATTCCTGAAGACAAGAAGGAATTTTAAGTTTTCTTTCCTCACAATAACTCTCTTCTGTAATATTCCAAATAAACAATTTTTCTGCATTGATAAAAAGAGAGACAGAAATTTCCCACTGATGGTCTCACAGATAAGTTTTAGTCTAAATGTATTATGTGCATTGAGTAAGTGTGTATTGTGTGTGTGTGTTTATCAGGCGTCTGGCTAAGTCCACACTCCTGCTGATCCCTCTGTTTGGGGTGTATTATGTGGTGTTTTTCTACCTGATGGAACCGGAAAATGAAAACGTGAAGCAAGTGAAGATCTTCTTCGACCTCGGCCTCGGATCATTCCAGGTACTATAAGACATTTAAAAACATAAAATTCCTAAATAAAACGATTTGCCTTTTTTGGTCTGTTTAGCAAAATTGACAGTAGAGGAAGATAAAAATATCATCAAGTTAAGACCCAGCAATGGAGAGAGCCACATCAAGAATTTTGACCCTTACAAGATAGTCATGTATGATTGGGAGCTGTAGCAAGAAAAATAAACATTGGATGTTCTTTTTTAGCTCACTGACTGTGTCCTAGTTTAATGTCCGGCTCTGAGTCTGCAGACAGTCTCCATTCTTTCCCCACATCCTTGACTCGTCTTGGCGGTCTTCCTCTTTTCCTCCTGCCGGGCAGCTTCTGTCCAACATATCCACCATCAAACCTCAGCCTTGCCTCTCTAACTTTGTCCCCAAACACTCAACCTGAGCTGTCACTCTGATGTGCTCATTTCTTGTGCTGTCCCAACGAACCAGTCATTCCTTTCTCTCTCACTGCCTCTAAACGCACCGGCAGAAAGAAAAGAGGAAGCCAATGGAGGAGATTCATGAATGTAGTGAATGAGGACATGCAGTGGGTTGGTGTGGCAGATGAGGATGCTCGGGATAGGTGGTGACCCTTAAAGGCAGCATGCTTTAGTATTAATAGAGCCTTGTTTCCGACACGTTTGCACTGATCTGTTATGTTGGTATTTGTTTCCGTTTAGGGTCTAATTGTAGCTGTTCTCTACTGTTTCCTCAACAGTGAGGTGAGGCTATGCATGTGTTTTTTGTAACATAATTTATATGATTTTTTAATATATAATATATTTAATATAATTCTACTTCTTCTTTTTTGCACATAAAGGTTCAGAGTGAGCTGAGGAGGACATGGAAGTGTTTTTCTGTAAAGCGCTGCGTGGGACAGGACTTCAGGCTCCACAGCGTGAACCAAAATGGTACAGAAAGCTCGACCCAGTGTTCTAGAAACTCCCGAGCCCAGTCCATCCTGCAGACTGAGATCACCGGGCTCTGATCTGCGACACAAATAGCTCGTTTTGTTAAAGACTTTGAGAACTGATGCTTGTGTTCGGTCAGTGTGGAGGAATTATTCTTAACGTCGCTTTTATAGACATATCGCCTGATGCTGCAGGGACTGAACTTGTGGCTTGCAAACGGTTTTGAGGTGAAAGTCTTCTTATTGGACCGTGAAGCCTCCTGGAGATATATATATAGATATATATACATATATTTTTTTCCACATCACTGTGAGATTTCACAATGATCTTTGACATTTTTAAACACATAACGTGCACAGATGAAACAGTGCCTCCTATAATGTTTCCAGGACAACAAATTGATTTTTATAATTATTCTCCATATCCAAGAATGACTGACTGACTTTAAAAAAAGTTGTTTTCAAATAGTTAATGCACAAATTAAATCTTAGATAAAAATACTAAATCCATATTGGAGAAATTAGCCATACAGATTTATATACCTGAAGGTAGATGTATACAGAAATATTCATATTTTATGTTTAATTATATAGGGCTGATCTAGTTCTTCCTTTTATATAAGCTACACAGAGAGAGCACAGCATAATGTTGCCTAATGCTTTACAGACTGTACATTATTTTATTTTTTTCTAACTGATATGCAGAGGATGCTTTCTTAATACGGTTCATCCATACCTCCTGACCAGCAGGTATGGATGGATAGAAAATTCTGCAGTGTGTGCACCTCACAGTCCACACTCATCATAATAAAAAGCTGTACCTATATTTACATGGCTGAGTTATCTACAGTTGTACAGTTGATATGAAGGAAGAAATTTATTATGGAGACCAAAGGTGTTGTTCATATCAGGCTGTAAACATGCTTATATGTAAGGTGAAGTTGGGCATTTTCACATGGTTGGCTAAAGGGATTTTGGCCATTAGAGGACCTGCAATTTTTGGCACATGAACGTTGGCTTCATTTTTCAGCTCTGTTGGTTGCTACTGTGATGTAGTAGATGTTGCATATTATGTTGCAAATATGCTTGTAGGTAAGCATATTTATTTCTGCTTTTCAGTTCGGTCATCTCACAGGCTGTTCAGCTCATTGTTATTGTGAGTTAAGACTCATTGTCCAAGAAAGGAGTCAGGAAATATGCAAGGGAAAGTTTTTGTTTAAAAATCAATTTATGTTTTTTTTTAATGAAAACAAAACAAAAAAAAAATAAAATAAAACCAAATAACGCCAACTCAAATCCCCGACCTCTCACTTTGGAGCCCCACTGAGCTAATTGATTCAGACACTGAGCTGATTTTGCTGACATGGGGAAGCAGAGACCACTACTGTATGTGGAAACAATGTCAACATCTGTCTGTTTTTGGTGCAGATGGGCTACTGCAGCAGAAGAAGACCACACCTGATGGCACTCCTGTCAGCTAAGAACAGGAAACTGAGGCTATATTTCTCACGGGTTCACCAAACGTGGACAACAGAAGATTGGAAAAATGTTGCCTGATCTGATGAGTCTCGATTTCTGCTGCAACATTTGGATGGTAGGGACAGAATTTGGTATAAACATGAGAAGATGGATCCATCCTTTCTCAGATCGGTTCAGGCTGGTGAGCAATCCCTTCATGACCACAGTGTACCCATTTACTGATCGCTGCTTCCAGCAGGATAACACAAAGCTCAGATCATCTCAAACTGGATTCTTGAACCTGACAATGAGGTCACTGTACTCAAATCGGCTCCACAGTCTCCAGATCTCAATCCAGTAGAGAACCTTTGGGATGTGGTGGAACAGGAAGTTGTTAGTCGATCTGCAGCCCAAAAAACTGGAGTGATGCTATCATGTTAATATGGACCTAACCCTTAAAAGAAAGTACAGGAGGTTCGATCAGGTACTAAGAAGGTGTTAGTATTAGTGTTAGGAGCAGGGTAAGTTACCACAGTGATGTAGCCATGTAAACAGACATCCACCTTCACGATACTCCAGAATTTAAGCTCAACATACTGCAGCCTTCTAACCTATTACTGTAATTTCACTTCGCAGTACACCCCTCTGTTTTGACTGGCAAGATAACATTGGTGTTTCCTGGGTAACTGTGGCTCTTGTGACTCTTCATTGTCGTTTTGAATGCATTTGATAACACTGTGTTTAAATTGGTACCAAATTCAGGGCTCAACAAAGAAGGCTGTCTGAACAGCACGTTATCGTCAGTACTTTCACTATGATCCTCTCGGAGTTCATTTTTTTCCTGAAAGTCTATCATGTGTCATTATTGTTTTACATTTAATTTAATAAGGCCTACCACGCCTATTAAAATGTATTGGTTTTTCAGTGTACTCAGTAACTTCATTTACTTTTCCTTATCACGTCAGCAGGGAGTGAAGGTGATAGCATTCAATCTGAACTAAAATTAGAAGACAGAGGGTGATCAGTGTTCAGTTTTTTTCAGACAGAATGTTCTCATCCAAACGAACTCACCGTAACAGAGTTTTATCAGCGCCTTGAGGTGACTGTTGGGATTTGGCACTATACAAAAAAAATGGATTTGATTTGAATTAAAGCCAAAAACCATGCTTGCCTTGTACATAGACTGATTGTTTTGTATTTTTTCTCTTTATTTTTTATACAGTGGAGAGTATATCACTGGCTGATTGTAAAATGTAGAGAAAGACCCATCATTGTTAAATTTGTAAGCGTTTGATCACAACTGTAAACCTGTGATTCCATATGTTTCATCCATAAAAGCTTTTTTATCATGAACATGAAGCTCTGTTTGTTCAATCACACAAACTGAATCCTTTTACATGTTTTTTCTTCCATGTTTGCAGATATTTTCTCAGTTCTCATCTTATGTTTATGTTTCCAGCGGGCACAGATAAAGGCATCAGTTCACATCAGACCTGTGGGGTCAGAGGTCAGAGGTCAGTGAGGGCGTATTGCTTCACTAGTTAACAGAGAAAAATCAACCTGTGTTATTGTTGCCGCTCTTTACTTTTCCTGTATTTACTTTAGATTGTGACGCATTAGAGCAGAATGGAGTTACGCAATTATGAGCCGGACAGAGTCCAAGAAAGCGAAACTGATAACTGGGAAATGTGACTGGCAGGTTCAGACGTCTCATGCAAAGCCTTAAAAAAATACTGCTCCAAAAATAAATAAATAAAGGAACACTCAACTATTATGGCATAACCAAAGTCAGTTAAACCTCAGGGTTTAATATCAGTCTGTTCACTTAAGAAACATAAACCACTGCAAAGCCAATTCAGCTGCTTTGGTGAAAGTGAAAGTAACAACAGATGCAACAGGACAACAGCCAAACCCCCAAAAAGAAAATCATTTAGGAGGCAGTGACCACAGACTATTGCTCTCTCCTTATCCTTCCAGACTGATACGTCTCTAGTTTTCCTTTTTTGCTACTGTTGTTAGTATTAGTAACAGGAGACGGTAGCTGCAGCTCATTGACATTGCACAGACAGTCCAGCTCGTCCAGGATGGCACAGTCTCAAGAGTGTGGAGGACGTACCAGGATGTGAGCTTTTGCATGGCTGTTGAAGGGCATTGCCCAGCACCATCATCGGTTTCTGCATCTTTGTGCAAGAAGGAATGGAAGATAAAACATCTTAGCAACAAATGAAATAGAGTAAAAGCACAATATTCTTTTTTATTCCTGATTTTGTACCAAGTCATCAAATAAATTTTAATTACCAAAAATTATTACAGCTCAGCTCAGTCTCTGAACCCATGTCATGTCATGTGAGATATCACACATCCTCTCATGTGAGGACCCTCACTGATATGCTCTGCAGTTACTATGCAGCCGTGCCCTGCCTAACTTTATCCTCACCAAAGTCTCAACCTGAACCTTTAAACAGCTGTTTGGGGACTGCTGGGTGAAAGCAGGGGGAATGTGCTCACTCTACAGGGCTAAAACTTAATTTAAGATACAAGGATAAAAGGAGCCCCTTCGCTTCACATGATCTTTTCTTTTGTTCCCCTGAGAAACTCCCATCTGCTTTTCCATCTGTGCTGCCCGCCCTCTTTTCATCCTCCAGTCACCGTTCCTCTCATCTTACCTGCAGTCAAGCTGAAGAGGTGAACCTCGAATCAGTTATGTGGTGATACAAATACAGACAAATACACAAATTAGGACATGAGTACAGTTAAACTTAAGATTTCCTAATTCCTCAGCTCTGAAATGTTTTTTTAAAATTAGCTTTTAAAGGAAATAAGAAATGTTTAAAGGGTTTAAATCAAAAGGCATCCATCTTGGAGCTCAAGTTGCCAACATGAGCACAGAGAGACAGTGATGCTGGTAACTATTGGAAGTTCAATTGACAATATAAAACCCAAAGATATACAAGGGATAGAAGAATCTAAACAGCAGTTGGGAAGAAAAATAATTTAAGAATTAATACTAAACAATCTTTCCGAAAGAAATTATGCAAACAATAACTCTACAAGCCGAATAGTTGCTGAGGAATAATTTGAGCAATTGTTTAAACTAGTGATTATGTGAGCTGCCGTCCCTGGTGGTCACTGAAAGGTACTTCAGGTGCAAGATGTTATTTGTAAATTAAAAAAAAAAGAAAAATACATTGAATTAAAATACTGTATTATTAAATGTTAACAAGTACAAAAAAGGGGAAAAGATGCTAGTCAGCATGGCGTCAGGGAAAAGATCTTTTATTGTCCTGAGACACAGAAAAAAAATGTTTTTATATTCAGATTTTGTTTTCTAAAGAAACATGCTGGACCACTTCTTTTTCAAATTTGTTATTTATTTATTATCTTCTGTCCCATGAAGTGGGCACATCTGTCATAAAAATGATTTGATGGCTGAGTGAGACAGAAAGGATTTTTGGAAGTGAAGTCAAAACTCGAGCTGTCGAGAGATGAGGAGGAGGAGGGGCCAGACAGGAGAGCAAGAAGGTGAAAGTTCAGAGGAGGACATGCCGGCTTTGAGGAGCCTGAGTACGGGCAAAGTGACGATGCCCAAAGTCCATCTTGGATAAGAAGCATTACGTAAGTTTGGGCTCTGAAGCTCTGGGATTTGGTTTTGATCGCAATACAGGACACCAGCCTGGAATCAGCTTTCATTGGCAGCTTTGTGTGTGTGTCTGTGTGTGTGTCTGTGTGTGTTTGTGTGGTTCCTCAAAAGCTGATATGTCTTCCTCTGAGCTTTCAGCTTCCTGCTCTGATGTCTGGCCTTCCTCCAGCAATAAGACTGACTCCCCTTCCACAGTTTGAAGTAAAATCCCTTCTGCCTCATCCTGCCTCCTGCTTCCTGAAGTACGGCTCAAAATCTGAAAATGTGTAAGTCCTGCTGCCCACTACAGAGGAATAAAAGTAACTGTGCATTTCTGAAATCCTACTAAATCAATGTTAGCTCTATTAACTCAGCCCCACAAATCTGTCATCAATAGAAAAGGCAGGATGTCCCCTCGACAGTGCAGAGTGAGTCATGTAGATTGCATTAAAGGTGGTTAACGCAGAGGTCTCAGACTCATGTCCTGACAGTAGTCAAATATTAATTGTTGGGTTTTATATTGTACTGTGCAAAAAGATTATGAGTCAGTCCTCTTTTCTTTATATTTTACTTCAAAAAAGTCAAACTTTCTTGTAATTTTGCTAAAGTGGTCTTGAGCAACATTTTTCCAGGCTTTCACAAGGTCTTTAAGCCACACATTAAAGATAAGTTACAGACACATAATCATTTTAACAAACACACTTCGATACATGCAAATAGATGCAATCTATGGCCCTAAATAAAGGGGAGAAGATTAAGGGAAAGCTAACCTATCAAACATCAGCCTGCCTGAGGTTTTATAGGTTGTTCAAGTGATTTCGCTCAGCAACCTCAAAAATAGGATTGCCTCTGGTTTAAAGTCAGAGTGAGGAACAGTTGGGAGACCATAGTTAGAAGATGAGAGAGGCTCGCTCAGAAGGTCTGATATAAGCAGGGTCCTGTCCATGTAAGCCAGGGGTCCCCAATCCCAGTCCACGAGGGCCGCTGTCCCTGCAGGTTTTAGATGTGTCCTTGATCCATCACAGCTGATTTAAATGGATAAATTACCTTCTCAACATGTCTTGAAGTTCTCCAGAGGCCTGGTAATGAAGTAATCATGTGATTCAGGTGTGTTGACCCAGGGTGAGATTTAAAACCTGCAGGGACACCGGCCCTCGTGGACTGGGATTGGGGACCCCTGATGTAAGCAGTCCCTGCTTACATCCCCACCCTGGGGAACTCCAGGCCTCGAGGGCCGGTGTCCTGCAGGTTTTAGATCTCACCCTGGGTCAACACACCTGAATCAAATGAGTAGTTCATTACCAGGGATATTAACAATAGAAGCATAGGTGGGAATAAAACAATACCTTCTCACCAAAACTCATCTGTTATGAATTTGTATAGTGCAGATGGAGCGCTGCTGCCTTCAACATTGTCAGGTGGTGGAAGGAATATATTATATTATATTGGAATATTATCAGTCATGGATTGGCCTCCCAGAGCCCAGACCTCTGAAATGTTGAAGCAGTGTGTGATCATCTTGACAGAGGATGCAAGAAAAGGCAACAACATCCAAAGAAGAGTTTACTGGAGAAATATTCCTGAAGACTGCTTAAAGAAATGGTGAGTAAGATGCCTATGAGACTTCAGGCTTTGTTGAAGAAATAAGATGGTCATAAAAATGTTGCCTTTCAACATTTTGAAAGTTCAGAATTGTACAGACCCTGTTTTTGCCTGATATGCTCTCTCTGTGTATGTTTACAGATGTTTTTCCAAACAAAATATAAAGCGGTAAAGTTTTAAAAGAGAATAAAGCACATCAGTGACAAGCAAGCTCCTAGAAGACTTCACACAAACAGAATTCATACTCAGTTGGGATTAAAGACATTCCTAAGACATTCCGAAGTTTGGGAAAGACTGGATTAGCACACAGAGTTAAAGGATTATGTAGAAGGACTGCCTTAAAAAACTCTTTAGATGTTTTCAGAGTTTTTACCACCACAAAACTGGACTGTCACAGGGTTAATGTATGGCTCCAATTAGCAGCAGCTTATGTAAAGGCGAAGCTGCTTCAACATCCTCCTTTCATTGACTCACACTGTAGAAACCATTAAAAAACATGCCACAGAGAAAAGACTTGATCTGAGAACACGTTTTATTTTCATTACTTCACTTTTGTTTCATAGCAGCCACAGGATGGCACCAGAGTCCAGTCAAAAAAACAAAAGTTTAAAATCTGTTTTCTTCACACCCCTTCATGCTCTTCTTTTGTTTAAATCCAAAATGTAATTTAAGGTTCCCACAGTTCCCACGGACAAACAAATCTAACTAAAATCTGCAGTGATGAATGAGCAGAGAACCCAACCCCAAATCCTCCAATCATGTACACCTGACGCCAGAGTTGTTTGTGACTGTGACAATGAACAGACCAAGTTTTGGGGGTTTTGTCTTTTTTTTCAGGGATTAGAGCTGAAAGAAGAAATTCTTCTTGCTGGGAGCTATTTTCAGAAGCAGATTACATACTGCACTAAAGATTTCTTGCAGGTAGAAGGCTGGATTAACTCAAAATAAACTACACTGCATGTGTTCATTGTAATAAGACAACGTGACCACTGACTGAGCCCACTGACACAGACTGCCTAAACAAATAGTCCGTGTTTATTTCCAAGAAACCTTTTGACATAACCTCAAAAAGCGCGAGCTGGCAGTGGACTCCATAATTGGTCATAATGGCTCATTACCTGTGTGGACTCAGACTGTGGAGGCAATAGTAGATACGAAGAGTCAGCCACGCTGTTCAGCACAGAACTTACGGAGCACCAAAACTGCACACATTCGCTTTATCATGATGGCTCGTTTGAAATTTATTTAAAATACATTTTGAGTTAAAGTTTAATTTTCTGAGTTAAACTCTGAAACACCTGATCCTGTAAAATCTGACATTACTCAGATGTTAAAGATTATTTTTCAACAATGATTATCTAATAATTATCTAATAGAGGAAGTGTCTTGGTTACATCTCTTGGATGAATGGATGACAGGGTGCTACAGCAGAGGCTTTCATATGATTAATGCCAGATATTCATGGACTCATGCAGGGTTTAATTTTTACTGAAAGAATGTTAAATATCCAAATCCAGCTGTGTGGGTCTTTGTGCTGTCACTGTGAAATGTGGACTGTGCACCCCACAGCTATGCAGGAGTTTCTTAAAGTGTTGCTTCAGAGACGTCTATAGCTTGGACACATAGTATTTGCACACTGTTATAATGATTATTTCTTTGCGTCTCTGCAGTGTTTTATGATTAAATAAAAATCAAGTGCAAAACCCTTGAAATTGATCCAGTGGTTTGTGGTTAAAAAAAATAGCAGTTTTATAAGCTGAGGTTTTCCATTTTCTGACTTTCTTTATATTCTGATAGTTTGTAACAATCTGAAGTGCAAGAAGAATTGTGAAGTAATTTTAAAATATTGTTCCTAATTTAGGAACAACACCAGCTGCTTCCATGTCTTGCATTAATATTTTAATAACTTCTCTGCTTATTGACAATTGTTCCTCAGATAATTATATTATCTCTATTTGTACGATACAACGAAGGGAAAAACAGGGTACCCTTTTGAAAGTCTTTTAACATTTATTGTATTGTATCTAATGTATCTGTAACATTATTGGAGATTATGAAGATATTAACAAACTGTAAAGACATGAGTGTTTTGATATCTATATATAAATTTGGATGCACAGAAATGCCTGAAAGCAGTGGAATAAAGGAATAAAAAGATTTCAGATGATAAATTCAGGGGGTCTGTCTAGCCATCCATCCATTTAAACATTATTAAAATAAAGTCATGCAAGACTTAAATGCAACGTCAAGAATAAAACACAGTGAGACATGGTCAAAGAAAGACTCTCTATAAGAAGTCCTACGATATGAGCAAATGTATGTAAGGAGATACTGTAGCAGAAAGGCAGCTTCACATCTTCGCCATGTTGGCGATGACTGGAACAAAAAAAAACAGACAAACAAGAGCTTTAAGCTTTTCTGCAAATACTTTTCATGTGTTTGTGTTTGCACGTATCTTTTATCTTCTTTACTGTCAGACAGTTAAACACCAGCGAGGCTGCAGCTGGAAGAACAAACGAGAAATGTCTTTTAAACATTACTTTAATGAAATGCTCAATCATGATGAATCAGATTCTCCTGCGTCTTAAGAAAGTAAAAATAAACTAAAAGTAAACTTACTGAAAGTAAAAAAAAAGGGTGAAAACTAGCGTATGTGGATAAATCTGGTATATTTATACGATGAATTCAATACGCATTCATATCTGACTCTGCTGCTTTGTCAACAGCAGCTGTGTTGCTTCCAGTCAGTATCACGTGCTGAGCTCTTGTGCCCTCCTCCTCCTTTGCATCTTTTCAACATTTTCATGTACAAAAATGTTGATGCACAAAATCTGCCATAAAAATCCTCATACAACAATATTGTTTTTTGCTTCTTTTTTAATAAATGACTCATCATCATCATAATCATCTTTGTTTAGATGCAAGAAGAATCATATAGAAATGAAAAAGGGATAAATCTTCAGACCGAACCTGCTGGGACTGTGTGAGGTCCTGAGGCTAAGAGTAAGGATTTATCCACAGGAGAGCTGCGTTCTTACAAACCATCCCACTGTGTAAACCTGACATCTGTGGAACAGCTGAGCTGTATGATGTGTACAAGGACACAAAACATTATTTACCATCAGATCCCGAGCCCTCCATGTGTTAATGAAGAAACTGCTGCTGTGCTACATCCATAAATAATGAATAAATTAGGAGCTAAAGCTAAAAGGACAGTTTATTTGTACCATCTTTATGTGAACACATTCAAGAACATCACAGATGAAAGAAACATTAAAAACTTCCACACTACATAAAGCAAGAAAAATAGTTTTTCTTTCAGGTGGTTTCAGAAAAAACAAAAACATCAAAAAGCTCCAAGACTCTCTTTGAAAGAACTAAAAACCTTTATTCTCATGGTCCAATCATGAGTGAACTCCCTGATGAAGCCTTGTGTGCTAAAACATGTCAGAGTTTTAAAGGTTAAACATGAGTTTCCAAAACGTTTTGCTGGAGAACAATGAACTATTTGACTTAGTTTCAATTATTTACAGACGAGCAAAACCAGGACAGAGAAAAAAGGACAAAACTGACTCAGTAAAACGACAGAAAATAAGATCCCATGTAAATCTGTATTATGTAGAAGTTCAGCCCAGCAACCAGTTCAGTTCAATACAAGTTTAAATGATTCTATCTGAACTCTGTGGAGCCTGATCTCAAGCTTTTTGAGTCTGACACTGAAACCAGAGGATCTTTCTGTCTCTTCAGATTCACTGTGATCCAGTGATGGGAGTGATTTCAGCCCTGAGTGATCACGCTGATGTTTGCACAGAGCAGACAATGAGGTGAATGTTTGGGCACATTGGTAACAGTGAAACAGTTTATTAGTAACGTGGGATCGTTTGTGTTTGGAGTATGAACTGAGATTCCTGAAGCTCTTGTCACACTGGTCACAGCTGTAGTTTCCTTCCATGTGTGTATGTTCATGTTTGTTACGATGACTTGAACATGAGAAACTTTTGTCACAGTGTCTGCACTTGTACGGTTTCTCTCCTGTGTGGACTCGTTTGTGTGTTTTAAGCTCACCTGCAGTGGTGAAGGATGACCCACACTGATCACAGAGGTGCTTTTTAACCCCACTGTGAATCAGTTCATGTCGTTTTAAAATATGTGATGTGGTGAAGCTTCTCCCACATTCTTTACAGTATTTCAGTTTGTCTCCAGTGTGTCTACGTTGATGTTCTCTTAGGGTGTCTTGCCGACTGAAAGTTTTTCCACAGAGGTCACAACGAAAGTCTTTCCCACCACCACAGTGATGACAGGGTTGAGAACAGGATCCATCTGTGTCGCTCTGCTTCTAAACAAAGACACAAAGACAGTGTAAGTCAGTCCTTCAACACTTTTATCCTGAACGTCGCCTGAAATAAAGAGCATCTCTGCAGACGTCCAATTACATTTTACTGTTTCAGTTAACACACTCAGTTTACTGGGCTGCAATAACTACAATACTACCATCATAATACTACAGTAATACTAAAATCATAACTGACATGAAAATCTGAATAATCACTCAGAGCTGCTTTTCCATGCAGTAGAATTGCTAACATGCTAACACAGTTTAATGAGCAGAGTTGTTCCAAACAGTCAGGCTAAAATGACAAGATAACAATATAAATACATACCTCACAGTAACTGCACTTGTAGAGTCTCTTTCTGGTGTGGATCTGTTGGTGTTGTCTCAGGTAACGTGGAGATTTAAAAGTCTTCTCACACAGGTCACATTTATAAGGCCTCTCCTCAGTGTGGGTAAACATGTGTTGTTGTAACTGTGCGTCTGTTATAAACTCTTTGCCACACTGTTCACAGCAGTACACATCATATCTGGTGTGAATGCGTAGGTGTCTATTTCGGTGCCCTGTCCGGCTGAAAGTTTTTCCACAGATGTCACAGCTGTATGCCTTAATTCCAGAGTGGGTAACTAGATGCCTCTGTAAGTGGCCACTTTGAGTAAAAGCTTGGCCACACTGATCACAGCTGTACGCTTTAACTCCACTGTGGATGAGTTGGTGTGTTTTTAGGGAACGCTTCCAGGAAAAAGTCTTTCCACAAATGTCACAGGTGTATGCCTTAATTCCAGAGTGGGTAACTAGATGACTCTGTAAGTGGCCACTTTGAGTAAAAGCTTGGCCACACTGATCACAGCTGAACGCTTTAACTCCACTGTGGATGAGTTGGTGTGTTTTTAGGTAATCCTTCCTGGAAAAAGACTTTCCACACAAGTCACAGCTGAACGGTCTCTCTCCAGTGTGGATGACCTGATGCTGCTTTAGTTTAGCCTTCACAGTAAAATCCTTCCCACACTCGTCACAGGTGTATGTTTTCTCTCTCTTTCTTCTGTGAGGTTTGTCGGCCTCCAGAGAGCGCTGACTTCTCGCTCCATGTTGGTCCTGCAGTGACAGAGATACAAACAGAGGCAGTGAGTGAAATGCAGTCGTGGAACAAACTGAACCTTCAAACTCCCTCCATTAACACTAGTTTTAAACCTGAAGGTGGAGTGTGGCACCAAACACCTTAAAGGTCTCTTATCCCCACCTGCTGGTAGTTCTAACACATTACATCCAACCTGGTGTTAAAAATAATTCATGACTGTTTAAACACTAAAATCATGCCCATCCCTCCTGATGTGTGTGTGTGTGTGTGTGTGTGTGTGTGTGTGTGTGTGCACACAGTTGTCGTTTTTAATACATATTTCTATAATTTTTATAGATTTTTACATAATTATTCAGTGATAATAAATCTTATGTTTGTTTATTTGTTTATTCAAAAGGAACCCCATTAGCTTCCACAACAGATGTTGCTCGTCTTCCGTCAAATACAATCACATAAAATATTATACAATAAAGTGGATTCAAGATATCCACATAATTTGGCTCTTACATCCACAGTGAGGTTTCACAATTAAAATATAAACAATCAAAAAAAACAATAATAACAATAATAATATTATCAATAACATTGAGGCACATTACACAAATATCAAAAACAAATCATCTCTTACAATATTACAACAACTAAAAGTTCTGTAAATCGACTTTTAAATGTTCATTGAAGTTTTGAATAGTTACTAATTTTATAATGCAATTTATTCCACTTGAAAGTTGCTCTAAATGTAACAGTTTTACAAAAAGTTACTTTTAACTTGAGGATTTACTAAATTGCAGTTTGTTGAAAATCGTGTAATATCATTATGTATTTCATCTGGATACTGCAGCTGAGCAGAAATAAATGTGGTGTGTTTAACAGAATTGCGTTCTTTATAACTACAAGTAAGCCATAGAATATTTGAGCCTGTACAGGAAGCCAAGAAAGTTGATTATGCATTTTATCGATATTAGTATTAGAGATGGCACGATGCCACTTTTTAATGACCAATACCGATTCCGATATCATATGGATATCTGCTGATACCGATATGAATCCGATATAGCGTTTTTTGTAATCAATAAAACTGTTTTTTAAATAAATATCTTGCTGCATTTTGTATAAGTTCATACTCAAGTTTTAAAAACAAGACACTAAAGCTATTCCGTTATACCAAATGAGCCCTTTCCTCTACTCCCTCTTCACCCACGACTGCAGACCTGCCGATGGTTCTGACACCATCATTAAATTTGAAGCACATCCACCCATCCACATTAAGGGGACGGCTGTGGAGCGTGTGAGCAGCTTCAAGTTCCTGGGAGTCCACATCTCCGAGGATCTCATCTGGACGACCAACTGCTCCAAGCTGGTCAAGAAGGCTCACCAGCGCCTCTTCTTCTTGAGGACTCTGAGGAAGAACCACCTGTCCTCAGACATCCTGGTGAACTTCTATCGCTGCACCATCAAGAGCATCCTGACCAACTGTATAACAGTCTGGTACGGGAACTGCTCCGCCTCGGACCGGAAGACGTTGCAGAGGGTTGTGAAAACTGCCCAGCGCAACGCCGGAGCACCACTTCCTGCCATAAAGGACATCTACAGGAAGCGGTGTCTGAAAAGGGCTGGGAAAATCATCAAAGACCCCAGTCACCCATCACATGGACTCTTCACCCTCCTGCCCTCTGGGAGGCGCTACAGGAGCCTCCGGACTAAGACCACCAGGTACCGGAACAGCTTCTTCCCCACAGCTGTCAGACTCCTGAACTCTGCCTCCTGACATCTGACCCACGTTAAACTCATGGACTGAACATACACACACCCACAACCACCTACACACACACACAATGGACAACTGAAATAACAAAGAAAAGTATTTTTGTGCCTCCTTTTCTTGTTAATGCCCTACCTGCCCCCTGGCAAAGCTTTGCTAGAGCCGCCCCTGCACAGTTACCAGCTGTCAGCTACTTAGAAAACATGAGAGAAGAAGAGGCAGCTGCAGCTTAAGGACACAGACTAACTCCAGAGTCTTTTTTTTCCTCCATTCTAGCTGAAGTGCAGGACAAATCGCTTCCTTTTCGCCTCAGTATGGAAGAAATTAAGATTAAAAATGCTGCGGTTTGGAAGCATGTAGTGAGGCTACAAATGCTCCACCAGTTCGCCGACAGGTCTCGCAGACAACAGCCGCTCTATCGAGTGGCACATACTTCTCTGATAAGCAAAGAGCATTTCATAGCCATAGCTATGCCTTGTCCCGTTTTCTTAAAAACAGAGTCGATGTGCTGAGACCATGAAAGGTGGTGATTTATGGTAACGCCCAGTAGTTTAATCTGGGTGACGTGTTCTAACACTGGCTATGGAAAGACTCAGTTGTGGGCTGTTGACTAATCTGCTTCTAATTAACATAGATTTGGATTTAGATACATTTAAAATCATGTTGTTTTTACTTATCCAGTCAAACACACGAGATTCGAAGTGTGTTTCTGAGATACCGACGAGGCCTCCCTTGCAAGTAAATCGATCGATCGCTGTTGCCTTGTTTTTCTTTCATGGGAATAAGTCCTGGAGACAGCAGGGTCTGAGTTTAGACCCAACAGGTTCAGTGAAGAAAAATGTCTGATTGTAACCTGAGGGGGGGTTTTTTTACATTAAGAAAAAGGCACCAAACATCAAACCAATTTAAGCCTAAACAGTAACACATGAAAGTAGAGCAGGGCGATATGACCAAAAATAATGCAAATGCAAATTCCTCGGAGCAAATGTCGGCCAATTTCCACTGGAAATGCCTTTTGGTTAAACTGTCAGCAAGGAATTTGCATTTGAACTGTTAAATTTTTATATAACTTCAATACACATAAAAAACAGCTGTTTGTTTAAGTGAAAATACATTGATGGGATTTTTTGCACTAATAAAGTTGTGGAGTTGTAAAAGTATTTTGTCTCGTCAATTATATTGCGTCAATTATATCGTCAGTTATATTGTTATCGCAAATTTTCAAATGTATATCGTGATAAATATTTCTCGTCATATCGCCCTGCTCTGTCTGTCACCTTCTGTGTTGAGCTCATTGTTTTCTCTGTAGTGGCTGAGCTGAGTCAAAGTAGCTGAAAATGTTCCTCTGCTGCTCCGTCAGACTCTTCTCCTCCTGCTGATCAGCTGGGACACAAAACAGATCTTTGTTAGGCTCCACACTGCACTGAAGAGTCAAAGTGTCTCATATGTTCATCTGACAAGTAAAAGAACACATTTTTGCTTCCTGAGGTGGGAAACTTATTGGAAACAAACACAAAAGGTTTGAGCACTGATACAAAATTTAGCAGTATATATATATGTATATATATGTGTGTGTGTGTGTGTGTGTGCGAGTGTGTGTGTGTATAGATAGATCCCTTTTGAATGTTGGCAGGTATGTGTATGTGGTGTTAAATAGGCCTATACTACTGCGCTATGATGTCGCTCGTAAGAGTGAAACTCATTGTGAAACGTTTGAGAACCACTGCTACAGAACAATGGAGATTTCCGTTATATGGTAACACCCTCAAATCACGTGACGCCCAGAATTGTACAATACTGATGCTTGAGAGCGCGCGTGTGATGCAAGTATGTGTAGAGTTTTGAGCGCGTGATCAGTGGTGAGAAAAACAACTCATAAAACTTGACCTTTCTTTACTCGTGGCTCACTTGCACTTCTAATCTATTCGTTTGCACACTTACACACACACAGCTGTGGTTTCCTGTTTTGCTACACTCTGGAGAGCCTCGCCTTTAACGGTCTTCTCTCACAGAGAGCAACAGAAAACTTCATTCAGAAAGCTTCGAAAAACTCAAGATTGACTGAACTCAGTTCAAAGTTACCTTGGCACTTACCTTTAGATGTGAGAGGTAGTGATGGTCCGCTTGAAGCTGACGCTCCGGTGCGTGTGTCAAAAAGATCAACACGCTGCTTCAGAAGCACTGTGTCGAGGCTTGATTCGTTTGGCCAGAGTCACGTGATTAGTGACGTCTGAAGCTTCATTCAAAACGTACTTTTTTTTTTTTAAGTTTGACGAGCATCTTGACTTTTGGTCTTTGGATATTAACAGTCCTGGGTATGTGACTTCTTGTTTAACAGAAATGTTACAGATAACATTTGCAGTGCAGCCTTTAATTGCTAGTAATTCATATTTTTTAGATTTAGACATAAACCAGATGCCTCAGAGAAATCACTAATGACACTAAGGGCTGGACGGATTTGATTTGCATTCTTCAAGAAGAGTGGTGTCATCAGCTAGCTGGCTGATGATGAGCTCCTTATCAGCTATGGTGATTCCTTGTATAACAGGTCAAATCTTGGGGTGGAGTCTTAATCATTTTAATTGAGCTATTGCCATTCGTGTACAAGGTTTTGAAGCTTTACAGAAAAATTATCCAAAGACAAATTTTTTAAAAGAGTGGAAAATAAATTGATGTTCAATTGTATCAAAAGCCTTTTAAAAATCCAGGAAGAGAATGAAGCTATTGTCAGATACCAAATCAGAGTAATCAAGTAGATCTAAAACCAGTCTAATGTTATTGGAAATGTGTCTATTTCTCATAAAGCCTGATTGTGTCTCATCGATAATTGTATCCAAGAACTCTTTAATTCTGTTATCAAGTACTAAAGCCATAATCTCATAGTCATTATTGAGCAGACAGATGGGTCTCCAATTATCAATAAGAAGTAAGTCTTTGTTTGGCTTTGGAATAAGTGTTATGAGACCCTGAGTAAGAGTAGGAGGGAGGGTGTTATTCTCTATACTTTCTATGAAAACCTGCAGTAAGAACGGAACACTTCCTCTCCATGGCCTTATCAACATCCAATCTCCAGACTTCAGACTCTGCTCCTGCGGAGAAACAGAATCATCTGGCAGATCATTTGTTCTCATGACTTCTGTACTTTTAAACATTTTGAGCATCTGCTAATGTGCTCTCTCTTCTGCGTTTCTATCATCACTACAGAAGACTAAAACTCTAAATACTCTACCATATATAATCTCAAAGAGTCAGACCGTTCTCTGTTGGAGTAATCCTCATGTACATGTTAACTAGTTCTATACAGTCTAACCATGTCCTGCCTGTCTCTTCCATTGACTTCCTAAGTCTTAGCTTTACTGTGCCGTTAGTTCTCTCTACCAACCCTGCACTTTGTGAGTGATATGAACAATGATGTTTTAGTGTTATCCCTAGATGCTGTGCCATTAATCCAATCACTTCATTTACAAAGTGTGGACCATCATCACTATAAATAGTCTCTGGAATCCCGTGTTCCGGGATGATATTCTTACATATTGCTTTGGCAACCGAAATGGCATCTGCTTAGTTGATTGATTGATTGATTGATTGATTGATATACCTTTATTAGTCCCACAAGGGGAAATTTCATGTTACGGCTGCCGACCTATTGCACGCAAGGGGGGCGCCATCTTACCCTCCAACCATACATACATTACACAAAAACATCACATGGGGAAGACAGGTCAGAGAGGTATAACAATGGAAAAAGCACCACATGAGGAAAGATAAGGAGAAAAAAATAACTCCCCCCAGACTGAGCTCCAACAGGGAGATCAGTTTGAGAACAGACAAAAACACCTCTGCACATAGCACATGAAAAAACTCTTAATACACAAAAGAAACACATGAGAAGCAACAGGGGTGGGTAAAGGGTGAGAGACAGTCAGTGTAGACAGTACATCCGGGCCTGCAGCCTATGCGCTGGTCTCCTTGATTCACCGTCAGCATCGGAAGGGAATAAGCGTCGAAGGCGTTTGGAGGGGGAGGGGGGATGAGTGTATATCTGCATGTGTATCCACAGTATTTCTGAGTTCGCGCCATTACCCCGATTCATAGCAGAAGCCGGTTTTTTACTTCCGCTTGCGCTGTTGTTGACAGTTGCAGGGTTATACCTTCACCGTTGATAAAGATTTCTCTCACTGCAGTTTCTTTTACCTGGAGTAAATGGCAACACATTGAAGGTGGATACACAGTAGAGATGTTTTAAAAAGCAGCGAGGACAGTTCAGTTGCAGTGCCTCACCCGTCACTTCTCACAGAGCGAATAGATGACATGAAACTATGGCCCGATGTTAGCTACATCCACATTATTAATTACCTTGTATTTTCCGAAGGCGTTGATGGCGAGGAATTACGTAATTACAAGAGCACCGAGGCGTATAATTACCTGCACAGCAACAAAATTGATAAAGTACTGCTCAAGAAACAAGGCGACTTTATTTTTCTTAAAGCAGCTGTAGAGCCGAGCCAGAGCATTAATCAAGCGAAACACTTAGCATGGGTAATGCTAAGAGAAAGTGGAGTAGTGGAGACAGTCGGCTGTTCCTGTATCGCTTGATTAGGGAGATCATGTAGTCATGCGGCTGCTATTCTGTGGAAGGTATATCACTTATCTGGATATCACAATGTTTAAATCACTGAAACAGAAACACTGGACTGGTCAAAGGCTGTGATTAAGGAGTCACGCTACTGCCATCTAGCCAAGTATTACGTGGAGCACTGTTTACATGTGAAAGCCACTCGTTAAGTTTGTGTGGGCTGTATGCTGTACAATCACATGAAGATAAAATATTTAAAAAAAATAAAAGACTGCACATTAAGGGCAAATTTACAAGACAAGAATAACTATAGTTATAAGAAGTGACACAGAGTAGTATAATACATGTTTGTCTATATATATGTATATTTGTACACACACACTACTTTGAAAAAAAAATTAGGCTGTGGGTGTATATTTCTGCATCAAAAAGTAACTATTAAAATGAAATGGATAATATGGGTGACTTTGCCAGTGTTTATATCTGTTTTGGATATGATTCAGGTGTATTGACCCAGGGTCATATCTATAACATGCAGGACACCGACCGTGTACTGCTTTTGTTAGTGTAAACTTCCTCATTATGTTAAATCTTGAGTATTGACAGTGAGAAAAAACTATTGTTTGTTACAGGTGCAGAATGCTGCGATCAGTGGAAAGACAGGGCTTGCATGTACAGACGAGCAGCGCAGGTGGAATGCAGGGACAGCAAAGAACCTTGAACCTAAACGTCTAAGCCAGATAAACTTCAGACATCACAGGGCAGAGCAGCAGTACGATGTGAACTCCCGGACTGCAGTGACACAATTTCTCCCTAACACACCATATCACCTTACACATCAAGACTTTATTGACAGTGTTAGCAAAGCACCAGTGAAGCCACTTTTCCTCCTCAAGAACACATTAATTGGAAAGTGTTACAATGCCTCGCCATCTGCAGGTCTTCACCGCAACAGTAAAGTTGATGAGCAATTTTTTCAGCCACACCAAGCACACAGTTACAAACTAAGCTGTAATCCATGCAGGGCATTCTACCAGGCATACATTCAAGTTTCTGAAGAGCAAGCAGAACAATTACAAGAAGAAACAAAAGAGCAAAGTGCATCTGATTTGTGGCACAACTGCAGGAAAATCAGACTTACAGCAAGCTCCGCTAAAAAAGTTCCAGTACGTGCCCCCACAAAAAATGACAAATTTTTATCTGAGCACATGTACCCTTCCTTTCGTGGGAATTATGAAACAAACTATGGTAAAGACAATGAAGTTAGAGCTTGTCATCAGCTGAAAGAACAGGGTATGAACATCCTTCACATGGGTAGTGTTATCAGCATCCAGGAGCCATGGCTCTCTCGCGAGTCTGACGGGGTCATTGACTCAGATGTGCTTCTAGAAATAAAATGTCCTGTGCCGACTTATCCTTCACTCACGGAGCAGCTTACCCAGAAATGCAGCGATATCAAACTGGTAGATGGAGAACTGCAGCTGCAGAAAACTGGCAGCAGAGGCTATTACATGCAAGTGCAACTTGCAATGTTTTGCACAGGACTCAAGACTGCCACACTTGTGATCTGGACACCTACTGAGCATGTTTCATTTACAGTGAAATATGATGAAGCATTTGTAAAGGAACAAGTAAAGCGCGTGAGAGGGTTTTACTTCTCAGTTTGGTCTCTGTCTTGTGAATGAAAGGAGACATTCAATATGAAATCTATTAAATATTTCAATAAAACTAAAATGTACATAGTTGTAACATATGGTGGGAAATGAATGACAAACTGACAACATTAAATGTTGTGAATAGTTCTGTATTTCTGTAATCTTCCAACACAAAAAAATGTCAAGAATGCACAACTAATTATTGTAGATTTGAGAAAAACATTTTTTTTCATTTAAGAAATTTATCACATTGTGGTTGAATAAAAAAGTAATAATTGAATAGAATAGAAGAAAGGTTATGTGATACAGTACAAATATATATAAATGTGTGTGTGTGTGGTGTGTGTGTGCGTGTGTGTGTGTGTGTGTGTGTGTGTGTGTGTTTGTGTGTGTATGTCCAGACTTCAGCTGAGACAGTGTCCTTCGCCCTGCCAGGCTAAGTAAACAGTCTTCCAGCCAACCCAGGTGGCCTTGCATAGAATGGGAAGAACCCACTACCCACTTTGAAAAAGGGCACACTATCACTAGACAATACTTATAGTTATCAATAAGATAAAACAGCTTCGATCTATGATCGCCCTGCCTTCACATGATGTGTCTAAAATATTCACCTGCTCTGCTGTTTTTGATCAGTTTGAGCCTGTGTGTCTTGATCAGGTGGAGGAAGTATGTAGTGGCACAAAGACATCATCGTGTCCAAATGACATTATTCCAACACATCTTTTAAAAAAGATTTTTAAGGTTGTCAGTTTTGACATTTTAGCTATTTTTAATAGTAGCCTTAGCTCAGGTGTTGTGCCAGCCTGTTTTAAACATGCTGTTGTACAGCCTGTACTTAAAAAACCTAATCTTGACTCCTCCGTCCTCACTAACTTCAGGCCTATTTCAAAGCTCCCCTTCCTGTCGAAAATTTTGGAAAAGATTGTGTTTGTTCAGCTGCAATCTTTTCTAAATGGACACAATGTTCTTGAGAGGTTTCAGTCTGGCTTTAAAACTCTCCATAGCACAGAAACTGCACTTTTAAAAGTTCTTAATGATCTTTTATTAGCCACTGACTCAGGTGACTCAGCTGTGCTTCTGCTTTTAGATCTGACCGCTGCCTTCGATACTGTTGACCACAGCATTCTAATCTCACGGTTGGAGCATTGTGGCGTAAAGGGCACCCCATTAGAGTGGTTCAGGTCATACCTGTCTGACAGGACCTTCTCTGTGAGCTTTGGCGATTTTATCTCTTCCTCAGCTCCCCTTACTTGTGGTGTTCCCCAGGGATCTATACTGGGGCCAATGTTGTTCTCCATTTATATGCTGCCTTTAGGTCTAATTTTTAGAAAATATAACATTTGTTTTCATTCATATGCCGATGATACTCAGATCTATCTTCAATTGAAGGGAAACAGTCCTGCCTCACTAGAACCCTTACTTCAGTGTCTCGGTGAAGTTAAATCCTGGATGGCCTCTAATTTCCTTAACTTCAATGAGAAAAAAACCGAAGTGATAATTTTTGGACCAAGCGGCAATCCCAACACTTCTAATTTTAACCTGCACAGTCTTGAGCCTTTTGTCAAATCACATGCCAAAAATTTGGGGGTTATATTTGACAGCAATTTCTCCTTTGAAAAACAAATTAGCTCAGTCGTACAGCGGTCTTTCTTCAAACTGAGGCTTTTATCTAAGGTGAGATCACTTTTATCTTTTAAAAACTTTGAACGGGCGATTCATGCTTTCATTATATCCCAGCTGGACTACTGTAACTCCTTATATGCTGGAGTCAGCCAGACCTGCCTGGCAAGGCTGCAGTTGGTCCAGAATGCTGCAGCTCGTCTTCTGACACGTACTAAGAGATGTGAGCACATTTCCCCGGTACTTGCATCCCTTCATTGGCTCCCTGTCCGCTTCAGAATTAATTTTAAAATTTTATTGTTGACTTACAAAGCCCTGAATGGACAGGCTCCTGGGTATTTGTCTGACCTCTTGCAGTCTTATACCCCCCTTAGGTCTCTTAGATCAAGTGATCTTTTGCTTTTAGCTGTACCAAGATCGAGGCTGGTTCATCGAGGTGATCGAGCATTTGCAGTCGTAGCGCCTAAGCTGTGGAATAATTTACCCCTACACATCAGGCAGGCTCATACTGTCAATCTTTTTAAATCTTATCTTAAAACGCATTTTTATTTACTGGCTTTTAATACAGCATGAGAGTTATTTGTTATTTGTTAATTCATATTTGGTGTTTGCTTTTAATACTCTAAGTTGTTTTATTATGTATGTTGTATTCTTGTACAGCACTTTGGTCAACGCTCCTGTTGTAATTAAATGTGCTATATAAATAATTAAACTATTAAACTATTAAACTATTATTACAGTGGGACAGCTCTATAAAATCCATGTGAATAACTTGAAATGGGTGACTGGGTCTGGGGAATTTCCCTCTCTTAGGTCTCAAATTACCCCGAGAATTGCGCTTGCAACATATCATACATGACCTGCAAAATTTTTCATTCAAAGGTATTAAATCCTAGAGTATAAAAATGTTGCACTACTGCTGCCCACGGCCCATGTGTTAAGATATTCATTGTGTGTACTCATGTTGTACAGTGTGTTTAACAGTATTATGGTTACTGTGGTTTAACAGAGAGACAGTATTTTAGTTGTCACCACAAGGAGGCACTGTTGTCATTGTAAGGGCACGTATGCTGCGTCATCACGTCCCTAAGAAGGAGAAGTGTACCTCCGACAAAATGGCATCCAAGAGGAAAGTTTTGCCGCGTGTTCGTGAGGAATAAAGTTCCCTAAATGTTAAGGACATTTTTGCCTCCGTCATCATTTTTCCTTCGAGTTGATCGCTGTCGATGCTGCAATACTCAACAGGTTATGGGCCCAGGGCCGACTCGAAGAGGAGTTTTTCTTTTCTTATGAAGATCTGGAGCCGCAACGGATAGCGGGCTAACGGCTAAATAGCAACATGGATCAACAAGGAGCAAGCAGGCTGCCTCGACTCATGTTTGACGGAGATGAGACCAAATATGAACTTTGGGAAACTAAGGTGCTAGGATATTTGCACTTGTTGGGATTAAAAGACACTGTTCTGAAGGAACCGAACAGTGAGGCTGAAGTAGCGGCAGACGGTAAGAAGAACGCTGACGCTTACGCCGAGTTAATCCAATTTTTGGACGATAAAAGCCTCTCGCTGATTATGAGAGATGCCCCTGATAATGGGAGAAGAGCATTAGAAATATTGAGGGACTACTACGCTGGAAAGGGAAAGCCCCGAATCATCAACCTGTACACCATGCTGACATCGCTTCAGAAAAAGAGGGAAGAAACTGTCACAGACTATGTCATCAGAGCAGAGGCCACCATTACAGCACTGCGCAATGCGGGTGAGACTTTAGGTGATTGATTATTGATTGCTATGGTTTTAAAAGGACTACCTGAAAGTTTTAAACCATTTGCAATACACGTTACCCACGCTAAAGATGATATGACATTTGCTGAGTTCAAAACAAAGCTACGGAGTTTCGAAGACACTGAAAAGTCAAGCGCATCGGAGTGTAGCGACAACATAATGAAAACAGGAGTAAGAACCGGGCGTGAGCACACGAGATCCAGCGCACAATGTAGATACAAGAGCGATGTGGACATTGTGTGTTTCAAGTGTGGACTAAAAGGCCACCGAGCAAAAGTATGCAGACGGAAGACGTGGTGCAGTCATTGCAAAAGCAACACACACAGTGATACCACATGCAGACATAAAGACAAACAAGATGGCGCGGAAGGTCGCAGATGAGAGCGGCAACGGATCCAAAGCAGAAACGCCGGATTATGCCTTCAGGATTAAGGGCGCAGACATCAAAGTCCAGCAGTCAGCATACAACATTGAGGAGAAAGGCCTGCTGGTCGACACTGGGGCTACCTCACATCATTAACAACATCGCCAAGTTCAAGAGCTTCGACGACGCTGCTCAGACCGGAGTCACACAGCGTGGAACTGGCAGACGGTACCAGTGCAGAGGCATCGCCCAACAGAGGGGGACGCAGAGGTGTTCCTGATTGACAATACAGGCCAGCGACGGAAAGCAACGCTGAAAGATGCGCTGTTTATTCCAACATATCCCCAGAACATATTCTCCGTAAAGTCAGCCACTTCATTAGGAGCAACAGTCACCTTTAAACAAGGGCAGGACATGTTGACCCACAAAGACGGTACTACTAACTTTAACATTCATGTGTATGGCAAGTTGTACTATTTGCAGACTGAAGTTGAGGGTAATGATAAGTGTAACACCTGTCATGACATACAAGCATGGCATGAGATATTAGGTCATTGCAACTATGAAGATGTAGTAAGATTGCAAAGTGTGGTTAACGGTATGCAGATTAAGGGAGAACTGATAGACCTGACCAGGAATGTGAAGTGTGTATCCAGGAAAGTTTGCACAAACCCGAAACAGAGTCCCTGATACAAGAGCAAAGGCTCCTTTACAAATGGTACACACAGATTTAGCAGGTCCGATAGCCACTGAATCTATTGATGGGTACAAATACGTACAGTCATTCACTGATGGTTATTCAAACTCAGTATTTGTATATTTCCTGAAGACGAAAACTGATACAGTGCAGGCAACAGAGAAATTTCTAGCGGATGTTGCACCATATGGCAATGTAAAATGCATTAGATCAGACAATGGGACAGAGTTCACATGCAGAGATTTTCAAACCCTGTTAAGAAAAATGGCATTAAGCATGAGACATCAGCCCGTACTCACCCCATCAGAACGGTACAGCCGAGAGGGGTGGCGTACTCTTTTCGAGATGGGCAAGTGCATGCTAATTGAGAGTCAGCTACCGAAATGCCTATGGAACTATGCCATTCAAACTGCTGCTGTAACACGGAACAGGTGCTTTAATAAGCGAACAGGGAAAACACCCTACCAAATGCTGACAGGTAAAAAGCCAGACTTGTCAAAGCTGCAGAAATTTGGGTCTGTGTGCTATGCATACAAACAGGATAAGGGAAAACTTGATTCAAAATGTGACCAAGGTTTCTTTGTAGGTTATGATAAGAACAGTCCCGCCTACTTAGTTTACCACCCGAAACTGAGAAAGTTCAGAAACATAGACTTGTTAAGTTTGTGAGCAAAGTAAATATAGAAAGACAAACACAGACAGATGAGGAGAACTAAATGATGACTGTAGCAGAGTAGGACAGCCTATGGCTAACAGACCTTCAGAGAAAGGTGACAAGGACAATGAGGAGGATCCAGAACCTATTGTGACGGACAAAAGTCCACAAAGTGGTATATCTGATGAGCGTGAACAAAAAGGGTCAAGTGTGACAAGTGATGGATCTGTCAACAAAAGGTATCCTATTAGGGAGAGAAGAAAACCGGGACATTTAAACGACTTTGTAGCTGCCAACAGTGGCAGCGATGAGATCCACACTACCATAGACTACTGCTACAGGGCAGTGTGTGGTGTCCCAAACACATTTAAGGAAGCCATAGAATCAGCTAACTCAAAGAACTGGATCAAAGCCATGGATGAAGAAATTCACTCGTTACGGGAAAATGATACTTTCACCCTAACCACTTTGCCAAAAGGAAAGAAAACAGTGGGGGGGAAGTGGGTTTATTCCGTTAAGAGTGACAATGAAGGAAACAACAAATACAAGGCAAGGTTTGTAGCCAAGGGTTACAGCCAACAGTTGGGGATAGATTATGAAGAGACATTCTCACCAACAGCCAACTTAACCAGCATAAGAGTTTTATTACAGAAAGCAGCACAGGAGAACCTGTTACTCCATCAAATGGATGTGAAGACAGCGTATTTACACGCTCCCATTGATTATGAAATCTACATTGATCAGCCAGAAGGTTATGAAGAGGGAGAAGGGCTAGTCTGTAGATTACAAAAATCCTTGTATGGGTTAAAACAATCTGGTCGTAACTGGAATAAAATCTTGCATGAATACCTAACAGCGAACAGTTTCAGGCAAAACCCAGCAGACCACTGTGTTTATACCAAAGAGACAAAACATGGCAAGGTGATTATGATCATCTGGGTGGACGACCTGATAATTGCTGCTGCCAATGAAAAGGTAATGAAGGATGTGAAAGAAATGCTTTCAGTCAGATTTAAGATGAAAGACTTGGGCAGACTTAAGCATTTTCTGGGTATTGATTTCACTCAGTCTGATGGATGTGTAACAATGTCACAAGAAACATATGTCAACAAGATACTGATGAGGTTTAACATGCAGAACTATAAACCCAGAGAAACTCCCTGTGATCAAAAGTTGTGTTACACAGAAGGTGCTACTTTGATGAGAGATGTGAGGATGTATAGAGAGGCTGTGGGCAGTCTTATATACCTCGCATCAGGTACCCGTCCTGACCTGAGTTTTGTGGTAAGCAAGCTATCACAACATTTCCATGAGCCTACAGAAGAACAGTGGGGAACTGTGAAACATGTGTTGAGATATCTCAAAGGGTCCAAAGACAAGAAGTTGTGTTTTAGAAAAAACACAGATGAGAATTTGGGTCTAGTGGCCTACAGTGATGCCGACTGGGCAGGTGACACCGCCGACAGACGCAGCACTACTGGTTACTGTGTACATCTATGTAAGAACAGTTCTTTAGTTTCATGGAAGACCAAGAAACAGCCCACTGTGGCGCTCTCTACCTGTGAAGCAGAGTATATGGCTCTGGCTTCCACAATGCAAGAGTGTATATATTTAGAACAGCTTTTGAAAGGTATAGATGACTACAAATACACTCAAACAATAGTGTACGAAGACAACCAGGGAACAATTGCCCTGGCTAAAAACCCTGTGAGCCGACAGAGGTGCAAACATGTGGACATTAAATATCATTTTGTAAGGTCCATTGTAAATGAAGAGAAAATGTGTCTGTTATATTGCACTACTGAAGAAATGGTTGCAGATGTCATGACCAAACCTGTTTCTAAGCTAAAACTTGCTAAGTTCGCTGAGGTTATGTTTGGTGCTTAAAAGAGAAAAAAAAAGAGAGAAAAAAAGAGGGGAGAAAAAGGAAGTGTGATAGAGTGTACAACTGTTTATTGTACAACTTTTCTTAGATTCCAGCAACCTGAGTACAAGAGGGGGTGTTAAGATATTCATTGTGTGTACTCATGTTGTACAGTGTGTTTAACAGTATTATGGTTACTGTGGTTTAACAGAGAGACAGTATTTTAGTTGTCACCACAAGGAGGCACTGTTTTCATTGTAAGGGCACGTATGCTGCGTCATCACGTCCCTAAGAAGGAGAAGTGTACCTCCGACAAAATGGCATCCAAGAGGAAAGTTTTGCCGCGTGTTCGTGAGGAATAAAGTTCCCTAAATGTTAAGGACATTTTTGCCTCCGTCATCATTTTTCCTTGGAGTTGATCGCTGTCGATGCTGCAATACTCAACACCATGGCTCAAAATAGCAGCAGTCCTATACAAATTCTATGACAGTATTGGTTTATCGCACAGACAATAACACCATCCTGCAAGCTCGTTCCTTCTGTAAGCTAGTGATGTGCGATACCACTGATTTTCTTTCCGATCCGATACCAAGTAATATTCAGGGTGGTATCGATGATACTGATCCGATACTGATACTTTGTACAAAAACTTATTTTATTTATTATATCTCAAATTATAGCATCATAATGATTACAGGACATGAGATTACTTGTTCTTATCACTTAATAAGGCAGAGTTCATCATATAGAAATAAAAAAACTGAAGTTGTGCTATTTGAACACCTTGCCTGCCTGCAGCACTAAAGGACTCCGTGAGAGACGTCTGTCTCGCCCTAGCAGCACCTGTCCCTCTCCTCCTCTTCAGTTCGCCTCAACATAAGCTCGTCATATTCTGTGATATGATTTACTCTGAGGTGTTTGACAAGGTTAGTGATGTTGCCACAACCATACATGAACACCCTCCCAATTTTTCCGGGAGAATACTGAATTTCAGTGCCCCTCCCGAAAATCTCCCGGAGCCACCATTCTCACGAATTTCTCCCGATTTTCCACCCAGACAACAAAATTGAAAAACCATATCGCAGAATTCATAGTGCGGCCCAGCCAATTCAATGGCCCAATCCAACAATGGCGGCAGCTACTTAGTTTTAATATTACTCTTATTTCTCTTTCTGGGTCGCAAAAAAACTTTTAACATATTTTCAGGTGAGAATGTAGCTGTGTAAACTTCAAATATCTGAGCCGATCGACACATCGTCTTCAAACCCCTGCGGTCTTTCGCTACTCGGGTTAAACATGATATATAAGTCACTTTGATAACTTAAAAATGTTATTGTTTGGCTTTTTCAGTGTTTTATTTGTTCGTGAGTAAATCGGTTTGGCTGAGATTAAAGTTATTAGATTAGATTAAATTTAATTTAACTTTATTAATCCCTCGGGAGGGTTCCTCTGGGGTTTTCACACAGCTGAATAAACGTCAAACAGAAAATAATTAAACAGAAGAGTTTACGTCAGTGCCCGGTTATATTTTAGATAGCACGGAGCAGACAGCAGAGTTTCACTCCACCGAGGGAGCTCGTGACGTATTACCCGGCTTTCTTTAGACCGCGAAGGCCGGGTCCTCAGGTGGAAGCAGCCTCTGAATTTGGACACCCCCGCTGTTTCCGGGCCGGCCAATAATAACGGTGACATTTAACGTATTTTATCCGATAAATAAACCCTTTTGAATGTCTCCCTCCAATGATGAGGATGTACACATCCTAGACAGGGAGGAACGCTGGTTTGAGGGCGGAGTCAAGGAGGCCATTTACGTGAAAAGGGAAAGACCATCTCTGAATCGAGGAGGGGGCCTAAGATTATTAGACACCACCAGAAGGCAGCAGGTTCTGTAGCAGGAGTAACTGTGTTTAGAGTGTTTTAAAATGTGAAAGTATAGGCAAACTTTTAACATCTCTAAAACCTTCTCCTTCTCTTATCACAGCCCTCATAGATGTCTGAATAGTCTAAACTCACAAGTAACCATAATAGACCAGAAAACGAAATCTTATTGATGCAAATCTTCTCTAACACCTTCACGTAGCAGGTATCAAACTGATGAGACACTTTTTCTCTTCCCGTTGACAAGAACTTGACATGGACTTGAATTCTCCATACTTACTGTTCGTTTTGTTGAGGGTGACCAAATTACTAAGGTAGACCAAACAGGAGAACCAATGGGACACAGCTTTGTTTCACAAACAAGTGGAGCTGGGTACAGGATGATGGCATGAGCTTGCTTGGGGTCAAGGGTTCTTCCAGATCCAGGATAAAAGAAGTTCCATAAAAATTCTTATCCAGTCTAATTCATGCTCCTCAAAGTCTATCGATTTATTGGGTTGTGAACATTAGAGTTCAGAGGGTTTCAGGGCTGCTGGGCATTCGTAGAGAAGAAAATATTTCATCTATACTAATGAAATTTATTTTTTAATATTTGTCACATAGAGCATTGCACAGTGCTTTACATGATACACAAGTCCCCCCAAAATAGGTCCACTTGCAGGGTTGTTGTTGGTTGTTGCTGTGTGTCTGTTCTGCTCCTGCTGTCCTCTATATATCACAATGAGTACCAGCTCATAAAATATATGGCTCTTGAAGTACCGCCCTTATTGCCAACATTAAAGTACAGTAGTTTAGGCCTATTTAACACCATATACAGTTTACTTGAAACAATTTCATTTCTTATATGAATGTTATTCATTTTAACAGTCAGAATGTGACAGGAGTTTAATAATAACAACTGTACTGCATTAAAACTCCACAGCAGGTGGGATATCCAGTCTTTAAGTGATGACCTGATGAAACTTGCTTCCGGGTCCAAACTACATTTATAAAGGCTGTTGTGTTTTTAACACTGTTTAATGCTTTGTATTAGGCAATAGTTTCCGACTCACCAACAGTGTCTCCCGGGCCATCAGCGTGACAGCGCCGTGCCGTCTTTGCAGTTTTAAGGCTCAGGGAAACGCTCTTTAGCGGCCATGACCGCTGGCAAAAAGGAAAGGCTACTCTTTATAAAAAGGCAACCGCCATCACATTTTCTGACCAATCATAACAGCCCATTTCACACACATCTTTAAATCATCCTCTGCCGAGCAGCCTCTGAACCATGAAGAAACTTTCCTGAACTTTACACTGGTGTATAGTGTTACACAGCATGATGTTTCACTGTGAGTCTGGAGTTTTGATCATACTAAACCTGCATAACTCCTGTTGTTTTTTTAATATAGAAAATAGAAGCATAGGTGGGAATAACCCCCCCCCCCCAAAATTGTATAGTGTGTATAGTGCAGGTGGAGCGGTGCTACCTTCAACATCCTCCTTTTATTATCTCACACTGTAGAGACTGTAATAAAAACACAGGGACCAGACTTGGTTTTTAGAGAGAAGTTTGGCAAACAAGGAAAACTGAGAACATTTTTTATTTTCATTACTTCACTTTTGTTTCATAGCAGCCACAGGATGGCACCAGAGTCCAGGTAAAAAAAAACAAAGTTTAAAATCTGTTTTTCTTCACACCCCTTCGCTCTTCTTTTTGTTTGTTTGTTTTAAAGTCCTTAAAATTTGCACTCTAAAGAGCTTTGAGTGTTAGTAAAGCACTCTATAAATGCAAGTACATCACATTTCACTTACTCAGGTCCCCTGCAATAAACCACCAAGTGTGAAGAGGACTGTATGACGGGTTGTTGAGCTTTACAGTGGAGGAGTATCTCGTCACTCGGGTCTTGTTCACACGTGAGGGGAGCAGAAGACTGACAGATGGACTGGGGCCATGTCTGCAGTGATGTGAACACTATACTGGTCCGTAGTGGTAAAGAGAGAGCTGAGCGTAAAAGCGAAGCTGTCAATTTACTGGTCAGTCTACATCCCTGCCTTTAGCTGTGGTGACCTAAAATGACAGGGTAAGAAATTCAATTATTTAGAGGCACAGATTAGAGCTGCTACTCGTCCACATTAAATGGAGGTGGCTTGGGGATAACTAAGATTATGACCTCCTGAGTGAGGAGGCCCTGAAGTGGACCCAGGGCATGCTGGGAGATTATGCCTCTCAGTTGGCCTTGGGATGCTTTGGTGTTCCTCAAGATGATGAGCTGGAGCAGGTAGCTGGGTGGAGGAAGGTCTGCGTTTCTCTGCTTAGGCAAACTTATCCAGACAGCCCTGCATAAATGTGAGAAGAAGGATGGATGGATGGATGGACAGACACATTTCATAGATTTAGTTTCTAACCTTTCTGCTCTTAAAGAAGTCACTTTTTGCTAATATGACTCCTCTTTCTTTCTGCCGTGTTTCTCTACAAGATCAATTTCATCCTGTTCATCAGCATCATCCGCATCCTAGTGCAGAAACTGCGCAGCTGTGATGTCGGCGGAAACGATCAATCCCAATACAAGTATGTCAAGGAACTGAGGAGTCATATTTTTACCTCCGAGCTCTCGCTGATTAGATTTATATACATTTAAGAGGGCTTCCTGATAATGTGGTGACGAAAGCAGCAGCCATATCAAATCACCTTTGCACATTAGACAGGAACCGTTATCACATTATCAGCTAACTGTGTTTAAACTTGGACATCTTAGTATCAATCTTCCTGCCTGTTTTCTGCTTCTCAATGTGGAAACAAATGATTTTGATTATTCTTTCTTTACCAAACAAATAATAGCCATTCCTGAAGACAAGAAGGAATTTTAAGTTTTCTTTCCTCACAATAACTCTCTTCTGTAATATTCCAAATAAACAATTTTTCTGCATTGATAAAAGAGAGACAAAATTTCCACTGATGGTCTCACAGATAAGTTTTAGTCTAAATGTATTATGTGCATTGAGTAAGTGTGTATTGTGTGTGTGTTTATCAGGCGTCTGGCTAAGTCCACACTCCTGCTGATCCCTCTGTTTGGGGTGTATTATGTGGTGTTTTTCTACCTGATGGAACCGGAAAATGAAAACGTGAAGCAAGTGAAGATCTTCTTCGACCTCGGCCTCGGATCATTCCAGGTACTATAAGACATTTAAAACATAAAATTCCTAAATAAAACGATTTGCCTTTTTTGGTCTGTTTAGCAAAATTGACAGTAGAGGAAGATAAAAATATCATCAAGTTAAGACCCAGCAATGGAGAGAGCCACATCAAGAATTTTGACCCTTACAAGATAGCCATGTATGATTGGGAGCTGTAGCAAGAAAAATAAACATTGGATGTTCTTTTTAGCTCACTGACTGTGTCCTAGTTTAATGTCCGGCTCTGAGTCTGCAGACAGTCTCCATTCTTTCCCCACATCCTTGACTCGTCTTGGCGGTCTTCCTCTTTTCCTCCTGCCGGGCAGCTTCTGTCCAACATATCCACCATCAAACCTCAGCCTTGCCTCTCTAACTTTGTCCCCAAACACTCAACCTGAGCTGTCACTCTGATGTGCTCATTTCTTGTGCTGTCCCAACGAACCAGTCATTCCTTTCTCTCACTGCCTCTAAACGCACCGGCAGAAAGAAAAGAGGAAGCCAATGGAGGAGATTCATGAATGTAGTGAATGAGGACATGCAGTGGGTTGGTGTGGCAGATGAGGATGCTCGGGATAGGTGGTGACCCTTAAAGGCAGCACATGCTTTAGTATTAATAGAGCCTTGTTTCCGACACGCTTGCACTGATCTGTTATGTTGGTATTTGTTTCCGTTTAGGGTCTAATTGTAGCTGTTCTCTACTGTTTCCTCAACAGTGAGGTGAGGCTATGCATGTGTTTTTTGTAACATAATTTATATGATTTTTAATATATAATATATTTAATATAATTCTACTTCTTCTTTTTTTGCACATAAAGGTTCAGAGTGAGCTGAGGAGGACATGGAAGTGTTTTTTTCTGTAAAGCGCTGCGTGGGACAGGACTTCAGGCTCCACAGCGTGAACCAAAATGGTACAGAAAGCTCGACCCAGTGTTCTAGAAACTCCCGAGCCCAGTCCATCCTGCAGACTGAGATCACGGGCTCTGATCTGCGACACAAATAGCTCGTTTTGTTAAAGACTTTGAGAACTGATGCTTGTGTTCGGTCAGTGTGGAGGAATTATTCTTAACGCCGCTTTTATAGACATATCGCCTGATGCTGCAGGGACTGAACTTGTGGCTTGCAAACGGTTTTGAGGTGAAAGTCTTCTTATTGGACCGTGAAGCCTCCTGGAGATATATATATAGATATATATACATATATTTTTTCCACATCACTGTGAGATTTCACAATGATCTTTGACATTTTAAACACATAACGTTCACAGATGAAACAGTGCCTCCTATAATGTTTCCAGGACAACAAATTGATTTTTATAATTATTCTCCATATCCAAGAATGACTAACTGACTTTAAAAAAAGTTGTTTTCAAATAGTTAATGCACAAATTAAATCTTAGATAAAAATACTAAATCCATATTGGAGAAATTAGCCATACAGATTTATATACCTGAAGGTAGATGTATACAGAAATATTCATATTTTATGTTTAATTATATAGGGCTGATCTAGTTCTTCCTTTTATATAAGCTACACAGAGAGAGCACAGCATAATGTCGCCTAATGCTTTACAGACTGTACATTATTTTATTTTTTTCTAACTGATATGCAGAGGATGCTTTCTTAATACGGTTCATCCATACCTCCTGACCAGCAGGTATGGATGGATAGGAAATTCTGCAGTGTGTGCACCTCACAGTCCACACTCATAATAAAAAAGCTGTACCTATATTTACATGGCTGAGTTATCTACAGTTGTACAGTTGATATGAAGGAAGAAATTTATTATGGAGACCAAAGGTGTTGTTCATATCAGGCTGTAAACATGCTTATATGTAAGGTGAAGTTGGGCATTTTCACATGGTTGGCTAAAGGGATTTTGGCCATTAGAGGACCTGCAATTTTTGGCACATGAACGTTGGCTTCATTTTTCAGCTCTGTTGGTTGCTACTGTGATGTAGTAGATGTTGCATATTATGTTGCAAATATGCTTGTAGGTAAGCATATTTATTTCTGCTTTTCAGTTCGGTCATCTCACAGGCTGTTCAGCTCATTGTTATTGTGAGTTAAGACTCATTGTCCAAGAAAGGAGTCAGGAAATATGCAAGGAAAGTTTTGTTTAAAAATCAATTTATGTTTTTTTTTAATGAAAACAAAACAAAAAAAAAATAAAATAAAACCAAATAACGCCAACTCAAATCCCCGACCTCTCACTTTGGAGCCCCACTGAGCTAATTGATTCAGACACTGAGCTGATTTTGCTGACATGGGGAAGCAGAGACCACTACTGTATGTGGAAACAATGTCAACATCTGTCTGTTTTTGGTGCAGATGGGCTACTGCAGCAGAAGAAGACCACACCTGATGGCACTCCTGTCAGCTAAGAACAGGAAACTGAGGCTATATTTCTCACGGGTTCACCAAACGTGGACAACAGAAGATTGGAAAAATGTTGCCTGATCTGATGAGTCTCGATTTCTGCTGCAACATTTGGATGGTAGGGACAGAATTTGGTATAAACATGAGAAGATGGATCCATCCTTTCTCAGATCGGTTCAGGCTGGTGAGCAATCCCTTCATGACCACAGTGTACCCATTTACTGATCGCTGCTTCCAGCAGGATAACACAAAGCTCAGATCATCTCAAACTGGATTCTTGAACCTGACAATGAGGTCACTGTACTCAAATCGGCTCCACAGTCTCCAGATCTCAATCCAGTAGAGAACCTTTGGGATGTGGTGGAACAGGAAGTTGTTAGTCGATCTGCAGCCCAAAAAACTGGAGTGATGCTATCATGTTAATATGGACCTAACCCTTAAAAGAAAGTACAGGAGGTTCGATCAGGTACTAAGAAGGTGTTAGTATTAGTGTTAGGAGCAGGGTAAGTTACCACAGTGATGTAGCCATGTAAACAGACATCCACCTTCACGATACTCCAGAATTTAAGCTCAACATACTGCAGCCTTCTAACCTATTACTGTAATTTCACTTGCAGTACACCCCTCTGTTTTGACTGGCAAGATAACATTGGTGTTTCCTGGGTAACTGTGGCTCTTGTGACTCTTCATTGTCGTTTTGAATGCATTTGATAACACTGTGTTTAAATTGGTACCAAATTCAGGGCTCAACAAAGAAGGCTGTCTGAACAGCACGTTATCGTCAGTACTTTCACTATGATCCTCTCGGAGTTCATTTTTTTCTGAAAGTCTATCATGTGTCATTATTGTTTTACATTTAATTTAATAAGGCCTACCACGCCTATTAAAATGTATTGGTTTTCAGTGTACTCAGTAACTTCATTTACTTTTCCTTATCACGTCAGCAGGGAGTGAAGGTGATAGCATTCAATCTGAACTAAAATTAGAAGACAGAGGGTGATCAGTGTTCAGTTTTTTCAGACAGAATGTTCTCATCCAAACGAACTCACCGTAACAGAGTTTTATCAGCGCCTTGAGGTGACTGTTGGGATTTGGCACTATACAAAAAAAAATGGATTTGATTTGAATTAAAGCCAAAAACCATGCTTGCCTTGTACATAGACTGATTGTTTTGTATTTTTCTCTTTATTTTTATACAGTGGAGAGTATATCACTGGCTGATTGTAAAATGTAGAGAAAGACCCATCATTGTTAAATTTGTAAGCGTTTGATCACAACTGTAAACCTGTGATTCCATATGTTTCATCCATAAAAGCTTTTTATCATGAACATGAAGCTCTGTTTGTTCAATCACACAAACTGAATCCTTTTACATGTTTTTTCTTCCATGTTTGCAGATATTTTCTCAGTTCTCATCTTATGTTTATGTTTCCAGCGGGCACAGATAAAGGCATCAGTTCACATCAGACCTGTGGGGTCAGAGGTCAGAGGTCAGTGAGGGCGTATTGCTTCACTAGTTAACAGAGAAAAATCAACCTGTGTTATTGTTGCCGCTCTTTACTTTTCCTGTATTTACTTTAGATTGTGACGCATTAGAGCAGAATGGAGTTACGCAATTATGAGCCGGACAGAGTCCAAGAAAGCGAAACTGATAACTGGGAAATGTGACTGGCAGGTTCAGACGTCTCATGCAAAGCCTTAAAAAATACTGCTCCAAAATAAATAAATAAAGGAACACTCAACTATTATGGCATAACCAAAGTCAGTTAAACCTCAGAGTTTAATATCAGTCTGTTCACTTAAGAAACATAAACCACTGCAAAGCCAATTCAGCTGCTTTGGTGAAAGTGAAAGTAACAACAGATGCAACAGGACAACAGCCAAACCCCAAAAAGAAAATCATTTAGGAGGCAGTGACCACAGACTATTGCTCTCTCCTTATCCTTCCAGACTGATACGTCTCTAGTTTTCCTTTTTGCTACTGTTGTTAGTATTAGTAACAGGAGACGGTAGCTGCAGCTCATTGACATTGCACAGACAGTCCAGCTCGTCCAGGATGGCACAGTCTCAAGAGTGTGGAGGACGTACCAGGATGTGAGCTTTTGCATGGCTGTTGAAGGGCATCGCCCAGCACCATCATCGGTTTCTGCATCTTTGTGCAAGAAGGAATGGAAGATAAAACATCTTAGCAACAAATGAAATAGAGTAAAAGCACAATATTCTTTTTATTCCTGATTTTGTACCAAGTCATCAAATAAATTTTAATTACCAAAAATTATTACAGCTCAGCTCAGTCTCTGAACCCATGTCATGTCATGTGAGATATCACACATCCTCTCATGTGAGGACCCTCACTGATATGCTCTGCAGTTACTATGCAGCCGTGCCCTGCCTAACTTTATCCTCACCAAAGTCTCAACCTGAACCTTTAAACAGCTGTTTGGGGACTGCTGGGTGAAAGCAGGGGAATGTGCTCACTCTACAGGGCTAAAACTTAATTTAAGATACAAGGATAAAAGGAGCCCTTCGCTTCACATGATCTTTTCTTTTGTTCCCTGAGAAACTCCCATCTGCTTTTCCATCTGTGCTGCCCGCCTCTTTTCATCCTCCAGTCACCGTTCCTCTCATCTTACCTGCAGTCAAGCTGAAGAGGTGAACCTCGAATCAGTTATGTGGTGATACAAATACAGACAAATACACAAACTAGGACATGAGTACAGTTAAACTTAAGATTTCCTAATTCCTCAGCTCTGAAATGTTTTTTTAAAATTAGCTTTTAAAGGAAATAAGAAATGTTTAAAGGGTTTAAATCAAAAGGCATCCATCTTGGAGCTCAAGTTGCCAACATGAGCACAGAGAGACAGTGATGCTGGTAACTATTGGAAGTTCAATTGACAATATAAAACCCAAAGATATACAAGGGATAGAAGAATCTAAACAGCAGTTGGGAAGAAAAATAATTTAAGAATTAATACTAAACAATCTTTCCGAAAGAAATTATGCAAACAATAACTCTACAAGCCGAATAGTTGCTGAGGAATAATTTGAGCAATTGTTTAAACTAGTGATTATGTGAGCTGCCGTCCCCTGGTGGTCACTGAAGGTACTTCAGGTGCAAGATGTTATTTGTAAATTAAAAAAAAAAGAAAAATACATTGAATTAAAATACTGTATTATTAAATGTTAACAAGTACAAAAAGGGAAAAGATGCTAGTCAGCATGGCGTCAGGGGAAAAAGATCTTTTATTGTCCTGAGACACAGAAAAAAATGTTTTTATATTCAGATTTTGTTTTCTAAAGAAACATGCTGGACCACTTCTTTTTCAAATTTGTTATTTATTTATTATCTTCTGTCCCATGAAGTGGGCACATCTGTCATAAAAATGATTTGATGGCTGAGTGAGACAGAAAGGATTTTTGGAAGTGAAGTCAAAACTTGAGCTGTCGAGAGATGAGGAGGAGGAGGGGCCAGACAGGAGAGCAAGAAGGTGAAAGTTCAGAGGAGGACATGCCGGCTTTGAGGAGCCTGAGTACGGGCAAAGTGACGATGCCCAAAGTCCATCTTGGATAAGAAGCATTACGTAAGTTTGGGCTCTGAAGCTCTGGGATTTGGTTTTGATCGCAATACAGGACACCAGCCTGGAATCAGCTTTCATTGGCAGCTTTGTGTGTGTGTCTGTGTGTGTGTCTGTGTGTGTTTGTGTGGTTCCTCAAAAGCTGATATGTCTTCCTCTGAGCTTTCAGCTTCCTGCTCTGATGTCTGGCCTTCCTCCAGCAATAAGACTGACTCCCTTCCACAGTTTGAAGTAAAATCCTTCTGCCTCATCCTGCCTCCTGCTTCCTGAAGTACGGCTCAAAATCTGAAAATGTGTAAGTCCTGCTGCCCACTACAGAGGAATAAAAGTAACTGTGCATTTCTGAAATCCTACTAAATCAATGTTAGCTCTATTAACTCAGCCCCACAAATCTGTCATCAATAGAAAAGGCAGGATGTCCCTCGACAGTGCAGAGTGAGTCATGTAGATTGCATTAAAGGTGGTTAACGCAGAGGTCTCAGACTCATGTCCTGACAGTAGTCAAATATTAATTGTTGGGTTTTATATTGTACTGTGCAAAAAGATTATGAGTCAGTCCTCTTTTCTTTATATTTTACTTCAAAAAGTCAAACTTTCTTGTAATTTTGCTAAAGTGGTCTTGAGCAACATTTTTCCAGGCTTTCACAAGGTCTTTAAGCCACACATTAAAGATAAGTTACAGACACATAATCATTTTAACAAACACACTTCGATACATGCAAATAGATGCAATCTATGGCCCTAAATAAAGGGGAGAAGATTATGGAAAGCTAACCTATCAAACATCAGCCTGCCTGAGGTTTTATAGGTTGTTCAAGTGATTTCGCTCAGCAACCTCAAAAATAGGATTGCCTCTGGTTTAAAGTCAGAGTGAGGAACAGTTGGGAGACCATAGTTAGAAGATGAGAGAGGCTCGCTCAGAAGGTCTGATATAAGCAGGGTCCTGTCCATGTAAGCCAGGGGTCCCCAATCCCAGTCCACGAGGGCCGCTGTCCCTGCAGGTTTTAGATGTGTCCTTGATCCATCACAGCTGATTTAAATGGATAAATTACCTTCTCAACATGTCTTGAAGTTCTCCAGAGGCCTGGTAATGAAGTAATCATGTGATTCAGGTGTGTTGACCCAGGGTGAGATTTAAAACCTGCAGGGACACCGGCCCTCGTGGACTGGGATTGGGGACCCCTGATGTAAGCAGTCCCTGCTTACATCCCCACCCTGGGGAACTCCAGGCCTCGAGGGCCGGTGTCCCTGCAGGTTTTAAATCTCACCCTGGGTCAACACACCTGAATCAAATGAGTAGTTCATTACCAGGGATATTAACAATAGAAGCATAGGTGGGAATAAAAACAATACCTTCTCACCAAAACTCATCTGTTATGAATTTGTATAGTGCAGATGGAGCGCTGCTGCCTTCAACATTGTCAGGTGGTGGAAGGAATATATTATATTATATTGGAATATTATCAGTCATGGATTGGCCTCCCCAGAGCCCAGACCTCTGAAATGTTGAAGCAGTGTGTGATCATCTTGACAGAGGATGCAAGAAAAGGCAACAACATCCAAAGAAGAGTTTACTGGAGAAATATTCCTGAAGACTGCTTAAAGAAATGGTGAGTAAGATGCCTATGAGACTTCAGGCTTTGTTGAAGAAATAAGATGGTCATAAAAAATGTTGCCTTTCAACATTTTGAAAGTTCAGAATTGTACAGACCCTGTTTTTGCCTGATATGCTCTCTCTGTGTATGTTTACAGATGTTTTTCCAAACAAAATATAAAGCGGTAAAGTTTTAAAAGAGAATAAAGCACATCAGTGACAAGCAAGCTCCTAGAAGACTTCACACAAACAGAATTCATACTCAGTTGGGATTAAAGACATTCCTAAGACATTCCGAAGTTTGGGAAAGACTGGATTAGCACACAGAGTTAAAGGATTATGTAGAAGGACTGCCTTAAAAAACTCTTTAGATGTTTTCAGAGTTTTTACCACCACAAAACTGGACTGTCACAGGGTTAATGTATGGCTCCAATTAGCAGCTTATGTAAAGGCGAAGCTGCTTCAACATCCTCCTTTCATTGACTCACACTGTAGAAACCATTAAAAAAACATGCCACAGAGAAAAGACTTGATCTGAGAACACGTTTTATTTTCATTACTTCACTTTTGTTTCATAGCAGCCACAGGATGGCACCAGAGTCCAGTCAAAAAAACAAAGTTTAAAATCTGTTTTTCTTCACACCCCTTCATGCTCTTCTTTTTGTTTAAATCCAAAATGTAATTTAAGGTTCCCACAGTTCCCACGGACAAACAAATCTAACTAAAATCTGCAGTGATGAATGAGCAGAGAACCCAACCCCAAATCCTCCAATCATGTACACCTGACGCCAGAGTTGTTTGTGACTGTGACAATGAACAGACCAAGTTTTGGGGGGTTTTGTCTTTTTTTCAGGGATTAGAGCTGAAAGAAGAAATTCTTCTTGCTGGGAGCTATTTTCAGAAGCAGATTACATACTGCACTAAAGATTTCTTGCAGGTAGAAGGCTGGATTAACTCAAAATAAACTACACTGCATGTGTTCATTGTAATAAGACAACGTGACCACTGACTGAGCCCACTGACACAGACTGCCTAAACAAATAGTCCGTGTTTATTTCCAAGAAACCTTTTGACATAACCTCAAAAAAGCGCGAGCTGGCAGTGGACTCCATAATTGGTCATAATGGCTCATTACCTGTGTGGACTCAGACTGTGGAGGCAATAGTAGATACAAAGAGTCAGCCACGCTGTTCAGCACAGAACTTACGGAGCACCAAAACTGCACATATTCGCTTTATCATGATGGCTCGTTTGAAATTTATTTAAAATACATTTTGAGTTAAAGTTTAATTTTCTGAGTTAAACTCTGAAACACCTGATCCTGTAAAATCTGACATTACTCAGATGTTAAAGATTATTTTTCAACAATGATTATCTAATAATTATCTAATAGAGGAAGTGTCTTGGTTACATCTCTTGGATGAATGGATGACAGGGTGCTACAGCAGAGGCTTTCATATGATTAATGCCAGATATTCATGGACTCATGCAGGGTTTAATTTTTACTGAAAGAATGTTAAATATCCAAATCCAGCTGTGTGGGTCTTTGTGCTGTCACTGTGAAATGTGGACTGTGCACCCCACAGCTATGCAGGAGTTTCTTAAAGTGTTGCTTCAGAGACGTCTATAGCTTGGACACATAGTATTTGCACACTGTTATAATGATTATTTCTTTGCGTCTCTGCAGTGTTTTATGATTAAATAAAATCAAGTGCAAAACCCTTGAAATTGATCCAGTGGTTTGTGGTTAAAAAAAATAGCAGTTTTATAAGCTGAGGTTTTCCATTTTCTGACTTTCTTTATATTCTGATAGTTTGTAACAATCTGAAGTGCAAGAAGAATTGTGAAGTAATTTTAAAATATTGTTCCTAATTTAGGAACAACACCAGCTGCTTCCATGTCTTGCATTAATATTTTAATAACTTCTCTGCTTATTGACAATTGTTCCTCAGATAATTATATTCTCTCTATTTGTACGATACAACGAAGGGAAAAACAGGGTACCCTTTTGAAAGTCTTTTAACATTTATTGTATTATTTATTGTTGCAAAATAGATGCATTATACTCTGTGCTTTTTCAAAGACAATGACACTTGGGGTTGAAATGAAAGCACTGGGCTGTAACATTATTGGACATTATGAAGATATTAACAAACTGTAAAGACATGAGTGTTTTGATATCTATATATAAATTTGGATGCACAGAAATGCCTGAAAGCAGTGGAATAAAGGAATAAAAAGATTTCAGATGATAAATTCAGGGGGTCTGTCTAGCCATCCATCCATTTTTAGCATTAATTAAAATAAAGTCATGCAAGACTCAAATGCAACGTCAAGAATAAAACACAGTGAGACATGGTCAAAGAAAGACTCTCTATAAGAAGTCCTACGATATGAGCAAATGTATGTAAGGAGATACTGTAGCAGAAAGGCAGCTTCACATCTTCGCCATGTTGGCGATGACTGGAACAAAAAAACAGACAAACAAGAGCTTTAAGCTTTTCTGCAAATACTTTTCATGTGTTTGTGTTTGCACGTATCTTTTATCTTCTTTACTGTCAGACAGTTAAACACCAGCGAGGCTGCAGCTGGAAGAACAAACGAGAAATGTCTTTTAAACATTACTTTAATGAAATGCTCAATCATGATGAATCAGATTCTCCTGCGTCTTAAGAAAGTAAAAATAAACTAAAAGTAAACTTACTGAAAGTACAAAAACTGATGAAAACTAGCGTATGTGGATAAATCTGGTATATTTATACAATGAATTTAATACACATTCATATCTGACTCTGCTGCTTTGTCAACAGCAGCTGTGTTGCTTCCAGTCAGTATCACGTGCTGAGCTCTTGTGCCCTCCTCCTCCTTTGCATCCTTTCAACATTTTCATGTACAAAAATGTTGATGCACAAAATCTGCCATAAAAATCCTCATACAACAATATTGTTTTTTGCTTCTTTTTTAATAAATGACTCATCATCATCATAATCACCTTTGTTTAGATGCAAGAAGAATCATATAGAAATGAAAAAGGGATAAATCTTCTGACCGAACCTGCTGGGACTGTGTGAGGTCCTGAGGCTAAGAGTAAGGATTTATCCACAGGAGAGCTGCGTTCTTACAAACCATCCCACTGTGTAAACCTGACATCTGTGGAACAGCTGAGCTGTATGATGTGTACAAGGACACAAAACATTATTTACCATCAGATCCCGAGCCCTCCATGTGTTAATCAAGAAACTGCTGCTGTGCTACTTCCATAAATAATGAATAAATTAGGAGCTAAAGCTAAAAGGACAGTTTATTTGTACCATCTTCATGTCAACACATTCAAGAACATCACAGATGAAAGAAACATTAAAACTTCCACACTACATAAAGCAAGAAAATAGTTTTTCTTTCAGGTGGTTTCAGAAAAACAAAAACATCAAACAGCTCCAAGACTCTCTTTGAAAGAACTAAAACCTTTATTCTCATGGTCCAATCATGAGTGAACTCCTGATGAAGCCTTGTGTGCTAAAACATGTCAGAGTTTTAAAGGTTAAACATGAGTTTCCAAAACGTTTTGCTGGAGAACAATGAACTATTTGACTGAGTTTCAATTATTTACAGACGAGCAAAACCAGGACAGAGAAAAAAGGACAAAACTGACTCAGTAAAATGACAGAAAATAAGATCCCATGTAAATCTGTATTATGTAGAAGTTCAGCCCAGCAACCAGTTCAGTTCAACACAAGTTTAAATGATTCTATCTGAACTCTGTGGAGCCTGATCTCAAGCTTTTTGAGTCTGACACTGAAACCAGAGGATCTTTCTGTCTCTTCAGATTCACTGTGATCCAGTGATGGGAGTGATTTCAGCCCTGAGTGATCACGCTGATGTTTGCACAGAGCAGACAATGAGGTGAATGTTTGGGCACATTGGTAACAGTGAAACAGTTTATTAGTAACGTGGGATCGTTTGTGTTTGGAGTATGAACTGAGATTCCTGAAGCTCTTGTCACACTGGTCACAGCTGTAGTTTCCTTCCATGTGTGTATGTTCATGTTTGTTACGATGACCTGAACATGAGAAACTTTTGTCACAGTGTCTGCACTTGTATGGTTTCTCTCCTGTGTGGACTCGTTTGTGTGTTTTAAGCTCACCTGCAGTGGTGAAGGATGACCCACACTGATCACAGAGGTGCTTTTTAACCCCACTGTGAATCAGTTCATGGCGTTTTAAGTTACGTGATGTGGTGAAGCTTCTCCCACATTCTTTGCAGTTTTTCAGTTTGTCTCCAGTGTGTCTACGTTGATGTGTTTTTAGGCTGTCTTGCCGACTGAAAGTTTTTCCACAAAGGTCACAACAAAAGTCTTTCCCACCACCACAGTGATGACAGGGTTGAGAACTGGATCCATCTGTGTCGCTCTGCTTCTAAACAAAGACACAAAGACAGTGTAAGTCAGTCCTTCAACATTTTTATCCTGAACGTCGCCTGAAATAAAGAGCATCTCTGCAGACGTCCAATTACATTTTACTGTTTCAGTTAACACACTCAGTTTACTGGGCTGCAATAACTACAATACTACCACCATAATACTACAGTAATACTAAAATCATAACTGACATGAAAATCTGAATAATCACTCAGAGCTGCTTTTCCATGCAGTAGAATTGCTAACATGCTAACACAGTTTAATGAGCAGAGTTGTTCCAAACAGTCAGGCTAAAATGACAAGATAACAATATAAATACATACCTCACAGTAACTGCACTTGTAGAGTCTCTTTCTGGTGTGGATCTGTTGGTGTCGTCTCAGGTGACGTGGAGCTTTAAAAGTCTTCTCACACAGGCCACATTTATAAGGTCGTCCCTCAGTGTGGGTAAACATGTGTTCTTGTAACTGTGCGTCTGTTATAAACTCTTTGCCACACTGTTCACAGCAGTACACATCATGTCTGGTGTGAATGCGTAGGTGTCTATTTCGGTGCCCTGTCCGGCTGAAAGTCTTTCCACAGATGTCACAGCTGTATGCCTTAATTCCAGAGTGGGTAACTAGATGACTCTGTAAGTAGCTACTTTGAGTAAAAGCTCTGCCACACTGATCACAGCTGTACGCTTTAACTCCACTGTGGATGAGTTGGTGTTTTTTTTAGGGAATGCTTCCAGGAAAAAGTCTTTCCACAGATGTCACAGCTGTATGCCTTAATTCCAGAGTGGGTAACTAGATGCCTCTGTAAGTGGCCACTTTGAGTAAAAGCTCTGCCACACTGATCACAGCTGTACGCTTTAACTCCACTGTGGATGAGTTGGTGTGTTTTTAGGTAATCCTTCCTGGAAAAAGACTTTCCACACAAGTCACAGCTGAACGGTCTCTCTCCAGTGTGGATGACCTGATGATGTTTTAGTTCAGCCTTCCCAGTAAAATCCTTCCCACACTCGTCACAGCTGTATGTTTTCTCTCTCTTTCTTCTGTGAGGTTTGTCGGCCTCCTGAGAGCGCTGACTTCTCGCTCCATGTTGGTCCTGCAGTGACAGAGATACAAACAGAGACAGTGAGTGAAATGCAGTCGTGGAACAAACTGAACCTTCAAACTCCCTCCATTAACACTAGTTTTAAACCTGAAGGTGGAGTGTGGCACCAAACACCTTAAAGGTCTCTTATCCCCACCTGCTGGTAGTTCTAACACATTACATCCAACCTGGTGTTAAAAATAACTCATGACTGTTTAAACACTAAAATCATGCCCATCCCTCCTGATTGTGTGTGTGTGTGTGTGTGTGTGTGTGTGTGTGTGTGTGTGTGTGTGTGTGTGTGTGTGTGTGTGTGTGTGTGTGTGTGTGTGTGTGTGTGTGTGTGTGTGTGTGTGTGTGTGTGTGTGTGTGTGTAGTTGTTGTTTTTATTACATATTTCTATAATTTTTTATAGATTTTTACATAATTATTCAGTGATAATAAATCCTATGTTTGTTTATTTGTTTATTCAAAAGGAACCCCATTAGCTTCCACAACAGATGTTGCTCGTCTTCCGTCAAATACAATCACATAAAATATTATACAATAAAGTGGATTCAAGATATCCACATAATTTGGCTCTTACATCCACAGTGAGGTTTCACAATTAAAATATAAACAATCAAAAAAAACAATAATAACAATAATAATATCAATAACATTGAGGCACATTACACAAATTTCAAAAACAAATCATCTCTTACAATATTACAACAACTAAAAGTTCTGTAAATCGACTTTTAAATGTTCACTGAAGTTTTGAATAGTTACTAATTCTCTAATTGTATAAGGCAATTTATTCCACTTGAAAGTTGCTCTAAATATAACAGTTTTACAAAAAGTTACTTTTAACTCGAGGATTTACTAAATTGCAGTTTGTTGAAAATCGTGTAATATCATTATGTATTTCATCTGGATACTGCAGCTGAGCAGAAATAAATGTGGTGTGTTTAACAGAATTGCGTTCTTTATAACTACAAGTAAGCCATAGAATATTTGAGCCTGTACAGGAAGCCAAGAAAGTTGATAATGCATTTTATCGATATTAGTATTAGAGATGGCACGATGCCACTTTTTAATGTCCAATACCGATTCCGATATCATATGGATATCTGCTGATACCGATATGAATCCGATATAGCGTTTTTTGTAATCAATAAAACTGTTTTTTAAATAAATATCTTGCTGCATTTTGTATAAGTTCATACTCAAGTTTTAAAAACAAGACACTAAAGCTATTCCGTTATACCAAATGAGCCCTTTCCTCTACTCCCTCTTCACCCACGACTGCAGACCTGCCGATGGTTCTAACACCATCATTAAATTTGACCCACATCCACCCGTCTACATTAAGGGGACGGCTGTGGAGCGTGTGAGCAGCTTCAAGTTCCTTGGAGTCCACATCTCCGAGGATCTCATCTGGACGACCAACTGCTCCAAGCTGGTCAAGAAGCCTCACCAGCGCCTCTTCTTCCTGAGGACTCTGAGGAAGAACCACCTGTCCTCAGACATCCTGGTGAACTTCTATCGCTGCACCATCAAGAGCATCCTGACCAACTGTATAACAGTCTGGTACAGGAACTGCTCCGCCTCGGACCGGAAGGCGTTGCAGAGGGTTGTGAAAACTGCCCAGCGCATCGCCGGAGCACCACTTCCTGCCATAAAGGACATCTACAGGAAGCGGTGTCTGAAAAGGGCTGGGAAAATCATCAAAGACCCCAGTCACCCATCACATGGACTCTTCACCCTCCTGCCCTCTGGGAGGCGCTACAGGAGCCTCCGGACTAAGACCACCAGGTACCGGAACAGCTTCTTCCCCACAGCTGTCAGACTCCTGAACTCTGCCTCCTGACATCTGATCCACGTTAAACTCATGGACTGAACATACACACACCCACAACCACCTACACACACACACAATGGACAACTGAAATAACAAAGAAAAGTATTTTTTGTGCCTCCCTTTTCTTGTTAATGCCCTACCTGCCCCCTGGCAAAGCTTTGCTAGAGCCGCCCCTGCACAGTTACCAGCTGTCAGCTACTTAGAAAACATGAGAGAAGAAGAGGCAGCTGCAGCTTAAGGACACAGACTAACTCCAGTCTTTTTTCCTCCATTCTAGCTGAAGTACGGGACAAATCGATTCCTTTTCGCCTCAGTATGGAAGAGATTAAGATTAAAAATGCTGCGGTTTGGAAGCATGTAGTGAGGCTCCAAATGCTCCACCAGTTCGCCGACAGGTCTCGCAGACAACAGCCGCTCTATCGAGTGACACATACTTCTCTGATAAGCAAAGCTGGGTTACGCCAAGTAGCGCGTTTTGTGAGGCGAGGATCGGTCCATTTTTAATTAGTATAGTATGAACATCTAATCTGGACGCCTTATTCTGGACTAATTGAAGTCTGTTAAGATCTGTCTTATTAGCTGCTGACCAAATGATTGAACAATACTCCAGATGAGACATTACTAGTGCATTAATGACATCTTTCATAATTGAAGAAGTGATACAGAAAGAGCATTTCATAGCCATAGCTATGCCTTGTCCCATTTTCTTAAAAACAGTCGATGTGCTGAGACCATGAAAGGTGGTGATTTATGGTAACGCCAAGTAGTTTAATCTGGGTGACGTGTTCTAACACTGGCTATGGAAAGACTCAGTTGTGGGTTGTTGACTAATCTGTTTCTAATTAACATAGATTTGGATTTAGATACATTTAAAATCATGTTGTTTTTACTTATCCAGTCAAAGACATTCAGCAAATTTTGTTGTGACATGCTGGTCAATTCAGAGTTGTCACTGGCTGAATAAAACATGGTGGAATCATTGGCATACCCAAGATTAAGCCAAGACATATTGCTGATCATTAGTGAAAACTGAATAGAGAAGTGAGGCAGCTTTTTATCGAGCACATAGCAGCTGGTGAAAATCAACAACATTTTAGTTTATCAATCAAAAGATCAAAATTTATCAAATCAAATGCAGCACTAAAGTCCAAGAATACCACTTTCCCATCATCTAGATGTTTATACCATATATTATCTGTCATATGAATTAGATCTGAGCTGGTAAAATGACCTGCTTGGTTCTGTTAAAGTGAATTGTTAAATGTTGTCATTTTTATGCTACCATCTCTACATTGTTTTAACTCTGTGGTGAAAGGAATTTATTTGTCCCCCTTCCCAGACTCTCGAGGTTCTGGGGGCAAGTAACTCGATCGATCGCTGTTGCCTTGTTTTTCTTTCATGGGAATAAGTCCTGGAGACAGCAGGGTCTGAGTTTAGACCCAACAGGTTCAGTAAAGAAAAATGTCTGATTGTAACCTGAGGGGTTTTTTTACATTAAGAAAAAGGCACCAAACATCAAACCAATTTAAGCCTAAACAGTAACACATGAAAGTAGAGCAGGGCGATATGACCAAAAAAATATTAACAGTGCAAATGCAAATTCCTCGAGCAAATGTCGGCCAATTTCCACTGGAAATGCCTTTTGGTTAAACTGTCAGCAAGGAATTTGCATTTGCACTGTTAAATTTTATATAACTTCAATACACATAAAAAACAGCTGTTTGTTTAAGTGAAAATACATTGATGGGATTTTTAATAAAGTTGTGGAGTTGTAAAGTATTTTGTCTCGTGTCAATTATATCATCAGTTACATCATTATCGCAAATTTTCAAATGTATATCGTGATAAATATTTCTGGTCACATCGCCCTGCTCTGTCTGTCACCTTCTGTGTTGAGCTCATTGTTTTCTCTGTAGTGGCTGAGCTGAGTCCAAGTAGCTGAAAATGTTCCTCTGCTGCTCCGTCAGACTCTTCTCCTCCTGCTGATCAGCTGGGACACAAAGCAGATCTTTGTTAGGCTCCACACTGCACTGAAGAGTCAAAGTGTCTCATATGTTCATCTGACAAGTAAAAGAACACATTTTTGCTTCCCGAGGTGGGCAGGTTTGAGCACCGATACAAAATTTAGCAGTGCAGCAGGAGAGACTGAGGCCTGTTATTAGAATCAAATGCCCAGTGGGCCGACACACCAATATACACACACACACACACACACACACACACACACACACACACACACACACACACACATATATATATATATATATATATATATATATATATATATATACACACACACACACACACACACACACACACACACACACACACACACACACACACACACACACACACACACACATATATATAAAAACAAACACCCAGCACGGTTTATCCTTCAAGCTCGGGTCCTCTACCAGAGGCCTGGGAGCTTGAGGGTCCTCTTGCAGTATCTTAGCTGTTCCCAGGACTGCGCTCTTCTGGACAGAGATCTCCGATGTTGTTCCCGGGATCTGCTGGAGCCACTCGCCTAGCTTGGGAGTCACCGCACCTAGTGCTCCGATTACCACGGGGACCACCGTTACCTTCACCCTCCACATCCTCTCGAGCTCTTCTCTGAGCCCTTGGTATTTCTCCAGCTTCTCGTGTTCCTTCTTCCTGATATTGCTGTCATTCGAACCGCTACATCGATCACTACGGCCGTCTTCTCCTGTTTGTCTACCACCACTATGTCCGGTTGGTTAGCCACCACCATTTTGTCCGTCTGCATCTGGAAGTCCCACAGGATCTTAGCTCGGTCATTCTCCATCACCCTTGGGGCATCTCCCATTTTGACCTCGGGACTTCCAGGTTATACTCGCACAGATGTTCCTGTACACTATGCCGCCACTTGGTTATGGCGTTCCATGTATGCCTTGCCTGCTAGCATCTTGCACCCTGCTGTTATGTGCTGGATTGTCTCTGGGGCATCTTTACACAGCCTGCACCTGGGGTCTTGCCTGGTGTGATAGACCCCAGCCTCTATGGATCTTGTACTCAGAGCTTGTTCTTGTGCTGCCATGATTAGTGCCTCTGTGCTGTCTTTCAGTCCAGCTTTGTCCAGCCACTGGTAGGATTTCTGGATATCAGCCACCTCCTCTATCTGCCGGTGGTACATACCGTGCAGGGCCTGTCCTTCCATGATGGTTCCTCGCCTTCCTCCTCTTTCTTGGGTTTCTGCTGCCTGAGGTATTCACTGAGCACGCTGTCAGTTGGGGCCATCTTCGTGATGTATTCGTGGATGTTTCTTGTCTCATCCTGGACTGCGGTGCTGACACTCACCAGTCCCCGGCCCCTTCCTTCCGCTTAGCGCACAACCTCAGGGT